>NC_059205.1:19657721-19996605 GCF_020615455.1 Coregonus clupeaformis
CTCTGAGCCCGGTGTATAAACACAGGAAGGCTACATCAGTATTTCTCTGAGCCCGGTGTATAAACACAGGAAGGCTACATCAGTATTTCTCTGAGCCCAGTGTATAAACACAGGAAGGCTACATCAGTATTTCTCTGAGCCCAGTGTATAAACAAAGGAAGGCTACATTAGTATTTCTCTGAGCCCAGTGTATAAACAAAGGAAGGCTACATCAGTATTTCTCTGAGCCTGGTGTATAAACACAGGAAGGCTACATCAGTATTTCTCTGAGCCCGGTGTATAAACAAAGGAAGGCTACATCAGTATTTCTCTGAGCCCGGTATATAAACACAGGAAGGCAACATAAGTGTTACACACACTGTATAAACAACAGAGCAAAGAGCATGATGCAGATTCATTCATTAATCATAGATTATAAATCCCTGTAATCCAGGAGAGAGCGGGTATCAACAACACAGTGTCACATGAGATTAGGAGGCTGGTTGTGTTTGGCCTGTTGTCACAGTAGATTAGTACTGTCCTTGTTATCTTCAGTATATCAGCTCTGATCATCTATCTGCAGGTTGTTTGGAGAGGAAGAGGGGCCACGCCCTGTGTGTGTGAGGGACTTTGGGAGCCGGGAGGTCGATCATGTTACATGCACCAGGCCCCTCGGAGTGCGACACACACGCACAGGAAAAAATCTATACAGTTACATATCGGGATATTATTTCTGACGATATATCGTTTTAGACAATATCGCAGTATTATTTTTGCGCTAGTTGGCTGTACCTGCACCAAAACTCCAGTATTTTTCCTTCATAGCTTGTTCTCCATCTTTTTAAATAGGGAACCAATTTGTTTTCAGCACTTTTATTTCCATGATTGATCAAAATGTGTTATCTCATGGTTCTCTCTTGTCCCTCTGGTGAGCAATAGGTTTGAAACAGCGAATCGCAATAAAATCACAGTGTCGAATCTCAATACATACAGAATCGTGAGAATCGCAGAACATATATCGGCACTAAAGTATCGTGATAATATCATTTCTTGACATCCATGGCAATTCTCAGCCCTAACACACACACACATACTCACACACACAAACACACACACACACACACACACACACACACAAAGCAGACAGATATCACTTGGCAATCAGATACCCCCTCCTCTTTAACGTGATAGCTGTAAGCGGGCAGGCATGTTGGCTGCTTGTTTTGATCACTGAAGTATTTAAAGACCATGTGCCATCATACATAATGTAACACACACATATGCACGCACACACACACACACACACACACACACACACACACACACACACACACACCAGTGTCTGTCTGCTATCTAACAGATGATCCCGAGTGATCCGAAAGTTATTCGAAGAAGCTAAGTGGAGAACTGAGAGTAAATGGGGAGGAGACAGAGAGAGAATCTCAATTACATACTCCTCCAGTCCTCTCTCCTCTCCTCCTTCTCAAAACCCATTGGATGAGAAAGCAAGAGGTGCCTCCCCTCTGACCTTCTCCTCCAATGGATTTTGAGAAGAAGATGAGGACTCCACCCTCTTCTCTGTAGCTATACATCACATCCTCATTGTGCATTCTACTGATTAGATCATCTATCTTGGTCTCTGTGGGCTCAGAGAAGACAATTCAGACATTTTGCTAGATTTACCCACATATTAACTCAAGGGCTTTTGCGTGTGTGTGTATATGTGTGTGTATATGTGTGTGTACTAGGTTGTGCCTGTGTGATCATGACTGTATTGCTACAGTTATCTGGTCAGGGAGCCGGTGGGTATTTTAAATGGCTGTTGTCACGCTTGGCTGCTTCCAATCACACCTCTCTGGACAGATAGCAGGAAGAGCAGACAGCATGGTGTGTATGTGTGTGTGTCTCCAGTCTGCCAGGTTACACTGCCCTGCCTGCTCTCCTGGATAAATAGCCCCTCTGAATGAAGCCTCTGATTGGTTGACTGACTGACAGACAGCTCTCAGGAACACTACTTTGTCAAATCACAGTCTATGGTTGCGGATCTGCTCTGCTAGCACTGTCATACTGGTTTTAGAACCACGGAAAACACTCTGTGGATAAAGACATACCACACACATGCATGTGTGATGATGGTGGTGCTGATAATTATTATTATGATGGTGGTGGTGACGGTATTGTAGTGTACTCACTGAGGATGCTGCTGACAGTGTTGATGTGTGAAGTCTTGTTAGCAACCCTTCATTAGTGACTGGTCAAAAAAGGTGGAAGAGTGTGTTAGGTACTGCTGAAGGTACACAGTACAAACATGCACGCACACACGCACAAACACAGACAAACACACACACACAAATTCTCTCTCTCTTTCTCTCTCGCTGATGGACTCTGTGTGATTGTGATGACGTGTTACCTTGTCTCCAGTACAGCAGTACAGTAACTCTCTCTGGCAGGTAAATGTCACATCCTAAAGTGTTGTCTGTATGGGGAATCACATGATTAAGCTAACACTCCACACTGTAAAGGGGTTACCATGAATTCTGTATTTCATATTACAGTAGACCTACTGTAATATAAATATGGTATCAAAGCAAGCACTGTGTAATGACACACAGTACAATACCGTAAAATGTACTGTATTATACTGTAAAAAAGTAAATGCTACTGTAATCGGTATGAATGAATGGATTAATTAAATTATTTGAGGGGAGGAGTTTGTATTTCACAGTATTTTACTGTAATTACAAGGGATTTGGTGCAAGCTGGTTGGTTGCTAGGTAAAGTGTTTACAAACATTACAGCATATTAATGAATGTTTGGTGTTTTATATCACTTGCACTTCTAGAGGCCTTAACAAAGGCTACCAAACTGGCAGCGACTACAGGGCAAAACAGACAAAAAGGACATGGCAAAATGCTCAACCATTTAAGTTTTAAGACTAGCTGCCAAAGGTATTTGGCGCTCCAAAGATATGGTAGAGTACTGTATTCTGTGGGGTGGAATTAGAGTACCATTCGAAATACAGCAATTTTCCCACAATGCACCATAATTCACAGTATGATGCAGTAAAACAATTCAGAGTTTTTTTTTACTGTTGATAATACCTCAAATTACCATATCAATTACAGTTTTCCATTACAGTACAGGAGAAAGGCTGAAAGGACATTTAAGGAGTTCATAACAAAAGTGTATTTCTGACCAATAGCTTATCAGCAGTTAAGATATTACTACTATAAAATGTTGGATGGTTCCCTCACACATACACACACACACACACACACACACACCTCAAAATCTCCCTCACACTTCCCTCTGAGCATCTGCGCTGAGTGAGAACGGAGTCATCAAATTTCCCCTCCGACTGCATCACTAACTCATTGGATCATTGGATTTGCCAGGTAGCACACGCACACACATGAACACAGCAGACTGATTTCACTACATCACTAGGTTTGCCAGGTAGAGTCTCATCTGATCCATTCTGATCCACCATAAAGGCCACCTGCCCTGTTCTGCCCTGTGCTCTAGTCTAAAATCCTAGAGGTTTACACTGGAGCTCCTCCAGCATTGATTAGACTCAGACATGCACTATGAAAGACTCTGTAAACAGAGGAAAGCTAATCTCATGAAGAGTGACTGGGTCAAATTGGACTTTGCCCAATATTTACCCCTGGGGGTTCTCAGTGTAACCGTTACTCAGTGTATTACTGTTAAGAGACTGACTTTACCTTGTGGTAACCAATGGTTACAGATCTGGGGTCAGATCCCTTAAGAGCGTCATGTCATCCATCAGCTGAATGATTGTGGCCAGAGAACAGCTGAGGTAGTGAGTTCATGACCCTTAGTTTGGCCTTTTGTTTGTTTGTGTTCAAACACTAAAGAGGGAAGGGGGAGCTATTAAGCAGACTGCTTGTGTGAGTAGTGTGTTTGTATGTGTATGTGTCACAGGAGGTTGGTGACACCTTAATTGTGGTAATGGCTGGAGCGGAATAGGTGGAATGGTATCAAATACATCAAACACATGGTTTCCATGGTTGCCATTCCATTTGCTCTGTTCCAGACATTATTATGAGCCGTCCTCCCCTCAGCAGCTTCCACTGATATATGTGTGTGTGTGTGTTTTTTGGGGGGGGTTTTACTATCCTTATGGGGTACAAGTCGGACAAGTGGGGACATTTCACCGGTCCCCACAAGGAAAAAGGCTATTTTAGGCTTAGGGGTTAGGTTTAGGGTTACAATGAGGGTTATAGTTAGGGTTAGGGGTTAGGGGTTAGGTTGAGGGTTAGGAGTTAGGGGTAAGGTTAGGGGTTTGGGGTTAAGGTTAGGATTAAGGTTAGATGAAAGGTTTAGGGTTAAGGGTTAGGGAAAATAAGATTTTGAATGGGAATCAATTGTTTGGTCCCCACAAGGATAGAAAAACAAATGTGTGTGTGTGTGTGAGTGAGTGTGCGTGTGTGTCACATGTGTGTTTGTTTCTTTGTATGTCTATGTGTGCTTATGTATTTCTGTCTTATGTATCTGTATTTGTGTGTGTGTGGAGGCACAGAGGTTAACTCCTCTCCCGTTCCAAGTTCCTGCCATTCTGGGGACCAGCACTGGCTCTGTCTACGTCCCAAATGGCACCCAATTCCCTATTTAGTGCACTACTTTTGGCCAGGGCCCATAGGGCTTTGGTCAAAAGTAGTGCACTCTATAGGTAATAGGGTGCCATTTGTGACTCTGGCGCAAGCTGTGTCTCTGGGGGGAGAAAGGGCCTGAGCACCTGGGTCTCCCCATACAGGAAGCAGCTGGAGAGGCCCGATTACTGCTAACCCTGATGACTCCAACACACTTCCCTCCCTACTGGGGTCTCTCTCACTACGTTCCACTATGTCACACACACACACACACATATGTGACACGAACACACACACAGCGCACACCTACAAACACACAACCATATGTACTCAAAGGTTTTGGGGGAAGTCCCTGGCTTACAGCACTGGCTACCTCTAGAGGGGCTTTCCTCTGTGTGTGTGTGTGTGTTGGGGTATGTTTGGTGTTTGCTGAGAGTGGGTATGGAAACACTCGTAGTGTGCCCGGGAATTACTGGCTACCCGTCATCTCCATGGAAATGACGACTCCTGAGTCTTACTTCATGATTCAGAATTTTACCAGACACGCCGTGTAGCTATTTGACACAAGGAAAGAGTTCTGCTTTTAACCTGCATCGTAACTACAATACTGGATTCATTCCAATGATGTCCTAAACCACATAAATGTTCATAGTCATCTCTCATCTCTCTCTGTTGCCATTTATCATGGTTATATTCATACAGTATGTGGGTTATTTGTTGCGGTATTCATGTGATTGTCAGTGCTTAAGTGAACGAGCTAGTAAAAAGATCCATGCTCAGTATTGTTTGTCAGTGTCAATCTGCATCGTCATTCATCACCACCTGGCAAAAACAATGGAGGGAATGCCATCAATTGACCAGCGATTCACCATCATCAGAGGCGTGACAAATTGCAACGACACCTGAATTCAACTGTTAGGGGCTATTCTTGTATAGAAATGCAGCATTAGGCCTCTCTATCGCTCTCTCTCTTTCTCTAGCCTTATAGTCAGTTTAGTAGCAGGGCCTCTCTTCTCACAGTTCTCTTCCCTTTCTCTCTCTTTTTGTCTGTCTCTCTCTTTGTCTGTCGCTATCTCTCTGTGGTTCTCTCTATCTACCCTCTCTCTCTGGGCCTCGTCACTAAACTGTCTGTCAGAGCAGCTCAAGTGCTGCATCGTCAATGTCTTACCTTTAACACTGACAGAGAAAAGGAGCGCAATGCTGTAGAGTATCCCACCTTAGCTCACCTCTGCCCTTCCCTTCCTTTGACACTTTCTCACTCTTCTCGCTCTAATTTTCCCCCTATCTCGCTCTTCTCCCTCTACGCCCCCAGCTCTTCACTCTCTCTGTCTCAACTCTCTCTCCCGTCTCTTCACCCTCTCTATTCTTCCACATCCTGGTCTAACTCTATTGGGCGGGCCACTGTGACACCCCCCAGGCCGGCTCCATGCACAAATGAGCACCGAGGACTGACAAGCCATCTTTTGTGTTTTTGAGTCATTAGCAGTTTCTCTTCCATCTCAGTCCTCTCCCTCTCTCTCTCTCTCTCTCTCTCTCTCTCTCGCTCTGCTTCTCTTCTATCACTCACCAGACAGAGCAAGCTAAAAATGGGGTCCTCACTTCACCTCACTGTAGAAAGCCTGATTCAGATGACTCTTGTTTTCAAGTAGGCTATTACAGGCAGTTGTTGAGTTCCTGTTTTAGCAGTAAGATGTGTGTGACTAAGCCAGGGGCAGCAGGAGAGGAGGACTCAGGAGAGGAGGGCCCAGGAGAGGTTTCTCCCAGGGGCTTGGGGGTAAAGCAGGGTAGAGCAGGAGGGGTTAAAGGCGAAGTGTTCCGCCTGGCTGAGACGACTGACTTCACACCTGGCGCCCAGCAGCATTGACCCTGGCAGCTGGGGGTGGAGGGAAGAGGGGGCTGAGGGGAACAGCCACTGGCAGAACAGAACAGAACTCCCTCTGGCTGAACAGCCTGGCAGAGAGACAGAGTGTGCGAGTCTGCGACCCAAATTACACCCTATTCCCCATAGGGCATAGTAGTACACTATGTAGGGAAATGGGGTGCCATTTGAGATGCACCCAGAGGGGCAGAGACAGGCCTCACCACTGTGGGGCATTCACAAAGTAGTTTACCACTAATATTCACCGCTCTAATCAGGCTTACACTCACTAGGGTCCGGAGTTAGTTTTTTACCACATGACCCTGATCAGGAACAACTCCCTAGATGGCCTGATTGGTCATTTGTGAACCACTGTAAATTGCCAGAGTCAGCAGTTCTGGCTAGACATCTATTTCTCCCCTGTATTGTTAGACTCAAAGCTCTTATACATTGTCTATGTTGCATCTTTTGTTTCTGTTACCCTTGCTAACATGTAATATGTTATTAGGCTATATGTGTTCATAGAGAAGCTTTATCAGAGCCATATGGTTTCAGGTGAAGGCAGTGTTACAGCTTTTCTCAATTGCTAAAACACTCAAACCCATTGGCTGAACAAAGTTCTCAGTTGCCTGGACTCATTTAGCTAATTATGCAGTCTGTTGTCAATACCTGAAACCATTTCACATGGTAAAACACAATTTGCAGATCTCACATAGACTTTTCAGCAAAACTCTAAACACATTCTCATTCTCAAAACACATTCTGCACTCTAATGCACATGTCATCCATACTGGTAAACACAAGTGGCAACAATCAAATACAAATAGAGAACACATGTCATTGATTGAACACAACCACTCAAAATTGATTTAACCTGTTTCAAATGATGTGACACAACCAATATAAGCCAGTTCAGAGAGCAAACAGGTTGTTGAAGGTGGGAAGGAGAAAGTCTGAGAATGGATAGAAGAAACAATGTGAGAGGACGAGGACGAGTGCGTATGCGAGGTGGGCGACGAGGAGGAAGAGGAGGAGGAGGGCAAGAAAGAGGAAGAGGAGGACGAAGAGGAAGAGGAAGACAAAGAGTGGAAATATCTGATGAAATTCGAGCAACAGTCATAGACCATGTTCTTGTCCATGGACTAACAATGAGGGAAGCAGGACTTAGAGTGCAACCCAATTTGAGCCGATTTTCTGTGTCCACCATAGTAAGGACATTCAGAGAAGAGAACAGGTACAGTATACTACTGTATTTTTGTAATTGCATATTTACTGTACTACACTATGCAGCTGTTTCAATAGACATTTGTAAAGTTAATCACTGTATGTATTGTACTGCATGAATATGTTTTGTAACTGCACAACTACTTTTTGTAGAATTGCAAGGCCGCCACATGCAGGTGGAAGGACAGCTATATTCACTGGGGAGCAAGAGGCCGTTATAGTTGGCATGGGTCCTTCAAGATAATGCAATACGACTCAGAGAAATCCAGGAACGAGTGATACAAGACAACACACACTTCCAGGGAATCGACAGTGTGAGCATTTCCACAATTGACCGTGTCCTCCATCGTAACAGGATGCGAATGAAACAAGTATGCAGAGTACCTTTTGAGCGCAACTCACCAAGGGTGAAATAACTGCTCAGTATGTGCAAGTAAGTGTACATTCAGAAACATTTACTGTAATCCAGATTGTCTACAGTACTAACACATACTATGTGAATGACATTACTCTTCAGTACATACAATGTATGTGAATCAGAAGTGCATACAGTAGGCCTAATTGTACTCTACAGTATAGCCCTGTCTCTGTACAACTTACAAAATCCTACATACAGTATATTGTATTTCTACACAGACAATATTTGACTTGGAATCCTTGGACAGACCCCATGAGTTCATCTTTGTCGATGAAGTAGGCTTCAATCTAACAAAGAGGAGAAGGAGAGGCCGAAACATGACCACCCATACACAAAAAATGTATGCACGCATGACTGTAAGTCGCTTTGGATAAAAGCGTCTGCTAAATGGCATATTATTATTATTATGATTGGACAGCTGGCCATTGTTGAAGTCCCTGGTCAACGAGTTGGCAATGTCACAATCTGTGCTGCTATCAGCAACCATGGTGTTCTACATCACCATGTTACACTCGGGCCATATAACACCCAGCACCTTCTAAGATTTATTGCCAATCTAAGAGATATTTTATATGAGTAGCAGGTTCAAGAGCAGCAGGGTCAAGAGCTAAATGAGAATCCCATTCCCACCTACAATGGGGAGAACAAGTATTTGATACACTACCGACTTTGCAGGTTTTCCTACTTACAAAGCATGTAGAGGTCTGTAATTTTTATCATAGGTACACTTCAACTCTGAGAGACGGAATCTAAAAAATCCAGATAATCACATTGTATGATTTTTAAGTAATTAATTTGCATTTTATTGCATGACATAAGTATTTGATCACCTACCAACCAGTAAGAATTCTGGCTCTCACAGACCTGTTAGTTTTTCTTTAAGAATCCCTCCTGTTCTCCACTCATTACCTGTATTAACTGCATCTGTTTGAACCTGTTACCTGTATAAAAGACACCTGTTCACACACTCAATCAAACAGACTCCAACCTCTCCACAATGGCCAAGACCAGAGAGCTGTGTAAGGACATCAGGGATAAAATTGTAGACCTGCACAAGGTTGGGATGGGCTACAGGACAATAGGCAAGCAGCTTGGTGAGAAGGCAACAACTGTTGGCGTAATTATTAGAAAATGGAAGAAGTTCAAGATGACGGTCAATCACCCTCGGTCTGGGGCTCCATGCAAGATCTCACCTCATGGGGCATCAATGATCATGAGGAAGGTGAGTGATCAGCCCAGAACTACACGGCAGGACCTGGTCAATGACCTGAAGAGAGCTGGGACCACAGTCTCAAAGAAAACCATTAGAAACACACTACGCCGTCATCGATTAAAATCCTGCAGCGCACGCAAGGTCCCCCTGCTCAAGCCAGCGCATGTCCAGGCCCGTCTGAAGTTTGCCAATGACCATCTGGATGATCCAGAGGAGGAATGGGAGAAGGTCATGTGGTCTGATGAGACAAAAATAGAGCTTTTTGGTCTAAACTGCACTCGCCGTGTTTGGAGGAAGAAGAAGGATGAGTACAACCCCAAGAACACCATCCCAACCGTGAAGCATGGAGGTGGAAACATCATTCTTTGGGGATGCTTTTCTGCAAAGGGGACAGGACGACTGCACCGTATTGAGGGGAGGATGGATGGGGCCATGTTTCGCGAGATCTTGGCCAACATCCTCCTTCCCTCAGTAAGAGCATTGAAGATGGGTCGTGGCTGGGTCTTCCAGCATGACAACGACCCGAAACACACAGCCAGGGCAACTAAGGAGTGGCTCCGTAAGAAGCATCTCAAGGTCCTGGAGTGGCCTAGGCAGTCTCCAGACCTGAACCCAATAGAAAATCTTTGGAGGGAGCTGAAAGTCCGTATTGCCCAGCGACAGCCCCGAAACCTGAAGGATCTGGAGAAGGTCTGTATGGAGGAGTGGGCCAAAATCCCTGCTGCAGTGTGTGCAAACCTGGTCAAGACCTACAGGAAACGTATGATCTCTGTAATTGCAAACAAAGGTTTCTGTACCAAATATTAAGTTCTGCTTTTCTGATGTATCAAATACTTATGTCATGCAATAAAATGCAAAGTAATTACTTAAAAATCATACAATGTGATTTTCTGGATTTTCCGTCTCTCACAGTTGAAGTGTACCTATGATAAAAATTACAGACCTCTACATGCTTTGTAAGTAGGAAAACCTGCAAAATCGGCAGTGTATCAAATACTTGTTCTCCCCACTGTATGTGATAGTGTGGGACAATGTCAGTTTCCACTGAGCTGCTCAGGTAAGGGAATGGTTTAACATCAATGGGCAGTTTATGAACTTATACCTCCCTCCATACTCGCCTTTCCTGAATCCGATTGAGGAGTTTTTCTCCTCTTGGAGATGGAAAGCGTATGATAGACAACCCTACACAAGAGTAAATCTGCTGCAAGCCATGGATTTAGCCTGTGGTGATATAGGTGAGGAATCATGTCAGGGCTGGATATGGCACACACACGGCTTCTTCCCCCGTTGCCTCAGGATGGACAATATTGCTTGTGATGTCGACTAAGTGCTCCGGCCTGACCCAGCCCAAAGACAAGAAGAAGCACATTGATCACATGTTTACTCCTTCGATTTTTGTCCCTTTTAGTATTGTATACTGTAGTACAGTTCATTGTAGGCTGTATACTGTACAATGGACAAATTGTATGGCCCTGAACATTGTGCTTTCCATTTGTTAACAGCACTGACTGCTCAATAGATTTTGACTGGTTGCAGGTTCATATCAACAAAGAACAAGAATTACAGTATCACAGAGACAAAGGACAAGTTTGTGAGATGCAGGGTACAGTACTGTAAAAATAGGGGTACAAGGAGGAGGAAGAACAAAAAACAAAATTGCAAAGAGCAAAGCAGAGTAGTGATTTCTGATCAATTTTGAGCTACTATGATAGAACATGTTTTCGTTCATCAAAAGACAATGACGGAAAAATATGAAATTTGTTTTGAGATTAAAAATGTACTTCTCCCTGAGAACTGTATGTTTTGAACAATGTGTTTTCTATTTTTCGGTGTATTGTTTACTGACTGCTTGAGAGTGTATATCATTTTGATCACTTTGTTTATGATTTGAGAGCAGTGTTTGATTTTATATACAGGTAAAACTGTTTAGAGGCTAATGTTTCATTTTGCGAGAGGAGTCAGAAGTTTTGTAAATAGTGCTTGAAGATGAGGTTTTGTGTTTAATGTTTTCAGGAAATGGAGCAAGGTTTCAGAAATTGTGTTTTAGCAATTGAGAAAAACTATAATATGCAGTCAGCCATATTACATAGAGTGTGACTGGCTGGGTGGGTCTGCATGCACTTCACCTTATCTCATAAGCAACAAGTAACAACCACACCAGGACCAAAATAGCGCCGATACTGAGCCTGTGTTGGTTAGGTTATGTGACGAGTGACAGTAGAAGAGAGAGAGAGAGAGGGAGAGAGAGAGAGGTCGGGCACATTTCTACACTCTTAAAAAAAAGGGTTCTGAGGGATAGGGTTCTACCAACAATCGTTTGCATCTGAAGAACTGTTTTTGGAAGAAAGGGTTCTTTGATGATTCTTTGGAAGGGTTCTGCATAGCTTTTTTCTTGTCTTTTTTTTCTTCTTTATTTTAAATAGTGCCTGAGCATTAGTGTTCACTTCAGTGTTTAAACTTTAACATTAGAGCTAATCTAGGTTTTGTAAATCTAGGTTTATAATTAATCAAAGATGTGTTGCACCACTTAATTTTAAATCTGGATCAGTAAATCTATGACTAACGGTTTTAAACTATGATTAGTGACATGTTACACCAATATATGAGGTATTTCGTGAATTGAAACGAAGTAGCTAGCCTACTTGACAAAAGAGGCCACAAAGTTGCTGTTCCTTGATAAAATAATAACAATGTAACGTTAGAACTACTGCAACTCCATCGTGAAAGGTTCTCATGGGATTTGAAATAAAATATGTTATTTACCAGTACTAGACAGAAAACTCATTCGTTAGCTAACGTTAGCTACTGTAGCTAGCTAGTTTATAAACCAAGCTAGCTAGCATAAAATATAATTTATTATTGTCATTACTTAACGTTATTTAGTCATTTATTATTTGTCCGCTAGCCACCTGATCATGGCACGTCAAAGAAGTTCAAATTTCTCCGCTTATGAAAAAAACCTATTGTCGGAGCTGATGGAGGAATTTAGTAACGTACTGGAGGATAAAAAGACAGACTGGACTGTCAAAAAGAAGGAAGAAACCTGAGCCATTTTACGCGACAGATTTAATGGATCGACACGGATTAAAGAATAGAGGGATCCAAGTCGGATGAAGGCGTGCTGGAAAAACTTAAAAGCGGAAGTCAAAAAGGATGCGGCAGAGGAGAGGCGGGGGCTATTTCAGACCGGAGGGGGGCCTCCGTCCAAGGGAACTGATCCTCTCTCCCAGAAGATATACGAGATGATTCCCCAGCAGTTTGCCCCTCTCCTTAACCCCTATGATGACGACGGACAACTCGACCCACCAATATTTAGTAAGCATAAATAACTGGTAAATATCAATGACTATAATGCACGTTAAAACTAACGTTAATGCTACTTCACTACAATGTTACCGTTATCAGGCCCATTACAGCATGTTGCATAACATCATCATTTGTACCAAGGATGGGCATAGCAAAAGCCCCAATTCAATTGTTTTTACGTAAATAGCCTACTAATAATAAGTTAATTTTCTTTCCTTTCCTATATTTGAGCTGACACCCTGTGGAGAAACAGCAGTGCCTGGATCTTGCACCAGCAGCAAAAACACCAGACAGGCCAAGCAAACGCCCCAGAACTGACATGAACCAAGCTCAAATTTGATGTTTTGGAGCTGGAGAGAGAGAAAAATCTACTGCAGATTGAGATCCTGAATTTATAAAAAGAGCTACTGCAAATTCAGAAACAGAAACTCCTTCAGGGAAACAAATGCCCACTGTGTAAAGCATGCTGATCTTTGTATTTATTTAAGCAATTATTTATTAAAACAATGCTTTCCCAAGCAATTTGGTGTCCTCCAGTCTTGTCCCCACTCGTGTGTTCTGGTGCTTCCAGTTCCACCCTGTATGGTATTGAGAATAACAAAGTCTAAATAATACATTTGAATACAGATAGCCTAATTAGGAATTGTATGTGTCGATCAAAATATAATATTGCTTTTTACATGTTACCAATGTTACATTATATACACCTTAGGCTGCAAAATGTTTCTCAATCAAGGTTCTCCTCACAGCATTTCTCACAGCATTTCCATTTGCATTGGCAGCATGTTGCACCTGGCCATCTTCTGCATTCTCCTCAGGTAGCTCTTCTCCTTGTCACTTGCCAAAGTTATACAGAACTGACACTGCAATAATGATTGTCAGTGTAGTGTCCATCTTCGTGCAGAGCCCCTCCTTTAGGCACGGGAATCTTTTTTTCCACACTCCAAAAACTCTCTCTATGAGACCTCTTGCCAGGATATGAGAGGTGTTGTATTCTCTCTCTTCAGGTGTCTGGGGGTTTAAAAGAGGAGTCGTAAGGTACCCAGGACAGGCATATCCATTGTCACCTAGTAAGTGGCCTTCATATGCCCCCCTTTCCAGCATTGCACACAGACGACTATTGTCAAAGATTCTGCTGTCATGGGTGGATCCTGGCCGTCTAGCTACGATGTTGGTGAACTGACCTTTGTCATCACAGACAGCCTGCACGTTGATGGAGCAGTAACCTTTCCGATTACGGAATAGTTCTCCATTCTCACCTTGACTTGTGGAGTCCAAAAAGGTCCCCATCCACCATCTGGAAACATCCAGTTGCGTAGAACCGTAGGGTCACCAAGAGCTGAAGTAGTGGGGGTACAGCCGCGTTCCTATCACTCCCATGCTTAATGGTTGGTCCAACCTTTCTTTACAGTTGCATTACAGAGTCCTTGGAAAAGCGGTATCGCCTTGAAAACTCATAATTATCATAAAATTCAACAGGATTTAACCTGTCTCTAATTATTCTCTGAGGAACTCTGTCGTTTTTGTCTCTCCACAGTAGATATGCTGCCATTTTATCAGTTAAACCACCCCAAGTGGCAGTTTAGAATTAATCTCCAATCTAAATATTAATTTTTTGAGCAACAGGCTTAAACTTAATCTAGGTTTAAAGTGAAAACTAAACTTAGATAAGAGAAAGGATTTAATTTAACTATGATTATTTTAGTAAAAAATGTGGTGCAACAAGATTAATAGATAAACCTTGATTTAACCTAGTTTAAGAGTTAATCCATGTTGGTGCAACCCACCCCAGGAGTTTGAATAATCTCATAAATTTAAAAAGATAGGTGTGAGAATCATTTAAAACCGTACCTATAAGGGAATATTTGTGCATGTATCTGATATTCCCTTCATAATTTTACATGTATAGTGCTGAAATAGTTGAAATCTTTGCCAGGATTTCTGTCTTTCAAGTTAGAATTTTCTGTGATTTTATTGAGCAGAGAGTAGGAGAATAGAATGGAGTATGAGTGAACCAGCAGTGTATTGTACTGTATGGTACATAGCAAATTGGCCAGTTTTACCTAGTGTAGATTTTTCAGTGTAACTTTTCTATTGTTGATTCAGGAGTTAAATTAACTTAACACTCAGTCGTGTAAAATAAGCCTAGTGTTCTTAATAACCAGAGTTGAGTGTGATTGTGTCATTTTTACTCTGCGTTGCTGTGTTCAAAAGACAGATTATTATAGATGACGTCCCACACACTGTAGAGGGTGCGCAGAGTAGCTTTTTTGTCTTCTACCAAAACCAATACCAACGAACCTACGAAACGAACCTTCGGACGTCATTGATTACACGCTTCTGATAAAGTGATACAGGCATCGGCAAAGTAAACTGCTTAGCGATTTCGACACAAGCTTCGGAGCTCCGGTATCAAACGTAACATCGCTAGTCTCAGGTAGAACCATTTACATTCGGTTTCTACGTAGCACTATTTTTCTAACAGTGTAGGGGACGGATACCCCTCCCCATTTTTTATCCCTTTCTTTTTCTCCTCCCTTTCTACCTTGCTTTCATTCTCTCTCTTTCTTGTGCACTCTCTCTACTGAACTCTCTCCACCACACCACCAGGTCTCCCCCACGTAACAACTCCCGTAACAAGAATAACACTCTAGAATCTTACTCTGGAATGCCCAGACGGGCTCCAGTCAGTCACCTGTTCCCACAATGCAGCAGCTGAGCCCCCCAGAAGCAGCTCCACCTAGATGGGATTGAAACCGGTTCAATCTAGTTTGTTGTGGCCTCCCCTTCTCTACTCTGAGCTGGGGGACCTGTGGAGATATAAATACTTTCAAGCCTTTTACTACCTCACAGTGCAGCAGTATTACAGCTGATCCAACCAACATTGACTCTATATGGTACGGAGAACAAGTACAGAGAGCGCACGAGATAAGGAAAGAGGAATGGAAAGGTTGAGGGGGGAGGTTTCCCCTATAAATGAGCTCCACTCTCTCTCTCTCTCTCTCTCTCTCTCTCTCTCTCTCTCTCTCTCTCTCTCTCTCTCTCTCTCTCTCTCTCTCTCTCTCTCTCTCTCTCTCTCTCTCTCTCTCTCTCTCTCTCTCTCTCTCTCTCTCTCTCTCTCTCTCTCTCTCTCTCTCTCTCTCTCTCTCTCTCTCTCTCTCTCTCTCTCTCTCTCTCTCTCTCTCTCTCTCTCTCTCTCTCTCTCTCTCTCTCTCTCTCTCTAGGTGTAGGCAGCCACCCTCACAGTCTATAGTTCCTGTAAAATCCTGTTGTGTCTGGGAACAGAATGAGGCACATGCAGAGCAGAAAAGCTCTTAAACCTACCACACTGTGAGTGACTAGGCCATATCCACCACACAACTGCCTCACTGTTTCTTCCGGTGTTTACTTTACTCTCGAACTGTCTGACATTTCATTTTTCTCTATTTCTGTCTAGCGTTCTCTCAGTGGACTGATCCCCAGAGTGCTGTCAGTCCCCAGGCTCTAGTTTCCTCTCCAGAGTCCCTGAGCTCTCTTCTCCTCTCCTCTCCTCAGTTTTACCACTGTCCCCTGTTTACATTCCCCAGGAGTTGACTCACCTCAGGGGACTCAGCAATCCTCCAAAAATGGGCAAACACGAGCGTGCACACGCGCACAAACACAGATGTTATTTTTTTAATTAATTTTTTATTTCACCTTTATTTAACCAGGTAAGCCAGTTGAGAACAAGTTCTCATTTACAACTGCGACCTGGCCAAGATAAAGCAAAGCAGTGCGATAAAAACAACAACACAGAGTTACATATGGGGTAAACAAAACATAAAGTCAAAAATACAACAGAAAATATATATACAGTGTGTGCGAATGTAGTAAATTATGGAGGTAAGGCAATAAATAGGCCATAGTGCAAAATAGTTACAATTTCATATTAACACTGGAATGATAGATGTGCAAAAGATGATGTGTAAATAGAGATACTGGGGTGCAAATTAGCAAAATAAATAACAATATGGGGATGAGGTAGTTGGATGGGCTAATTTCAGATGGGCTGTGTACAGGTGCAGTGATCGGTAAGCTGCTCTGACAACTGACGCCTAAAGTTAGTGAGGGAGATAAGAGTCTCCAGCTTCAGAGATTTTTGCAGTTCGTTCCAGTCATTGGCAGCAGAGAACTGGAAGGAATGGCGGCCAAAGGAGGTGTTGGCTTTGGGAATGACCAGTGAGATATACCTGCTGGAGCGCAGACTACGGGTGGGTGCTGCTATGGTGACCAATGAGCTAAGATAAGGCGGGGATTTGCCTAGCAGTGATTTATAGATGACCTGGAGACAGTGGGTTTGGCGACGAATATGTAGTGAGGGCCAGGCAACAAGAGCGTACAGGTCACAATGGTGGGTAGTATATGGGGCTTTGGTGACAAAACGGATGGCACTGTGATAGACTACATCCAATTTGCTGAGTAGAGTGTTGGAGGCTATTTTGTAAATGACATCGCCAAAGTCAAGGATCGGTAGGATAGTCAATTTTACGAGGGCATGTTTGGCAGCATGAGTGAAGGAGGCTTTGTTGCGAAATAGGAAGCCGATTCTAGATCTAACTTTTGATTGGAGATGCTTAATGTGAGTCTGGAAGGAGAGTTTACAGTCTAACCACACACCTAGGTATTTGTAGTTCTCCACATACTCTAGGTCAGACCCGCCGAGAGTAGTGATTCTAGTCGGGTGGGCGGGTGCCGGCAGCGTTCTATCCCTTTCAAACACACACGCTCTTTCTCTGTCTCTCACGCACATACGCACAAATGCACAAACGCACACATACACACTCACAATCCTATTGCCCAAAACATAAAGGAAGCAGGACTAACCTTAACACACAAACTCCCTAGCAGACCCTAGTCACATGACAAGCTCTACTATTCCCTGAGGAGAAGGCTGCTCCACATCCATGCTGGGAGCCCAGTCACACACACACGCACACGCAAACACACGCAACACACACACACACACACACACACACACACACACACACACACACACACACACACACACACACACACACACACACATGCACACACACTGCTTCTGCTTGCTACTGTCCTAATGTGAACCTATCCTGTACACATGAACCGCTCTCTCTCTCCTATAGCCAACTAGCACTGAAAGGAACCACTCATAATTTTCTTCTCAGGCTAATTGACTGAAATATACCTGAAAGCAGATGAAATGGATAACATCGTGTATGAATTTGTCCCAAATGGCACTCTAATCCCTATATAGTACACTACATTTGACCAGAGCCCTATGGGCCCTGGTCAAAAGTAGTGCACTACATAAGGAATATGGTGCCATTTGGGAGACACCCTATGAGAAGGTTAGTCCAAAATATATTCTCCAGCAAGCAAAAGACCTTGTGCATGTTTCAGGTTGTCTCCCCGATGCACTCTACTAAAAACCTAACTCAATTTAACTCAAAGGGCCAAAGGTAATATCGGGTTTATTCAATAACAGAGTCATGTTACATTTAGTTACAGTCTCAGGAACTGGTCATTTTAATTAAATTGGTGAGCACATTCTTCATTCCAATCCCATGTCTTAAAAGAGAACGCATCTTTAGAATAAATTCTATATTATAACCTTGGGAGGAAGTGCAATAAACAAAATCATGTCAATCTGTGATAGAGATTACAGCATTATGCTATGTGAAGGCAAACATAGGTTTAAAGTGTAAACTAGTCTGCTAAGTGGGTTTTTATAACATATTATGAATGTCAGAAATGCCCTTCTATTCAACAGCAACTGAAAATAATGCTAATGGAACGCTCATTCTGCCTACACTTATGTGCACAGTTATAATCTTGGTCCACTTCTAAGTAATTAGGGTGCAGCCAGGCAGAGTGAAGTGTAAAGTAGGACCTAGGATTCTGGTCAAAAGTAGTGTCCGACATAGGGAAAAGGGTGCCATTTGAAACACAGCCTAGCTGTAAGTGAACAGTTGTAGAGTGCAGCCAGGCATTGTGTAGGCCTAGTCGTGTAAAACCAGGAGCTAGTAGACAGAGGCAGCCTAGCAGAGAGCAGGCTACACTAATCACTCCTAAAGAGGTCGTAAAGGTCACCAGAGAGGCGTTTGGGCGCCCAGTGACTGGGAACAGCCATAAACCGTGGAAAGAGAGAGGCCACTGTGGGCGGAGTGGGGAGCCTGAAGGAGGAGCTGCAGTCTGCCTCCCAACTGGCAACCTATTCCCTATATAGTGCACTACTTTTGACCAGAACCCTATGGGCACTCGTCAAAAGTAGTGCCCTATGGGCCCTGGTAAAAAGTAGTGCACTATATAGGGAATAGAGACAAAGTCACAGTCTCCTCTGATGCCTTGTGACCATAGAAATAGATTCATCATTTCAGACACACTGACTTGAATGGGGATGCCATTTTAGTGATTCTATTTCTATGCTAGCAACCTCATTAGAAATGCACTACCTCTACACTAGAGGTAGAAGAAAGCACGTTGGCACATACGATTCTTACATCTAGCTCATATCCAGGGTTGTTCCTGATTCCATTCTAAGAACCCTTCACATTCCATTTGGACCTATTCTAAACCGTGCAGGTGCGGCCTCTGTAGAGCGTGAATATAGGCCTACACTGTGGCTATATATACTGTGGCTAATTTAAGCATGCACTAAACTAGACCTATATAATTGTCATCGCATTGTTCAGACACCTACCTGAAGCAGGTCATGTAATAGACAATGATCACGTTGCCATGACAACCCCTGACTGCTTCCTGCTTCCTGCTTCCTAGGATGAGGCATTGTCTTATGTTAGATGCCGTCACTCCTATGCAACGCTCGTCCCTCAATAGACCTGTTTTGTAGGATGCGAAACTCATATAAAAAACATAATATTCCCGAGCATTCGCCATTCAAAAATCAAAACATAGTTCCTTATTTATGATATCACTGTGCTCTTGTATGTAGTGTTGCTAACTTAGCAACTTTTTTCTATGGATTTGATAGCATTTAGCGACTTTTCTCACTCAATTCTGCTGCAAACGAGAGTGGGAGAAGCTGTCTAGCTAGCTTTTGTTGGAAGCATTCAACATTGTGTGTGCAGCACTAAGTAGGTGGCTGGGTGGTTAGCAGAATTGTTTCAGTGACTGGCTCGGTGGCAAGCTAATGTTGGACAAATGTATGCTAGTTTTCGTGCCCATTTTCAAACTTCAGAAATACTGCTCATTGAAGCACACAACTCCTTAAAACCTCTTAGATGTAAAGTCCCCTGTTTAGGGGACCTGCGTGGTTCTGGTACCGGTTCCGACTGACATTTTCGATCTGGGGACACCGTAGATCGAAATGGTTTTGCATTGAGCGATAGCCCTGGTTTCCACGGACACAGTAGTATAATGCTTGCGCCTAAGCTGGGATGTCCCTCCTACCATTTCATTCGCTCTTCCGACTGTCCATCAACTCTTGGCTGAACCCTATGTCACAGCCATTGACAAAGCACATACCTGCTATCCTTACATCGTAGTCTACACGTAGTCGGGAGAGGTTGTGTTTTCTCTAGCAGGAGGTAAGCTTGGCTTCTTATATGGTGTTGAGTAAAGCTTAAACCATGTATTTAGATTGTAGGTAGGTATTGTAGTTAGGTATTATAGGTAGTTTACTTAGGTAGTTATTGTAGGTTATTGTAGGTTATTGTAGGTAATTATTGTAGGTAAGTATTGTATTCGGCGGACCCCGGCGAAGCACGAGGCTAGCTAACCCACTACTTGGACCAACAAAGCTAGCTAGCTAGCGGGTAGCTACTGGTAACTTTTAGCAACTGTGGTTAGTTGTTTCCAATGTTATTTCACGCTTAAGAGTACCTGTAATTGAGCCAGCTAGCTACCTACCATTCAGCTGTTTTTCTAACCTCATTATCCGAGGCATTAACGTTAGGTGGTTGGTAGCTGCTGTACTTAATTACAGCTACTGATTGCAGTCTGCCACCCAGACAGCTGGCGTCGGGTAAGTTTGGCTTTATACATAGCTTGGGCTTTGTCGAGTAAGGCTTAAACTATGTATTTAGATTGTAGTTAGGTATTATAGGTAGGCATCGTGGGCTGTATATTACTAGGTATTATAGGTAGGCATCGTGGGCTGTTGTGGGTAGTTGTTGTATGTAGTTATTGTAGGTAATTTTGTATTCGGCGGTGCGGCGGTGCCGGGTGTAGCACGAAGCTAGCTAGCTAACTCACCTCCTGGACTAGTTGGAGTAGCTATTAGCAACGGTAGCAACTAAATACAATATCCTTTTAGCCAGCTACATTCGTTCGCAGCGACGCCGTTTTTCAAACAAAGTCAACACAGCAGCCATTGCTAGCTAGCCAACACTACCAGCTAGCTGTACTGTGGTAGCTAAATACAATATCTTTGTGCTAGCTAGCCAACGTTTAATTATTGCTGCGTTATGAAAGAACTAGACACGGACACGAATTATCTGTTTAGTGTGTTAACACACTATTGGTAGTTTGTTGTAACCAAGTATTGGTGCTAAACTGTGTGTTATTGGATGCTAGCATGCTAGTTAGCTATGGCGTCATAGTTAGCTAGCTGAATAAAGTAAGTTGAGTCTATTCCTTGAAACATTGAACCGCTGTAGTTTACAACAATTCTAATTTCTAAAGTGGAAGTTGGGAGAGTTTTATTCGGATGGTTCAGTGAAACAATTATAGTTTCTGAGGTGGAAGTTGGGAGAGTTATATTTTTTTTGTAAGGGAGGCCCTGCTCTCTCCTTTCCCAGATGTTTAGTTCATTTCATTCCGATCTCCTCTGCATTATTGTAGCCATCTGCTACAGCCTGTCAACTATGCCTCTGCCTATCCCTGTTCTCTCCTCTCCGCACAGGCTACACAAATGCCTCACACCGCGTGGCTGCTGCCTCTCTAACCTGGTGGTCCCTGCACGCACCACACACCTGGAGTTCCAGGCCTCAGGCAGCCTCTGGAACTGCCGTTCTGCTGCCAACAAGGCTGACTTCATCCCAGCCTATGCTACCCTCCAGTCCCTCGACTTCCTGGCGCTGACGGAAACATGGATTACCACTGAAAACACTGCTACTCCTACTGCTCTCTCCTCGTCTGACCATGTGTTCTCGCATACCCCGAGAGCATCTGGTCAGAGGGGTGGTGGCACAGGAATCCTCATCTCTCCCAAGTGGTAATTCTCAATTTTTCCCCTAACCCATCTGTCTATCTCCTCATTTGAATTCCACGCTGTCACAGTCACTAGCCCATTTAAGCTTAATATCCTTGTCATCTATCGCCCTCCAGGTTCCCTTGGAGAGTTCATCAATGAGCTTGACGCCTTGATAAGTTCCTTTCCTGAGGATGGCTCACCCTTCACAGTTTTGGGGGATTTCAACCTCCCTACGTCTACATTTGACTCATTTCTCTCTGCCTCCTTCTTTCCACTCCTCTCCTCTTTTGACCTCACCCTCTCACCGTCCCCCCTACTCACAAGGCAGGCAATACGCTTGACTTCATCTTTACTAGATGTTGCTCTTCTACTAATCTCACTGCAACTCCCCTCCATGTCTCCGACCACTACTTTGTATCCTTTTCTCTCTCGCTCTCCTCCAACACTACTCACTCTGCCCCTACACAGATGGTAACGCGCCGCCGCAACCTTCGCTCCCTCTCTCCCACTACTCTCTCCTCTTCCATCTCTTCCCTCTGCTCAATCCTTCTCCCTCCTATCTCCTGATTCTGCCTCCTCAACCCTCCTCTCCTCCCTTTCTGCATCCTTTGACTCCCTGTGTCCCCTATCCTCCCGGCCGGCTCGGTCCTCCCCTCCAGCTCCGTGGCTTGATGACTCATTGCGAGCTCACAGAACAGAGCTCCGGGCAGCTGAGCGGAAATGGAAGAAAACTAAACTCCCTGCCGACCTGGCATCTTTTCACTCCCTCCTCTCTACATTTTCTTCATCTGTTTCTGCTGCTAAGGCCACTTTCTACCACTCTAAATTCCAAGCATCTGCCTCTAACCCTAGGAAGCTCTTTGCCACATTCTCCTCACTGCTGAATCCTCCCCCCCCTCCCTCTCTGTGGATGACTTCGTCAACCACTTTGAAAAGAAGGTTGACGACATCCGATCCTCGTTTGTTAAGTCTAATGACACTGCTGGTCCTGCTCACACTGCCCTACCCTATGCTTTGACTTCTTTCTCCCCTCTCTCTCCAGATAAAATCTTGTGACTAGTGACTGCAGGCCGCCCAACAACCTGCCCGCTTGACCCCATCCCCTCCTCTCTTCTCCAGACCATCTCCGGTGACCTTCTCCCCTACCTCACCTCGCTGATCAACTCATCCTTGACCGCTGGCTATGTCCCTTCCGTCTTCAAGAGAGCGAGAGTTGCACCCCTTCTCAAAAAACCAACACTCGATCCCACTGATGTCAACAACTACAGACCAGTATCCCTTCTTTCTTTTCTTTCCAAAACTATTGAGCGTGCCGTCTTTAGCCAACTCTCTTGCTATCTCTCTCAGAATGACCTTCTTGATCCAAACCAGTCAGGTTTCAGGACTGGTCATTCAACTGAGACTGCTCTTCTCTGTGTCACGGAGGCTCTCCGCACTGCTAAAGCTAACTCTCTCTCCTCTGCTCTTGTCCTTCTAGACCTGTCTGCTGCCTTTGATACTGTGAACCATCAGATCCTCCTCTCCACCCTCTCCGAGCTGGGCATCTCCGGCGCGGCTCACTCCTGGATTGCGTCCTACCTGACCGGTCGCTCCTACCAAGTGGCGTGGCGAGAAGCTGTCTCCGCACCACGTGCTCTCACCACTGGTGTCCCCCAGGGCTCAGTTCTAGGCCCTCTCCTTTTCTCCCTATACACCAAGTCACTTGGCTCTGTCATATCCTCACATGGCCTTTCCTATCATTGCTACGCTGACGATACACAACTAATCTTCTCCTTTCCCCCTTCTGATAACCAGGTGGCGAATCGCATCTCTGCATGTCTGGCAGACATATCAGTATGGATGACGGATCACCACCTCAAGCTGAACCCTGGCAAGACGGAGCTGCTCTTCCTCCCGGGGAAGGACTGCCCGTTCCATGATCTCGCCATCACGGTTGACAACTCCGTTGTGTCCTCCTCCCAGAGTGCGAAGAGCCTTGGCGTGACCCTGGACAACACCCTGTCGTTCTCCGCTAACATCAAGGCGGTGACCCGATCCTGCAGGTTCATGCTCTACAACATTCGGAGAGTACGACCCTGCCTTACACAGGAAGCGGCACAGGTCCTAATCCAGGCACTTGTCATCTCCCGTCTGGATTACTGCAACTCGCTGTTGGCTGGGCTCCCTGCCTGTGCCATTAAACCCCTACAACTCATCCAGAATGCCGCAGCCCGTCTGGTGTTCAACTTTCCCAAGTTCTCTCACGTCACCCCCCTCCTCCGCACACTCCACTGGCTTCCAGTTGAAGCTCGCATCCGTTACAAGACCATGGTGCTTGCCTATGGAGCAGTGAGGGGAACGGCACCTCCGTACCTTCAGGCTCTGATCAGTCCCTACACCCAAACGAGGGCATTGCGTTCATCCACCTCTGGCCTGCTGGCTCCCCTTCCTCTGCGGAAGCATAGTTCCCGTTCAGCCCAGTCAAAATTGTTCGCTGCTCTGGCACCCCAATGGTGGAACAAGCTCCCTCACGACGCCAGGACAGCGGAGTCACTCACCACCTTCCGGAGACATTTGAAACCCCACCTCTTTAAGGAATACCTGGGATAGGATAAAGTAATCCTTCTACCCCCAAAAAAAAAAAATTGTAAAGTGGTTATCCCACTGGCTATAGGGTGAATGCACCAATTTGTAAGTCGCTCTGGATAAGAGCGTCTGCTAAATGACGTAAATGTAAATGTAAATGTAGTACAGCGGGAGAGAGTGGTTTCATCACAATAGCACATTGAGATTTATAGCCATTAATCTAAACAGAAAAAACAATTCCTGTTTGTCATAGATGGAAAATATTAATATGAGATGAAAGGTGAGTTCCTAACGAGTTCAGGAAGCCAAACTGGAGCTCTGTGTGACGTTCACAATGGTGGGGGCAGATGTTTTGATCAAGAGAGATGTTTTGAAAATATGCACAACACTAAACATACAAATATGTATTTTACAGTTATAAGGAAGGTGAAATCTTATAGTTAGTGGTTTTATAATTTGATTATACTATACTTAGAAAGCATATAAGTCATTTCAAGCCTTATTCATACAGTTTTGTTGAATTGGAAATACGTCATATAAAATATTTCATATTTTCATATTTCATCATATTTGTACTTGAGCTTGTCCTTAAAAGTGACTACACCTCAGCAATTTATAAAACAAATTATCAGAAAGGTGAGATTTTATCCTTGGAGTATGCAGCATTACTAGTTATTGTTTATGGTCCTCTCATGATAAATAATTACTTTAGGGGATTATGTAGATTACATTTTAGATTAGATGTAGTTACATTTAAGAGGTTATTAAATAGATGTGAAATGGTTCTACTATGACTTTCCTAACCAAAACACATCAACATTATTTACAGATGTATTGTTTTAGCTTTGATTAATTCAGCCTGTTTTGAGGTTGAAATGGGGTTCATTAGGCGAAGTCACCTAGGTAATATATTTTTTTTACGTTAGACAGCACATTGTAGCCAAACTACTTTCGTGCTATCCCATTACCCTTTGCGAGTTACGAGACAGATCAGTGCAGGCGGAATCGATGAGCTATCTGACGTAAGACAATGATGATGAGGTGATTGGTGCCACTTGTTTAGTGCACCTGCCACACTGACCCTGTTTTAGCGGATCAGACAACCAACCAGTGTGTCAGACTGAGGCAGCTCATTATTGGTCATTGTCTAAAAACAATGGTAATACACCAAAACAGATTGTGATGTAATATACATGTGTTTAAATCCTACCTTGATTCAAAATGACATGTTTGTATGACACTCAAGAAGACATATCCAATGAAAAGCTAATCAAAAGCCATCAACTAAACCTTGAGGATGGACATTATGCCACGCAGCAACACGACCATAAACACTTCACGTGAGAATTGAGAATTGTGTTACGATAGCAACAAAAACAGCCTGGAAACTCCACTAGACTTTGCCATCAGCAGCCATGTGACTCTCCTTGTTCTCCCCTGCCGTGTGTGTCAGCTTTGGGCACATCTGGAGAACACAGCCCAGCCCCTGAACCAGCTCATTAGAGTAAAGCAACATCCCACCCCAGACTCCCCCAGAAAGAGCCTACGCCTCTCTTTCCACATCCCACACATACAGTACTGTACAGTACGCTTGTGTATGAAGTACAATCAAACAAACAAACAAACAGACAAACATGCAGGGCTGACACTTTTATAAAACAGCTGAGGTACTGGGAGTTTTGTGCCTCGTATCATGGGCATTAATATGGAGTTGGTCCCCCTTTTGCTGCTATAACAGCCTCCACTCTTCTGGGAAGGCTTTCCACTAGATGTTGGAACATTGCTGTGGGGACTTGCTTCCATTCAGCCACAAGAGCATTGGTGAGGTTGGGCACTAATGTTGGGTGATAAGTCATGGCTCGCAGTCTGCGTTCCAATTCATCCCATAGGTGTTCGATGGGGTTGAGGTCAGGGCTCTGTGGAGGCCAGTCAAGTTCTTCCACACCGATGTCGATAAACCATTTCTGTACGGACCTCGCTTTGTGCACGGGGGCATTGTCATGCTGAAACAGGAAAGGGCCTTCCCCAAACTGTTGCCACAAAGTTGGAAGCACAGAATCGTCTAGAATGTCATTGTATGCTTTAGCGTTAAGATTTGTAACTGTAACTAAGGGGCCTAGACCGAACCATGAAAAACCATTATTTATCCCCACCAAACATTACAGTTTGCACTATGCATTGGGGCAGGTAGTGTTCTCCTGGCATCCGCCAAACCCAGATTTGTCCGTCGGACTGCCAGATGGTGAAGCGTGATTCATCACCCCATAGAACACGTTTCAACTGCTCCAGAGTCCAATGGCGGCGAGCTTTACACCACTCCAGGTGACGACTGGCATTGCGCATGGTGATCTTAGCCTTGTGTGTGGCTGCTCAGCCATGGAAACCCATTTCATGAAGCTCCCGACGAACAGTTCTTGTGCTGGCGTTGCTTCCAGAGGCAGTTTGGAACTCGGTAGTGAGTGTTGCAACCGAGGACAGACCATTTTTACACGCTACGCGCTTCAGCACTCAACGGTCCCTCAACGGTCCCACTTCGCGGCTGAGACGTTGTTGTTCCTAGACGTTTCCACTTCACAATAACAGCACTTACAGTTGACCAGGGAAGCTCTAGCAGGGCAGACATTTTATGAACTGACTTGTTGGAAAGCCCCTATATGATTATAAAACATATACTCTCTACATATTCTCTCCGTTGGTGTGTGTGTGCGTTATACTGTATGGCCGATGCAAAGTTTGTAGGCGTAGGCCTATATCAATGAAGATAACTGTTCCAAAGTCTCTTATACGGAAATTCATTGCCGAAGACGTAATATCTATTTTCTAGCAACTAAATCCTACCCTGTACAACAAGAAACCACTCCACTAGCTTATCAATAAAAATAATCTGTGGGTCTGATAGTACATCATACAGGCACACAGAAGGTAGGCCTAAGCACGGCACGCTGATGTTGATTTGATAATAATGTACTGCTGCTTAGCTCTGAACCCTTTATTTTCTCTACTGACTCTCAACATCCACTTCACACACACACACACACACACACACACACACTTTGCATGAGAAGAGCTTTCCATTGTGTGATGGAGAAAAGCAAGCACATCATGACAAATCTGCCAGGGGTGGGATGTGGTGATGGTGGAACAGTCGTAGGCCGGAGGTGGATAGTCCATTCCATGACTCTTTTTGTGTAGTGTGTGTGTGTGTATGTGGTTTGATTTTACTATCCTTGTGGGGACCAGAAGTCCTCGTAAGGATTGTAAAACAAGTGTAGTAAAACAAGTGGGGACATTTCGCCGGTCCCCACAAGGAAAAAGGCTATTTTAAGCCCCCCCGTAGCTCAGTTGGTAGAGCATGGCGCTTGCAACGCCAGGGTTGTGGGTTCATTTCCCACGGAGGGCCAGTATGAAAAATGTATGGACTCACTAACTGTAAGTCGCTCTGGATAAGAGCGTCTGCTAAATGGGTTGTGTTTAGGGTTGTGTACGAGACCACCTAAAGCAAGACCGATTCAAGACCAAGACCGGCCAAAATTGAGTCCGAGTCAAGACTGATACCGGGAGGGGTGTGAGGGATCCAAGACAGAGACCAATAAAATGCGAGGCCAATTCAAGACCATGATTGTAATTGTGTCAAATAAGAATTCAAAATGTCCAGTATTTCCGTGTTCATATTTCAGAAGAACATATGGATTCTTTAGACCAGGGATGGGCAACTAGGAACTCAGTCGGGGTCTCAACTTACTGTTGAGCGCTAGAATAGTAGAATACACAAGGTGCAATATCGAAATGTGGTTGTGCATCAGCAGTTTATCTCTTGTTACAGTGTGTCAGTCACTGACAGTCATTCAATTAGCCCATGTCAGCTAAAATGTTTTAGTTAGTCCACCGGCCAGCTAATAAAAACTGCAAACATTTGTCTCCACCCTATGGCAAAATCTCAAGTTCAGTACAGTCAGTTAGAGTGCCGGTGCGCAATGCCTTCACATCATAGGCCTGCCGTATAATAGGCTAATAGCCATACCACACTAAACCTTCACAAAAGTTTGTAAACTTTATTAGGATAATATCAAAAGTAGGCCTAAGTCAAGCCATTGTTTATAGGGAAAATACGAGCAAGATACTGTATTATATAGTGGCAAACACAACATTACAGTTGAAACTTCATTTGGCAAAAGAAAATGGCTCAACAGAATTAAATAAAAGACTTACGAACTGGTTTAAACCTTCACAAAGTTTTTGAACAGGCTATATTGCAGAAATTACCAAGTAAGGCTAGTACCTACCGTACCCAACAAATGAGAGCAATAGGCTAATGATCTTTATTTTACAACAGGCCTACTTATAACATCTTAAACTAAATGCTGTACAGAGCACACAATTAAAAAGACAGATTGAACTTAATTTAGCCAATTCAAATGTCTCAACAGAATGAAACAAAACACGTTTTGCATAATGAAAGAACTGGTTTAGATTCATAAATAGGCCTACAATAATAACAATGATATACAATAATAACAAAGATAAAACTAATTTTTATAAATATGGGAAAAAATAGAAAAACTAAGTTCCAAAATTGCATCCTACCTGAATAGCGGGTTGCACAGTAGCCTGCATTTGGCAGCGCCAACGTTCTTCTCATCTTTGTCCACTACAATATTAAAACTTGTCCATACGAAGGACATTCCCCTTGTAGGCTTTTCACTATAGGCATACGTTCTAACTTTCATTTTACTTCAATGAAAAAGGCTTCCATCTTCGCAATTAACAGTAGCCTAGGCCAAGGCTCCTCTCTCATGCTCTCTCTCTCCTCAGTGGCAGGCACATGCACATAAGGCAGCGCGCAAGGAATGAGAGAATGACGCTGAAGCGCGAAATCGGGGAGTATGATAGGCAGCCAAGGATACCCTTTTATTTATCGCTTTTAACTAATTTTATTGGCCAAAACCCAACAATTACCGGCAACGGAAATCCTGCTTTACACCTATATCAATTTAATCCTCCAAAAACGACAGAACAAATAATGCAACAAATATTGTGGTTAAACTCAAATATACTAATTGATAAAAAAACATCATTTTTTGAAAAAATGTTTAAAAAAGGTATAATCTTTGTAAATTATATCATGGGTAGGACTGGTGGAGTTATGTTGCACATGCAGCTAATAAAAACATATGGAAATGTCTGCTCTATCCAAAATTACAACCAAATAATTGCAGTATTACCGCAAAAATTGAAGAGGAAAGTGGAAGGGGGAAAAAGTAAGGAACTTGCCTGTCGGCCCTGCATTAAAGATGTCACGCCCTGGCTCTGGGGACTCTTATATGTTGAGCCAGGGTGTGTAGGGTCTATGTTTTGTGTTCTATGTTCTGTTTCTAGTTCATGTGTTTTCTAGGTTGGCCGGGGGGGTTCTCAATCAGAGGCAACGAGAATCAGCTGTTGCTTGTTGTCTCTGATTGGGAACCATACTTAGGCAGCCTGTTGTGCACTTGTGTTTTGTGGGATCTTGTTCCGTGTAGGTTTGTGTTATTGACCGAGGACTTCACGTATCGTTTTGTTGTTTGTTCGCGGATGTCGTGAGTGAGCGGGTTTATTCCTCCCTGCGTGGAGGCCTCTTGTTACTTTACGTGGTTAAGTAAAAATAAGTTTTTTCCTTGAGTTCTGTGTCCTGCGCCTGACTTCAGTCTACCGCATACACTGACATCATGACAGAAGATCCCACCAAAACAGGACCAAGCAGCGTGTCCAGGAGCAAATGCCGGAGGTAGCGTTAGTGGATGTCCTCCTCGGTTGGGGGCAGATAACGGAGGAGGAGGCCGTCCGTTACCGGAGGGCGATGAAGGGGAGACCCAGGCAGGAGAGGAGAAGCGGCGCCAACCGGGCCGTCGTCGGACAGGCGAGAGGCACCCCCAATAAATGTTTTTGGGGGGGCACACGGCATGGACGACGGGGCTGCTGGAGGCAGATAAAGGGCGAGTTTGTGGACGAGGAGAGAAGGCCACCAGGTTACGGGGGCTATTGGTCAGTAGAGGGAAGGAGAGTGTAGAGGCACGGCGAGAGGTACTGAGGTGTGTTACCAGTCCGGTCCGGCCCGTTCCTGATCCCCACACAAAGCCAGTGGTGTGTGTTCCCAGTACGGTCCGGCCTGTTCCTGTCCCTCGCACCAAGCCTGTGATGCGCGTCGCCAGCCCGGCCCGGCCTGTTCCTGCCCCTCGCACCAAGGCTGTGGTGCGCGTCGCCAGCCCGGCCCGGCCTGTTCCTGCCCCTCGCACCAAGCCAATGGTGCGCGTCGCCAGCCCGGTCCGGCCTGTTCCTGCCCCTCGCACCAAGCCAATGGTGCGCGTCGCCAGCCCGGCCCGGCCTGTTCCTGCTCCTCGCACCAAGCCAATGGTGCGCGTCGCCAGCCCGGTCCGGCCTGTTCCTGCCCCTCGCACCAAGCCAATGGTGCGCGTCGCCAGCCCGGCCCGGCCTGTTCCTGCTCCCCGCACCAAGCCTATGGTGCGCGTCGCCAGCCCGGCCCGGGCCTGTTCCTGCTCCCCGCACCAAGCCTATGGTGCGCGTCGTCAGCCTGGCCCGGCCTGTTCCTGCTCCCCGCACCAAGCCAGTGGTGCGCTTCATCAGCCCGGTCCGGCCCGTTCCAGCTCCAGCCAGCGGGGCCAGACCAGACCAGGGGCGCTACGGGGGGGTTGTTAGAGGGTGGTGGTCACGCCCGGAGCCGGATCCGCCTCCGAGGCGGAATGCCCACCCGGCCCCTCCCCTGTTGGGTTTATGTTGGCGCGGTCGCAGTCCGCGCCTTTGGGGGTACTGTCACGCCCTGGCTCTGGGGACTCTTATATGTTGAGCCAGGGTGTGTAGGGTCTATGTTTTGTGTTCTATGTTCTGTTTCTAGTTCATGTGTTTTCTAGGTTGGCCGGGGTGGTTCTCAATCAGAGGCAACGAGAATCAGCTGTTGCTTGTTGTCTCTGATTGGGAACCATACTTAGGCAGCCTGTTGTGCACTTGTGTTTTCTGGGATCTTGTTCCGTGTAGGTTTGTGTTATTGACCGAGGACTTCACGTATCATTTTGTTGTTTGTTCGCGGATGTCGTGAGTGAGCGGGTTTATTCCTCCCTGCGTGGAGGCCTCTTGTTACTTTACGTGGTTAAGTAAAGATAAGTTTTTTAATTGAGTTCTGTGTCCTGCGCCTGACTTCAGTCTACCGCATACACTGACATCGTGACAAAAGAACATAATTGGTTAAAGAAAATTGTGATAAATAAAAAAGTATACCAGTTTCATTTAAGGACCAAAGGATTGACAGCCGTCCCATATAGATTGCAAAATAGTTAGGAAGAGATTTTTGACGTACCGATTCCATGGCATAGTGTTTATGAACTGATACGCAAAATGACGCCAGATTCAAAACATTTTCAATTTAAATTATTATACAAAATTCTTGCTACCAATAGAATGTTATTTATATGGGGGATACAATCTTCCCAGCTCTGCAGATTTTGCTGCGAAGAGACAGAATCATTAGATCATTTGTTTTGGTACTGTCCATTTGTAGCTTGCAATATTTACCTGGAGGTAACCCTGCAGATAGCACTACTGGGTGATCTGAAAAGTCATAGTCAATCGATCAATAATTTAATAATACTTTTAGCAAAAATGTTTATTTTCAATTTACAATCTGTAGAAACAATGAGAATAGAAGGGTTCCGAACTTTTGTAAAACATCACAGTACAGTTGAAAAATATATGGCAAATAGAAATCCAATATGGATGGTGTTAAGAGATAGATGGGTGGTGTTGAATGGAGTTGAAGGATGGGACTAATAACAACTAACAACAACTAATAACAACAAGATAACTAATGTAAAGCATACTGTGTCCATAATAAGTATATAGGTTATAGGTTGAGAGCTTTTGTGAAAGAGCACAGTTAGAGAGATATGGCATATAGAAGCAAACTGGATGGACATCATGAAAATGATCGGAGAGGTTGAGGGTAGAGGAAGTTCAGGAGTAAAAACAAATAAAATATATATAGAATGTATAAACTGGAAGTAGAGGCCTAAGCATTGTTTTTCACTAGTTTACTCCAATTAGGGAAGGGGTGGGGTTGGAAAGTAATAAAGGGAAATATATTTTTTTAAAGGATATGTATATATATATATAGATGTATATATATTTACATTTTAGTCATTTAGCAGACGCTCTTATCCAGAGCGACTTACAGTTAGTGAGTGCATACATTTTCATACTGGCCCCCCGTGGGAAACGAACCCACAACCCTGACGTTGCAAGCGCCATGCTCTACCAACTGAGCTACAAGGGACTACATATATATACAGTGGGGAGAACAAGTATTTGATACACTGCCGATTTTGCAGGTTTTCCTACTTACAAAGCATGTAGAGGTCTGTAATTTTTATCATAGGTACACTTCAAATGTGAGAGACGGAATCTAAAACAAAAATCCAGAAAATCACATTGTATGATTTTTAGGTAATTAATTTGCATTTTATTGCATGACATAAGTATTTGATCACCTACCAACCAGTAAGAATTCCGGCTCTCACAGACCTGTTAGTTGACCTGCCGTCATGGATTAAAATCCTGCCGTCATGGATTAAAATCCTGCAGCGCACGCAAGGTCCCCCTGCTCAAGCCAGCGCATGTCCAGGCCCGTCTGAAGTTTGTCAATGACCATCTGGATGATCCAGAGGAGGAATGGGAGAAGGTCATGTGGTCTGATGAGACAAAAATAGAGCTTTTTGGTCTAAACTCCACTCGCCGTGTTTGGAGGAAGAAGAAGGATGAGTACAACCCCAAGAACACCATCCCAACCATGAAGCATGGAGGTGGAAACATCATTCTTTGGAGATGCTTTTCTGCAAAGGGGACAGGACGACTGCACCGTATTGAGGGGAGGATGGATGGGGCCATGTATCGCAAGATCTTGGCCAACAACCTCCTTCCCTCAGTAAGAGCATTGAAGATGGGTCGTGGCTGGGTCTTCCAACATGACAACGACCCGAAACACACAGCCAGGGCAACTAAGGAGTGGCTCCGTAAGAAGCATCTCAAGGTCCTGGAGTGGCCTAGCCAGTCTCCAGACCTGAACCCAATAGAAAATCTTTGGAGGGAGCTGAAAGTCCGTATTGCCCAGCGACAGCCCCCGAAACCTGAAGTATCTGGAGAAGGTCTGTATGGAGGAGTGGGCCAAAATCCCTGCTGCAGTGTGTGCAAACCTGGTCAAGACCTACAGGAAACGTATGATCTCTGTAATTGCAAACAAAGGTTTCTGTACCAAATATTAAGTTCTGCTTTTCTGATGTATCAAATACTTATGTCATGCAATAAAATGCAAATTAATTACTTAAAAATCATACAATGTGATTTTCTGGATTTTTGTTTTAGATTCCATCTCTCACAGTTGAAGTGTACCTATGATAAAAATTACAGACCTCTACATGCTTTGTAAGTAGGAAAACCTGCAAAATCGGCAGTGTATCAAATACGTTCTCCCCACTGTATATATATATATATTTGCGAGAAAAAAATAACATATGGGGGATTGGAAGTGACGCAGACAATTACATTGATGGAAGATACAATCTATCTGCAAAATTAAAGCTGATCTACCCCCTAAGAAAAAAACTATACAAATAAAAAATAAATACAAATATTAGCCTATCACTTGTGAATGATATATTATCACTTTTTCAAATCATAGTCGCACACGTAGCCCATAGGCCTATTTGTTGTTGTATCCCTTTTTCTCCCCAATTGCTTAACCCGGAAGCCAGCCGCACCAATGTGTTGGAGGAAACACCATACAGCTGGTGACTGAAGTCAGCCTGCATGCGCCTAATAGTTTACATTTACAACATTTTAAGCTAAACGTTCTGATCTGTTGCGTCAGCCTCATTGCATAAAAAAGGTTTTTGATACTAGTGGTTGTACTAATTTGGGATCTATCGCATCCCACAACTGTCCCAGACTATGTTTGGAATATTTAATTCTCGCACAGAATAGAATAGGTAAACTTTTGTACTATGGGGGATAGCAGATTGACATAGGCTAGTGTTTTTGCTGTTCGTAAGGCCTAATCATCTTGTTGGTTGACAAAAAGTAAATGTGGACAGTTCTTCCAATATCTTCATTATGCGCCTCGGAATTGGATAAGGACTCGCGCAGTTGCGTCCCCAATGTGTCTGTCATCACTTGTAGCCTGTGAGAAAAATGGAGAGCCATGTAAGTGAGAGGTGCTTCAGAGCACAGAGCATGCAGCAAGCAGCTGGGAGAGGGAATTATAATTATTATATTCAGCCAAAGGGCACAACGGCCACTGGCCGCAAAAGGCATGGATTTTTCAGGGGGCATTACGGCCACACAAAGGGGATGCCGCCGGAAAATTCGAAGCATTATCAAGTGCTTGTCAAATTGTGAATGAGAGACTGATGAAGTGTGTACAGTCTGCACAAAAAACAAAGCAGAGCTCATGCCTTTCAATCAACTTTTTTCTAATCATCATTAGAGTCGCATCATGCCGCCTTAGAATGTATTAAAAATCTAAACATATAGCCCAACGTTTGTATCACAACTAAAGTCACATAAATAACTCTAAATTAAGCATATAGGAGTACATGTTTCTTTGTTAACCACTCAACACAGAATAGCTCGTGTACGCACTCCCTCAAATCGTTTGGATAAAATATCCTTTCTATTTTATTCAGCTTTGTATTCTTCATACTAAAAAATTATATAAAATAATGCCACAGAATTCGAAGCAAATCTTGTCTGCTAAATGAACTAGTGTAGCCCACAACCATATGGCATAGCCAGATCAGGACCTAACATAAGGACAACTCAGAGTATGCTATTTTGTTCTTCTGAAAGACTACATTTTCTTCATATCATCTTTCTTTAGACCTGTCTAAAATAAATAATGGATTTATTGTGATGTTCCAAAGGTCTGCATCAGTGGCTTGTAGGCTATGTGTGGAAGCCAGGAGATGCTAAAGACTGCTTTTTTATATGTGATTGATGTCAGAATGCACTCACTGTTCCAAAATGTGATTGTTACGCGCTGACCTCAAACAAAGGTACGCTGCCTGCTAATTATCTATAGGCTATGCTTCAACTTGTCAATTTCAAATGATTTTCTAACAAGTTAGATTTTCTAACAACAGTTTGAATTGAGGTGTGTTCCGCCTCTTCATTAATTCACATAAGAAATAGGCCATTTCACTGTTGCAGACAATTTATGTTTGAGGCTTTACTGTGCCGGACAAATTTCTATCTTCGACGAAAGCCCAGGCACTTCCCCATTGTTTCCCCAGATCAGGTATGAAGGCATTGCACATCTCTAGTCAGAACAGGCCTTGCACAAACTTCTTCCTCCTGGCACATTTTCTGGCTGGCGCCATCATTGCCTTCATTAGTGTTTTCCATACAAATAATAACTTTGGACATGTGTGCGTTTCTATTAAAGTAAGTGCCTTATTTTCTGTATATTGTGTTGTCGTTTCTACCTGTAGCATACCGTATGTATGTATGGGGCATAATGTATTTACTGTTTTATTCACGTTTTCAAGTACTGGTGACATATCATGCATTCCAATTCTTGCATAGATCGTAATGGACACGTGCGTAAAATACTTTTTTGAAGGTTGTACTGATTATGATGAGCTAATGCTAAGCTATTTGCCAGCTATGTGTGGCGCCATGTTTGTTGACATCATACAATGCATTCTGGTTGTCACGTAAGCATCTGTCAGAACAATTATGTTATAAAAAATGTGGTGAAGGGATAGTTCACTCGACTGATTTATGGTGCATTCAAGATAACTGGGAACTCTGAGAAATATGAGGTCAAATCATGACGTCAGTGATCTTCAGGTCGGAAAGTTGGAGCTCTAGAAAGAGGCCAGAGTTCCCGAGTTGTAATTCCAAGTTGGATGACCGTTCAAATAGATTTGTCCCAGTCGGAGAACGGTTTTTTCCGGGTTCCCAGTTGTCTTGAACGCACTGAAGTCGGAAGTTGGAGATTTCCGAGTTCCCAATTCCCAGTTGTTTTAAACGCGGCATCAGATTGTAACTATGGTAACTCAGGGTTGCCAGCTTAGACCCCCCTTTCCAGGGGTTTTATTTATATTTAGCGTATAAACTTCTCCTGTGTTTGCCCCCCATTTATTGATAAATCCCCCATCATAGTAATATTTCCTACATCATATCCCCCACGATACCTTCCCCCATTTCTACCCCCCATGGACTTGAAAACCCCCCACAAAGGAAATGAACCCCCCCACAAACCCCACTAAAATGGTTTCATCCCTGTTTAGCTTTCGCGCCCAAGGTTAGGCTAGGCAGTAGGCTTGTATTTGGTGTGATGATCTGTGAGGTGATAATATTTTATTTGCTTTGTAATTTGTCAAAAACTGTAAACGACTTGTCAAATCATGTGCTCAGGCTCTTGTATACACTGTAACTAGTACATTGAAGATTTGTTATATGCTGAAAAGTGGCCAAACTAAGTTCATATTTTTCAGGCAATGGGCGCAGCCATCTTTGACTTTGACTTTGTTTATTTGTGTCTTATAGTGAATGGCATTCTGGGATTAGGGAGTTTTCGCTTGTCAAACATGAACAAACATCGCTGCCATCATAAAGAATTTAGCTGCTGTTAGTTTAGTTGACACGCATCTCTTTTCTAAACAATATTACATTTCTCCCATGTTCTCACCAGAGATGTGGTACATTGTAAACAAGTCTAGCTGCTAGCTTGCTAACTTATGTGTTTTTTTTGTCAGCTGGTTTATGGAATGAGTTTGGCTTTGGATGTGTTCCGTGTGATGTTTGGATGATGAAGTTCGCATTTATCTTTTACAATAAAAGGTGAAATTGAGGAATAAAGTTGTGAAGACCTTTATTTCCCATCAGTCCAAAACATTGTTTAGATGCTTTAGACGCGTTTGTTGCATCATACGTTCTGTTGCTACTGTTCCAATCACATATTTGCGATGATACGCTGCAGGGCCCACTCAACATTGATCACAAATATGTGATGGTATTCGTCAAAGGGTTAAGCCGATTAAGCCAATGCCTATGCGCCAGATGTTTCTCCCGGTCTTTCTGATTTGGCTAATGAATGCCAATTTTGACACATTGGTCCACCAGAATCTTCGTGCATTTGGGCGGAAGTGTCTGGGAACGAGATTAGGTCTAGGTTAGCGCTGGGCAAGGCTAGCTACAGTTTGAATGGCTGTCAATGAGCCCAGCATCAAGCTGTGGGATGGGACTGCTAGGACACTAGAAGCTGGCAGCGAGTCAGTTGAGTTGATATTTGAGTGGCACAGACCCAGGATCCGTCCCAAATGGCACCCTATCCCCTATATAGTGCACTACTTTTGACCAGAGACCTATGGGCCTTGGTCAAAAGTAATGCACTATAAAGTAGTGTTCTATAAAGGGAACAGGGTGCCCTTTGGCACAGACCCAGAGAGGAGAAAGCTTTGCTAGGGCGGTTAGATTAGAAGCTTGACTGAACCACTGGGGTGGGGACTGACTGGGTTGGGGAGGAGTTGTGTTCAGGATAGCCTAGGCACGATGGAGAGGTGATCACGATCATTCTTCAGTCAGTTTTACCTCACAGTGCAGGTTAAAAGTGATTCCCCTTACAACATAATTAAATTACGAGTGTGAATTTGGTAATTAAATATACTCTGATGACTACAGTACCTAAATATAATGCTCATTTGGTGGGAGGATGAAATTTACATTTTTGTGTTTGAAGCCTTTGTATTGTACTACATGGGAGAATAATAAAAAGAGGGTATGTATGTATGTTTGTATTACTGTATGTATTACTGTATTACTGTATTTATTACTGTATGTACATTCTATGTAGCCTCCTGTAGCTCAGTTGGTAGAGCATGGCACTTGCAACGCCAGGGTTGTGGGTTCGATTCCCATGGAGGGCCAGTATGAAAAATGTATGCACTCACTAACTGTAAGTCGCTCTGGATAAGAGTGTCTGCTAAATGACTAAAATGTAAATGTATGTATGTATGTACAGTTGAAGTCGGAAGTTTACATACACCTTAGCCAAATACATTCAAACTCAGTTTTTCACAATTCCTGACATTTAATCCGAGTAAAAATTCCCTGTCTTGGGTCAGTTAGGATCACCACTTTATTTTAAGAAAGTGAAATGTCAGAATAATAGTAGAGAGAATGATTTATTTAAGCTTTTATTTCTTTCATCACATTCCCAGTGGATCAGAAGTTTACATACACTCAATTAGTATTTGGTAGCATTGCCTTTAAATTGTTTAATTTGGGTCAAACGTTTCGGGTAGCCTTCCACAAGCTTCCCACAATAAGTTGGGTGAATTTTGGCCCATTCCTCCTGACAGAGCTGGTGTAACTGAGTCAGGTTTGTAGGCCTCCTTGCTCGCACACACCTTTTCAGTTCTGCCCACAAATATTCTATAGGATTGAGGTCAGGGCTTTGTGATGGCCACTCCAATACCTTGACTTTGTTGTCCTTAAGCCATTTTGCCAGAACTTTGGAAGTATGCTTGGGGTCATTGTCCATTTGGAAGACCCATTTGCGACCAAGTTTTAACTTCCTGACTGATGTCTTGAGATGTTGCTTCAATATATCCACATAATTTTCCTTCCTCATGATGCCATCTATTTTGTGAAGGGCACCAGTCCCTCCTGCAGCAAAGCACCCCCACAGCATGATGCTGCCACCCCCGTGCTTCACGGTTGGGATGGTGTTTTTCGGCTTGCAAGCGTTCCCCTTTTTCCTTCAAACATAACGATGGTCATTATGGCCAAACAGTTATAATTTTGTTTCATCAGACCAGAGGACATTTCTCCAAAAAGTAAGATCTTTGTCCCCATGTGCAGTTGCAAACCGTAGTCTGGCTTTTTTATGGCAGTTTTGGAGCAGTGGCTTCTTCCTTGCTGAGCGACCTTTCAGGTTATGTCGATATAGGACTCGTTTTACTGTGGATCTAGATACTCTTGTACCTGTTTCCTCCAGCATCTTCACAAGGTCTTTTGCTGTTGTTCTGGGATTGATTTGCACTTTTTGCACCAAAGTACGTTCATCTCTAGGAGACAGAACGCGTCTCCTTCCTGAGCGGTATGATGGCTGCGTGGTCCCATCGTGTTTATACTTGCGTATTATTGTTTGTACAGATGAAAGTTGTACCTTCAGGCGTTTGGAAATTGCTCCCAAGGAAGAACCAGACTTGTGGAGGTCTACAATTCTTTTTCTGAGGTCTTGGCTGATTTCTTTTGATTTTCCCATGATGTCAAGCAAAGAGGCACTGAGTTTGAAGGTAGGCCTTGAAATACATCCACAGGTACACCTCCAATTGACTCAAATAATGTGAATTAGCCTATCAGAAGCTTCTAAAGCCATGGCATCATTTTCTGGAATTTTCCAAGCTGTTTAAAGGCACAGTCAATTTAGTGTATGTAAACCTCTGCCCCACTGGAATTGTGATACAGTGAATTATAAGTGAAATAATCTGTCTGTAAACAATTGTTGGAAGAATTACTTGTGTCATGCACAAAGTAGATGTCCTAACCGACTTGCCAAAACTATAATTTGTTAACAAGACATTTGTGGAGTGGTTGAAAAACTAGTTTTAACGACTCCAACCAAAGTGTATGTAAACTTCCGACTTCAACTGTATGTATGCAGGAACAAAACAATAATCCTCAGCCTAGCTGTACAAGTACTGCTGCACTGTTATCCCCAAGGGGCATGCAGTCTGTGTTTTCACTGCACGTTTAACCTGACTGCATCTCAAATGGCACCCTATTCCCTATATAGTGCACTACGTTTGACCTGAGCCCAATGCGCTATATAGGGAATAGGGTACCATTTGTGATGCGCGCCCTAGTTACACAATGCAGTGCAGAGTGGAGGAGAAGGAAGGAAACGCAAGGACAAGCAGGACCCTCCGAACGCAGTTTAGCAAATGTCAGACGCATTCAGAGAGCCGTCTTCTAAAATGTCACCCAGATGAGGAGGCAGGAGAGAGGTGAAGCTGAGGGGGGAGATACGGAGGTGCTACACACATACATAAAAGCAATGAAAATACAAAAACCATGCAGATAGCTGCATTGAACGTATGAGAACTCGTCTTACATTTACAGTACACACACACTGTAAACTAACATTCACAAAGGCAAACCGACTCACAATGACAAACAAACATAACAAAACACAAACAATATGGTAACCAATTTGAGACAGAAATAAGATACCTGAAAGTCTTTGTTTGTTTCTGGGACGCATGTTAACCAGATATTTCAGATACGTTTGAAAGCTTCTGAGGGTCATTGAACACTCAGAAGAGAATGTCAATGTCTTCAGAAGAGAATGTCAATGTCTTTCAACCTATTAGAACATTCTCAACATTGTCTATGGGCCCTGGTCAAGTACTGCACTACATACGGAATAGGGTGCCATTTGAGATGCATCCGTTTTCATGCCTGGATGACACTAAGGATGGAACATTGTACATTTTACAGCCCTCTAACCAATTGTACTATTATGTGTGTTTTTTCTCGCGTTATTTGTAATTTATTCTGAACATGATGTTTCTGCCATCGTCTCTTATAACCAAAAAGAGCTTCTGGATATCAGTACAGCGATTACTCACCTCATATTGGAGTATCTTATGATAAGATGTAGACCACACTATTTACCAAGAGAGTTTTGATCTATATTTTTCATAGCTGTCTATTTACCACCACAAACCAATGCTGGCATTAAGATTGTATAAGCTGTATAAGGCCATAACTAAACAGGAAAACGCTCATCCAGAGGCAGCGCTCCTAGTGGCCGGGGACTTTAATGCAGGGAAACTTTAAATCCATTCTACCTAATTTCTACCAGCATGTTAAATGTGCAACCAGAGGAAAAAAAACTCTAGACCACCTTTACTCCACACACAGAGACGTATACAAAGCTCTCCCTCGCACTCCATTTGGCAAATCTGACCATAACTCTATCCTCCTGATTCCTGCTTATAAGCAAAAACTAAAGCAGGAAGCACCAGTGACTCGGTTAATAAAAAAGTGGTCAGATGACGCAGATGCTAAGCTACAGGACTCTTTTGCTAGCACAGACTGGAAGATGTTCCGGGATTCTTCAGATAGCATTGAGGAGTACACCACATCAGTCACTGGCTTCATCAATAGGTGCATCGATGACGTCGTCCCCACAATGACTGTACGTACATACCCCAACCAGAAGCCATGGATTACAGGCAACAACCACACTGAGCTAAAGCCTGTGCTAAAGCAGGTGCTTCCCTTTGTGGTCTGTAATAGTTTTCAAGCCCTGCCACAGCCGCCGATGAACCATCAAACAGGCAAAGAGTCAATACAGGACTAAGATTGAATCGTACTACACCGGCTCTGACGCTCGTCGGATGTGGCAGGGCTTGAAAACTATTACAGACCACAAAGGGAAGCACAGCCAAGAGCTGCCCAGTGACACAAGCCTACCAGACGAGCTAAACCACTTCTATACTCGCTTCGAGGCAAGCAACACTGAAGCATGCATGAGAGCACCACTGTTCCGGATGACTATGGGATCACGCTCTCCGTAGCCGATGTGAGTAAGACTTTTAAGCAGGTCAACATTCACAAGGCCGCAGGGCCAGACGGATTACCAGGACGTGTACTCCGAGCATGTGCTGACCAACTGTCATTCTTCACTGACATTTTCAACATGTCCCTGACTGAGTCTGTAATACCAACATGTTTCAAGCAGACCACCATCGTCCCCGTGCCCAAGGACACTAAGATAACCTGCCTAAATGACTACCGACCCGTAGCACTGACGTCTGTAGCCATGAACTGCTTTGAAAGGCTGGTCATGGCTCACATCAACACCATTATCCCAGAAACCCATTATCCCAGAAACCCATTATCATCCATGACTGCATGGCCAGACACGACTCCAACACCATCATTAAGTTTGCCGACGACACAACAGTGTTGGGCCTGATCACCGACAATGATGAGACAGCCTATAGGGAGGAGGTCAGAGACCTGGCCGTGTGGTGCCAGGATAACAACCTCTCCCTCAACGTGACCAAGACAAAGGAGATGATTGTGGACTACAGGAAAAAAAAGAGGACTGAGCACGCCCCCCATTCTCATCGACGGGGCTGTAGTGGAACAGGTTGAGAGCTTCAAGTTCCTTGGTGTCCACATCACCAACGAACTATCATGGTCCAAACACACCAAGACAGTCGTGAAGAGGGCACGACAAAGCCTATTCCCCCTCAGGAGACTGAAAAGATTTGACATGTGTCCTCAGATCCTCAAAATGTTATACAGCTGCACCATCGAGAGCATCCTGACTGGTTGCATCAACGCCTGGTATGGGAACTGCTCGGCCTCCGACCGCAAGGCACTACAGAGGGTAGTGCGTACGGCCCAGTACATCACTGGGGCCAAGCTTCCTGCCATCCAGGACCTCTAAACCAGGCGGTGTCAGAGGAAGGCCCTCAAAATTGTCAAAGACTCCAGCCACCCTAGTCATAGACTGTTCTCTCTGCTACTGCACGGCAAGTGGTACCGGAGCGCCAAGTCTAGGTCCAAAAGGCTTCTCAACAGCTTCTACCCCCAAGCCATAAGACTCCTGAACAGCTAATCATGGACTACTTGCTACCCGGACTACTTGCACTGCCCCCCCACCCACACCCCATATTTTTACGCTGCTGCTACTACTCTGTTAATTATTTATGCATATTTATGCATAGTCACTTTAACTCTACCCACATGTACATATTACCTCAAGCCGGTGCCCCCGCACATTGACTCTGCACCGGTACCCCCCTGTATATAGCCTCCCTACTGTTATTTTATTTTACTTCTGCTCTTTTTTTCTCAATTTTTTTTTGTTGTTGTTGTTTTATTTTACTTTTTTATAAAAAAATAAATGCATTGTTGATTAAGGGCTGTAAGTAAGCATTTCACGGTAATGTTTACACCTGTTGTATTTGGCGCATGTGGCAAATACAATTTGATTTGATTTGATTTGTATGTGGAGTGGATATTCCATGCCTCCTCCTGCCTCCCTCTTCGCCTGTCTTCCCCCACCTCCCTCCTGCCTCCCCTCGCCCCATCTATTCCAGCAGAGCAGGGAGATGCCTCTGGGCTCCAGTCCCATTAAACGTCTCATAAATAACACCTGACAGAGTTTGGTCAGGAGGATTTTATAACAGTTTCCTCCGTGGCGTGAGCGTGCAGTAAGGCCTTCAGGACAATTATGTTAACATGTTGCAAGGGAAAAGTGATACCCCTTTCAAATGCCATTTAGCAGAATAACCTGGACACATGAGGTTCATTCCTCCCTTGGTTTGTGTATAGTAGAACTTAGCCTAGCTGAATACCTAACCAAAAGGTGAATGGACATTGGGATCTAGCCAAAGCTCAGCTAAAGAGCTCTGATCAAAAGTAGTGCACTAGCCTACGTGGGGAATAGGGTGCCATTTGGAACACAGACCTTACATTTAAGGCATTGCATGTAGACTATGCCAGGGCTTCCTGCTAATACTAGTAGCCACACTAGTAGCAAGTACCCTTGCTTCACAGAGCCTGATGACTGATCATGTCTATTCGTCTGTCTGTTGCTTTGACAGCAGAGAGTAAAGCTGACAGTTTACCTAACCACGTGAAAAGTTAAGAGAAACCCAGGGAAACCAACCAGCCATTCACATCCTGCCATGACAGACCCACCTCCTCCCTCCCTGACATCACACACACACACACCTGTGAGCACACACACGCTCACACAGGCACAAACTGCCAGGTGTATAGTTAGGCCTAAGTAGGGAGCTGTAGGGAGGTGTGGAGGTGGACTGGGCTCTCACTAGTGATAGGGGAGCCAAATTCATGCTGGGCTGGAGTGGAGCGGGTCGAGCATTTCAAGTTCCTCGGTGTCCACATCACTAAAGATCTATCATGATCCAAACACACCAACACAGTCGTGAAGAGGGCACGACAACGCTTCTTCCCCCTCAGGAGGCTGAAAAAATGTGGCATGGGCCCTCAGATACTCAAAACGTTATACAGCTGCACCATTGAGACAATCTTGACTGGCTGCATCACCGCTTGGTATGGTAACTGCTTGGGATCCGACCGCAAGGCGCTACAGAGGGTAGTGCGGATGGCCCAGTACGTCACTGGGGCCGAGCTCCCTGCCATCCAGGACCTCTATACCAGGCGGTGTCAGAGGAAGGCCCTGACAATTGTCAAAGACTCCAGCCACCCAAGTCATAGACTGTTGTCTCTGCTACCGCACGGCAAGCGGTACCGATGCACAAGTCTGGAACCAATAGGAGCCTGAACAGATTCTACCCCCAAGCCATAAGACTGCTAAATAGTTAGTGAAATAGTGAACCAAATAGCTACCCGGACTATCTGCATTGACCCTTTTTGCACAAACTTTTTTTACTCGTCACATACAGTACCAGTCAAAAGTTTGGACACACCTACTCATTCAAGGGTTTTTCTTTATTTTTACTATTTTCTACATTGTAAAAGAATAGTGAAGACATCAAAACTATGAAATAACACATATGGAATCATGTAGTAACAAAATAAGTGTTAAACAAATCAAAATATATTTAATATTTGAGATTCTTCAAATAGCCACCCCTTGCCTTGACGACAGCTTTCCACACTCTTGGCATTCTCTCAGCCAGCTTCACCTGGAATGCTTTTCCAACAGTCTTGATGGAGTTCCCACATATGCTGAGCACTTGTTGGCTGCTTTTCCTTCACTCTGCGGTCCAACTCATCCCAAACCATCTCAATTTGGTTGAGGTCAGGGGATTGTGGAGGCCAGGTCATCTGATGCAGCACTCCATCACTCTCCTTCTTGGTAAAATAGCCCTTACACAGCCTGGAGGTGTGTTGGGTCATTGTCCTGTTGAAAAACAAATGATAGTCCCACTAAGCCCAATCCAGATGGGATGGCATATCGCTGCAGAATGCTGTGGTAGCCATGCTGGTTAAGTGTGCCTTGAATTCTAAATAAATCACAAACAGTGTCACCAGCAAAGCACCCCCACACCATAACACCTCCTCCTCCATGCTTTACGGTGGGAACTACACATGCGGAAATCATCCGTTAACCCACACCACGTCTCACAAAGACACGGCAGTTCGAACCAAAAATCTCAAATTTGAACTCCAGACCAAAGGACACATTTCCACTGGTGAAATGTCCATTGCTTGTGTTTCTTGGCCCAAGCAAGTCTCTTCTTCTTATTCGTGTTTCTTTGCAGCAATTCGACCATGAAATCCTGATTCACACAGTCTCCTCCGAACAGTTGATGTTGAGATGTGTCTGTTACTTGAACTATGTGAAGCATTTATTTGGGCTGCAATTTCTGAGGCTGGTAACTCTAATGAACTTATCCTCTGCAGCAGGGGTAAATCTGGGTCTTCCATTCCTGTGGCGGTCCTCATGAGATCCAGTTTCATCATAGCGCTTGATGGTTGTGTGATGTGATTTGATTTAACTACAAGGACATAAAATAAAATAAAATTGTATTTGTCACATGCACCGAATACAATGTGGTGTAGACTTTACCGTGAAATGCTTGCTTACGAGCCCAACAATGCAGAGTTGAAAAATAGTAACACAAGAAAGTACACAAGACTGGAGCTATATTCAGGGAGTGCCAGTACCAGATCAATGTGCAGAGGTACGAGGTACAGTTTGTGAGGTAGATATGTACAAGAAGGCAGGGTAAAGTGACTAGGCACCAGGATAGATAATAATAAGAGTAAAATAAAGAACAGAGCAGCAACAGCAAATGATGAGTGTAAAAGTGTGTATGTATGTGTGTTTATGTTGTGTCGGTCTGCGTGTGTGTGTTATGTATGTGTGTGTGTATGTAGTGTATGTGAATGTTTGTGGGTTTTGTGAGGGAGTGTCAATGTAGTGTGTGTGAGTGAGTGTGTATATGGTGTGTATATATAGTCTAGTGAGTGTGCGTAGGGTCAGTGCAAGACAGAGTCAGTGCAGATACAGTGGGGAAAAAAAGTATTTAGTCAGCCACCAATTGTGCAAGTTCTACCACTTAAAAAGATGAGAGAGGCCTGTAATTTTCATCATAGGTACATGTCAACTATGACAGACAAAATGAGAAAAAAAAATCCAGAAAATCACATTGTAGGATTTTTAATTAATTTATTTGCAAATTATGGTGGAAAATAAGTATTTGGTCAATAACAAAAGTTTCTCAATACTTTGTTATATACCCTTTGTTGGCAATGACACAGGTCAAACATTTTCTGTAAGTGTTCACAAGGTTTTCACACACTGTTGCTGGTATTTTGGCCCATTCCTCCATGCAGATCTCCTCTAGAGCAGTGATGTTTTGGGGCTGTCGCTGGGCAACACGGACTTTCAACTCCCTCCAAAGATTTTCTATGGGGTTGAGATGTGGAGACTGGCTAGGCCACTCCAGGACCTTGAAATGCTTATTACGAAGCCACTCCTTCGTTGCCCGGGCGGTGTGTTTGGGATCATTGTCATGCTGAAAGACCCAGCCACGTTTCATCTTCAATGCCCTTGCTGATGGAAGGAGGTTTTCACTCAAAATCTCATGATACATGGCCCCATTCATTCTTTCCTTTACACGGATCAGTCGTCCTGGTCCCTTTGCAGAAAAACAGCCCCAAAGCATGATGTTTCCACCCCCATGCTTCACAGTAGGTATGGTGTTCTTTGGATGCAACTCAGCATTCTTTGTCCTCCAAACACGAAGAGTTGAGTTTTTACCAAAAAGTTATATTTTGGTTTCATCTGACCATATGACATTCTCCCAATCCTCTTCTGGATCATCCAAATGCACTCTAGCAAACTTCAGACGGGCCTGGACATGTACTGGCTTAAGCAGGGGGACACGTCTGGCACTGCATGATTTGAGTCCCTGGCGGCGTAGTGTGTTACTGATGGTAGGCTTTGTTACTTTGGTCCCAGCTCTCTGCAGGTCATTCACTAGGTCCCCCCGTGTGGTTCTGGGATTTTTGCTCACCGTTCTTGTGATCATTTTGACCCCACGGGGTGAGATCTTGCATGGAGCCCCAGATCGAGGGAGATTATCAGTGGTCTTGTATGTCTTCCATTTCCTAATAATTGCTCCCACAGTTGATTTATTCAAAACAAGCTGCTTACCTATTGCAGATTCAGTCTTCCCAGCCTGGTGCAGGTCTACAATTTTGTTTCTTGTGTCCTTTCACAGCTCTTTGGTCTTGGCCATAGTGGAGTTTGGAGTGTGACTGTTTGAGGTTGTGGACAGGTGTCTTTTATACTGATAACAAGTTCAAACAGGTGCCATTAATACAGGTAACGAGTGGAGGACAGAGGAGCCTCTTAAAGAAGAAGTTACAGGTCTGTGAGAGCCAGAAATCTTGCTTGTTTATAGGTGACCAAATACTTATTTTCCACCATCATTTGCAAATAAATTCATTAAAAATCCTACAATGTGATTTTCTGGATTTTTTTTCCTCAATTTGTCTGTCATAGTTGACGTGTACCTATGATGAAAATTACAGGCCTCTCTCATCTTTTTAAGTGGGAGAACTTGCACAATTGGTGGCTGACTAAATACTTTTTTTCCCCACTGTAGTTTAGGTACCCTTTACTGACTATTTAGCAGTCTGGCTATTTAGCAGTCTTATGGCTTGGGTGTAGAAGCTGTCTCGGAGCCTGTTGGTCCGAGAGCCGATGCTCCAGTACCGTTTGCTGGACGGTAGCAGAGTGAACATTCTATGGCTTGCGTGGCTGGAGTCTTTGGCAATTACTTGGCCCTTGACTGTGAAATGAGACTGTGAGTGAGCTCAGGGCAAACATCGGATAAATCGCAAATGGCACCCTGGGCCCTGGTAAAAAATAGTGCACTACATAGAAAATAGGGTGGCATTTGGGGCGCACATCCACTTCAGGAACTAAGGAGAGCTGCTGGCACAGAGCGTATGGTATTCTCCAGGATACAGGAGAGAGAGCAAGTGTTCCAGATCTTATCCACTCAGCAGGAAGGTAAACCAAAACAACAACAAAAACAACAACCACAATATTGTGTGGAGACTGAGAGAGATATATATATATAGGGGAAACTCCGTACCCAGGCCCAATCACCTAAGTGAGACAAGATGTTTTATGAAACCGGGTCCAGGGCCCCTTAGTCATTAGCCCACTGTTCACCCATTGTGGGTTTCTTTCAGACAAAGAAGACACACACAGTAGACATACACAGGGACCAGCGTCTCAAAGCTTTCTCCTAACAGCCTCATCAACACAGCCTCCCCTGACACACACACACACACACCCACCCACCATCAACACAGCCTCCCCTGACACACCCTCTGCTCACATCACCTCTGAATTGCGTGCACACACACACAGATAGTATACTCTGCACGCACACACTGCAACATTAACCCATATTAGGCCATGTCTTTCGATCATCGATCTGCTCCAAAACAACAAACCTTTCTAGTATTCTTAATACTGACGTAGACGCACACACGCACACACACACACACACACACACACACACACACACACTCCCAGGGGCCTCTTTGTAGAGTACAGTACCCCTCAGCCACCTGTCTGGCCCTGATTAATGTCCTCCTCAGAGACAAGATCTTCGTCCAAAATGGTACCCTATTCCCTATGTAGTGCACTACTTTTGACCAGGGCCCATGCAAAAGTAGTGCACTATATAGGGAATTGGGTGCCATTTTGGACACAACAGAAAGCGGCTGGGCTGAGGCAAAGGTGCCTGCTGCTGGGAGGTCTCTCTCTCTCCCTCCGCCCACCCACCTTTCTCTCTCTCCTTCTGTCTCTCTCTCCCCCACCTCTCCTTTAGTTTCCCTCCCTCCACCTTTCTCTCATGCTCATAACTCAGCAGATAGCAGCACCAAAACCACCATAGCTGCTGTTAGCACTAGATAATGATCCCTCATTAGACTACATTACAGCTCCTCTGTACTGTCAACTCCCCAGCCATCCCACTCAAACACTGAGTCCTAGCCTCTCCTTATTACTGTACTGTATTATGGTTTTGCGATAATGTTAGTGAACCCTGTTAGTGAAGACAAATGACCTGTCTATTTATAACAGATATCACAACAGAAACGACTGTATTTCAATGACCACCACCAGAGAGGATTTGAAATCCGTCAGACCCACCACACGCCAGCAGTAGCCCGTAGGCTACAAAAGACATATGCCCAGAGGGGCTAAGGGCCTAGGCTTAGCTGGTGAGATTTCAAATGATTTCATAACTTCCTGGAGTGGAGTGCCTCTCTAACTCTGTATTATTTGCAGAGGCTTCCATAATAAAGAGAATGGGAGGATATGCAAATGAGCTGGTGAAAATAAGGAGAGGGTTTCCCACCAGCCGAGTGTGAAAGAAAGAGAGTTCCCCCTTCTCAGTAGTGCTTGTGAATGGACTCTTTCTTCTGCCTCACACTTTAGAGGTAGGAGGGAGGCCAGTCAATGGCAAAGGTAACTAGGGATGAGTCCAAACTGGCACCCTATTCCCTATATTGTGCACTACTTTTGACCAGGGCCCAATATATTCCCACTATAAAGGGAATAAAGTGTAATTTGGGACATAGCTTACACTTGGGCCTTCTTTCACTCTAAAGCCTCAGCACACAATAGCTTACCTAAGCAACAGCCATCACAAGATCCATTAATGCACCTATAGGCTATTGCTGGTATTCAGGTGACTGAATGAAGCTAGTGTGTGAGAGAGAGAGAAGAAAAACATGTTATTTCTGGAATGAAGTTTCTCAAACAATAACGTGGTGGCCTCTGTAAGAAATCAGTCCAACCCGCTCTCAAATCATTCCAACTGTACTTCCTCTGAGTTAAGATAAGCCTATAGTTTGACATTATAAAGGCCTACCTAGGCCTATACTGTTCTGGTAACAGCGTAAAACACTGATCACAGCCTAGCTGACGGGACATTAGAACTGGGCCCACACCTGGATGAGATCTCTTTCAGAGGGTTCAGAATTAGCCTATGTTTATTCACTAGGAACTAAACCAAAACCGAAACAGGGAGGGACTACTAGGCTATCTGAATGTGTCCAATAAGGAACCTTTGTTTTCGTTTTTCTGTTGCAAAACATTTTGTTACAGTGTGCACTGATGAATGATGTGGTCCTCTGTAGCTCAACTGGTAGAGCACGGCGCTTATAACGCCAAGGTAGTGGGTTCGATCCCCGGGACCACCCATACACAAAAAATGTATGCACGCATGACTGTAAGTCGCTTTGGATAAAAGCGTCTGCTAAATGGCATATTATTATTATTATTATTATTATTATGAATACGACGCTGCAGTTCCATATTTTGTATCACTTGAGTATTTAGGATTGTTAACATGGATATAAATGTTCCTGTAAACCTGATACACAATAATAGCCTACATTAGCCTATTTCATCTGAATAATTAAGTCATCTCTCACAAACAAGCTGGACAGTAATAACATAAGTGTTATCTGGCTAGTGGCTAGGTCATTTCATTACAACAAAAAAGACTCACAATAGGGAACACGTGCTTAAAGGAAAACTCCACCCCAAAAAACTATATATTGGTATTTGTTTCGTTAGTCCATTATTGATATAGTCCCAAAATGAAACAAATACCAAAATATAGTTTTTTGGGGTGGAGTTTTCCTTTAAGCCTTGCAGGCAGCCACACATTCATTCATGTAAATCTGAACAAGAGGAGGCCATGTTGTTAAGCAAAGCCCAGGGGAAAGGAGCCATTTCCCACCTTTCTAAACACACACACACACACACACACACACATTAGTCACAGCAGCCCCTTCCCCCAGTCTAGATGCCCCTCCCCTTTACCATAAAAGTGGAGAGGTGGGGTTTAGGCCTAGGACATCCTGTAGTGCTTTGTCATTCCTCAGGACCATTTCATTAAAGGGACACATACGCACGCACACATATATACACACATATTTATACACACACACACACACCCTTAGGGTCTAGGATAAGTGGAAAGTGACATTTTATGGGTCTGGTCACAGGTCAATCAACACTGTCAGGGCTACTGTGGCAAATCACTGCCACTGAAAGTGTGAATTAGCCCCTTTTATAATATACTAGGCCCATTTAGCCAGCTTCCAGTTGCCGTTACATCAAAGTCAAAGTAGAATGGCTTTCATTTAAATACTCAAAACATACTGTTAAATAATTAATATCTAGACATTGTTTTGTAAACTCACTCCATCAAAAGTAGTGCACTACATAGGGAATACTATGGTGCCATTTGGGACGTAGACAGTGAAATCCTAAGCAGCTACAGAGCCAGGGCTGAGAAGACTGTGTTTATACAGTGAGGTATGTTAACACGAGCCCACATTCCTCTATTCCCAAATTGCAGTGTTAAAATTACAGCCTCACAGAGAGGCGTGACAAAAGCAGCACACTTAAGGATGGCCAGCACCTGTTTAACCCGGCCAGGACACACACACACACACCGTCCTCCTTGCTGCCAGTTGCTGAACCTGACGCCCTGATGTTTACAGCTGCATGGGGCGTAATATCAGGACTGTGTCTCAAATGGCACCCTATTCCCTATATAGTGCACTATATAGGGAATAAGGTGCCATTTGGGATGCAGCCCAGACCTTCATCTGTCAAGGCAGGGCACTGAGCAGCCTTGGATCCTATCAACTGTAACTTAGCAGGAGGTCTTGCTCACACACACACATCAATATGCTTGCATACTAGTCTCTCCAACAACTGGTAGAATAAATCCCAAAATCTGAAGTAGGCTATGATACCATAATTGGCTACAAGATGGAAATAGCAGCTTAACTACAAGATTCAAGTACCCGAGAAGAAACAGCATCAAGGTGATGAAAACACCCCCCACCCCCCCATGTATGGAGGAGAGACACCACGTGACACCCTGCCTGCTCTAACATATTTTGAGAGGGAGAGCTTCATGAAATAACACTGTTATTTTCCATTATTACACATCAATAACGTAAACATATCACATCAGTAAAATATGTAATTAATTATTTCAAATGTAGGCCTAACGCAGATTATTAATAAAAGCAGGACAATGTTTATTTTTCTAACCATATAAAATTACAGAATGACAAAAATAACACTAAAGGGTTTAAAACATAAGGTGTAGGCTAAAATAAAATACCATGAAGACTTGCACCCCAACCCTATGGCCCGCGGTCAACCGTCAAATGAGCCTTGCCCGTTATAGAATAACACTAAACATGCCTTGCTATCATAAATAACACGTGATCGAATAGACTGGATATATATTAAAACAATAAAAATGACCCAGTCATTTAAAAACGATATAGTTCGAGGCACCTTTATAGGTGTTGCATCACCTTGCATACCTGGCCGTCTCATAACATAAAAAGCAGCAGCCCCGCCTTCACTGCAGTAACGGTACACACCGCCATTCCATTCCATCGACCCACTCGGAAATTGCATAACAATATAATTGAAAACAATAGATGGAAAACATTTAGAGGTGTGCTATCTGTTTCACAGTATTGCTATCTATTACTGGAAATAGCGGAGTCATTCGAATTCTCAACCACCTTATGCACCACTTTCCTTTTCCGTCACAACCTATTCTTCCCTTGCCTGCACGGCGACACACACAGAGCGGTAGGCTACACTAGAGTAGATTATACATCCCTTGTTTCGACAAAAGAAAAATAACGGAACAGAAACCCTCATAATCAAACATCAACAAATTGGACATCATCATGCATGTTCGTGGGTGAAAAAACCCGCGAGAACAAAACCAACAGTGAGAAACCACGAATCTACTATCGCTGATATACACTGGTAAACTAAACAACCATAATGTTTTTCTACCTGCACAAGTTGCCATTTGCTGCAGCGTATATTGGAGTCTTTTCCCTCGTCTGCTCTAGAATGAAGATAGGTTTAAAATAAACAAATACTTTTCCGCAAGCTGTGCCTATAATACTGTAAAGATAAATGCCGCAGGTAGGTTTTTATAGGAGGACATTTGCGAGCCCCGTTTTCCCTGTTCAGGTGAACATGTTGATGGCTCCTGCCTGCGCACGGACGCTGCCTGGGCGGCACGGCGCTCAGCTCTGTGTCATATCTCGTGTCGTCAGCGGCCACAGGAAAAGGTGCTTTCCGTTTCCAGCCCTCATCTCACTACTCGTATAACGGTACTCCCTATAAGATTGTATTGGCCGGTAGGTAGAGTGAAAGTGAGGAGGGTAGGTAGAACACAGGTAAGACGCCCTCCAATGAGAGGGAGCTACTCTTTGCTGATCAAATCTAAAGTGGAATCCAACCTACAATAATCTGCAGACAAACTTCATAAAATCAAGTGAATGATTAGGCTACATTGAAAATATAAATTGCCGTTCTATGCTATTGTAGGTATAATGTTGTGTATTTTATATGGTGTTTTTTTGTTAATTTAGCAAACTGAGCATCATTAGCCTGTTTATGTTCCTGCAGCAATTGAACTATTACATTTAAAATTCCTCTCGTGCAGTATATTATGTTCTGTTACCTTTCATTCACGTGAAGTTTGGGTCGTTAGACAGAATGTCCAGGCTGCGCCGTTGTTGCTGCATAACTAGATTCCTTATATAGACTGCAGCAGTTGCTCACACACATAGGAAGGCTATGGGCTGTGTAACGCCCATTTCTTTCCTGCATTGCTTGCACCACCCAGCATAACAGGTAAGTACTAGCCTAGACAATATATCAGCTTCTCTTCCACAAATTAAAATTATCACAAGCTATTCAACAAGCTAAATTTGAGGAGTAAAATGTAGAGTAAAATGGATCAGCTCTGACCAAAACAATGTTATGCTACCTAAAAATGAGACCACGAGAAGCCTGAGTGTGATGTATTCAAATCTAAATTAACAAAAGTGGAATAATAAGACAATACACAGCTCTCCTACCTTAGCAAACCCCTCGACAACAATGCATCAAACAGTGTTGCGTGCAGCTAATGGAAGGGGTTGCTGCCCAAGTCACAACACAATCCCGATTAAATGTATTTTATTTAGCTAAAATATAGGCCTAATGCAAGTCCAGATTGACATGCAACTAGTGAGTCTACAAAGGCAAATGGCGGAATATACTATGCATTCAAATAACTCTGCTACCGGTAGCAAAATAAGACCGACTAGCTCTTACCGTTATCTCGTAATTTTTTAGTAAAATATCAGGTGGCTGCATGGCTGGGACAGCAAGTTAGCAAACTGCTAGCCTGTTAGCTTAGAAGTTTTTTTTTAGCAAAAGCGTAGCAAACGACAGGATTTCTGTTTACAAATATAACACATTGCATCTTGTCTCTTAGAAAAACAAGGTGAAAAGTGAACCTAAAAGAAAATTGGATTGAGGAACAAAATCAGGCGCTCACTCAAATCCACCGGATGAGAGTTGCGTATAACGGTACGCTCGAGCAGTGCCGCTGCGCTAGGAGGAGAGAGAAGCGAGCCAGGTATAACGGTACACACCACATTGGAATATACGTACTACTTTCCAGCACTTCAACTCCATAAAACGTGGTTCAGAAAAGTCCCAAAGTCGGCGAACACAGTTGAATGAACACAAAAGTACGTAGTCCATCTCACTGAATCGTTTCCCGTCGGTTTACGGAGTTTGACTTACCGTTATTCCTCTTCGGGTTCGCCTGTTTTCTGCGCTTACACCTGGGGCCATCCGCCATGATCCTTTCGCTCTGTCTGAATACTGCCTGCCGGAGCGAGTCACCTCCTCTCTCGCCACCTCCCCCCGTACCCCACTCCTCTCTCCACTCCACCTCCCTCCCTCCGCTGCACCTGGTTTACGACACTCTCTGCTTTACGACATCACCTTCTCCAGTCTCCTAACCTGCTAAATTATTTATCCTAACCTGCAGCGTAAATTCTAACATGCAACGAAGAAGTCACTTCCGTATCGGAGTTGCGTGAAAAGAGTGTTTCCCACACTGCTAACACCATAGCGCATGGCCCATTTTCCTACTGGCAGCACATTGTCCACCCCGAGCTTTTGCTTTCGCCGGACTCTTGATCGTTTGCTCCTGTTGCCGAAAATATAAGATGCATGGTCAAAATTAGAACATGGATATGGCAAGGTGTTTTGAAAACAGGTAACATTTTGACAGGTAACAGACAGTCCATCATTAGGCTGCTACAATTATAAACTCTTCTTTTGGAAATACTTCCAGCGACAGGGAACAGTTCACGTGACAGAGCATTAACCCCTTAAATGCCGGACTTGCTGCCACACGACCACGCTTCAAGTAGGCTGCTCTATAACCGTTTTGTAACACACACACACAGTTTCGTAACACGTTTGATGGCACCAAATGCACTATTTATACATTATTATGATCATGATGGAATTGATAATAACAATTATGAAAAGTATGATAGCCTGATTATAATAATGATAATAACACAATTATTATTATGAATATAAAATAATATGATAATAATGTAGTTTTTTTAACACAGACAGCACTTTTGGGACCAATGTCTTTGGCTTGTGTCTTTACTTCCAGTGAAAGTGAGAAACCAGGATGTTATGTGATACGTGGACAGTCATGGGTTGAGTAGCTGGAGGCGCCTCAAATGGCACACTATTTCTTATAGTGCACTTTTCACAAGGGCTCCATAGGGCTCTGGTCAAAACTAGTGCACTATATAGGGAACAGAGTGCCATTTGGGATGCATCCTCTGAGATGTGATGCTGTACACAGAGAATAGACCTGCTGTTCTCACTAAGCATGAGGAAATATGACATATGCAGGATTCCTGGCTTTATAGACATACTTTTTTTCTCTCTCTCTTCAACTGTCCAGATTCAGACTGCTATCACTGTATCACATGTCTTGCATAAGCCTAACCCAGATAGATAGATATATATTATTTTTTTTTAACCATTAATTTAACCAGACAAGTCAATTAAGAACAAATTCTGATTTAGGCCTACATTCTTATGATGGCCAACCTGAGAGAGGTAAGATAGAGGCAACAAGAGACACAGTCATGTGCAGCGATCAAGGTTTGTCTCTTCAAACAAGAGTACACAGGAAGGCTACACTCCTTTCCTCAACAGGGACAAGCAGCCATAAGTTCAATGACAGTTTGTTACCGGTCACAAGAGCAGCTTCCAGACTGCAGGCCCATCAAGCTATTCTTGTACCTGACGACTATCAGGTTTCGGACTGAACCTGGACTTGCCAGGTGCTGTATATGTTACATGCCTTTCCTTTCAAAGTCAGCTAGTCTAGAATGTTCATCTAGACCAGCGTTTCCCAAACTCAGTCCTCGGGACCCAAAGGGCTGCACGTTTTGGTTTTTGCCTTAACACTACACAGCTGATTCAAATTATCAAAGCTTGATGATTAGTTTATTATTTGAATCAGCTGTGTAGTGCAAGGGCAAAAACCAAAACGTGCACCGCTTGGGGTCCTGAGGACCGAGTTTGGGAAACCCTGATCTAGACTGTTCATCATGCCCCTTAGATAGGCCTATGTCAGTTCCAGTACAGTGCATGACATATACATTTTACAGAATGTTTCATTCTATTTCAGCTTTTAGGCCTATATGCATTTTAGATCCATCTTCACTTTACATTTTTGGCATGCATCTAAGGTTTCATTTTTCACAGCACTGAACCCGGGATGATGACATGATTCAAGTTTTGTCTTATTTTTCATTTTTAGCAAATCTGTTTTAAAGCAGCAATCAGCAGTTGAAACAATAACAAAGCAGGTCCCCGCCCCTATTTTAGTAAAAAGCTGAGCGATAGGGCTGGAGAAATGTAACCACTCTCTAATTCATAGACAGTGCTAATGGATGTTTACATTTAATTTGTTTACAAACATTGGGTTCTGATGGGGTACGCCAGTTGAACTAAGCTCATGAGGCATTTATAAGTTACATTCTTCAAGAATCAATGGCTACATATCATTAATTTATAAGTAAAACAATTGATGTACCAACTCAACTGCAGAGTGCCCCTTTAAACAGTCTAGTAACCGAAAATATCTATTAACTTTATACATTTTTTACATTTTAGTCATTTAGCAGACGCTCTTATCCAGAGCGACTTACAGTTAGTGAGTGCATACATTTTCATACTGGCCCCCCCTTGGGAAACGAACTTGAACAACATTTCTAGTTCACAGGTCAAGATGAAGTCACTTCCTACCCGCTGATGACAGCAACAAACCACTCACCAGTCTCCCCCATGAGGCTTTACCACCCCCACCCCCAGGAGAGCATCTCTGGAGATATCTTCTTGCGTGAAAACTTTGGTTTATGTTCAACGAATCAAATAAGTATTGAATGTAACCCAGGTTTAACTGCCAGGTGCTAGATTACATCATCCAAAATATTTAATATTAATACACAATTTGGCTGCAATCTAAACTACAAGGGGAGGAAAACAGCATTGAATGAGCAGGGAGCTATTGTCTAAATCAGAGCACATCTGTCACGCCTGGTCCTCCTGTTCTCACGCAGAGCCATAACAGCGCTCCTGGGTCTCTCTCTGTACCTTATTCCCAGTCTGCCCCGTATGGTGCCCTGTATCCAAACATGCATGGCTTGAGAGATGCGTTCACCAGTCGAGTGTGTGTAGCTAGCTACCTTGTTTGAATATCAACATTACTGCCATAGCAGCATAACATTTGATTAACACTTGATAACACATGATTTAGCTTAAATCATCATCAATATTCGGTCTAGTTGGCTGATACACGCAGCAGAGAGAGGCAGAAAGACATGAGGTAAATCCCAATCAGTAAAATAAATTGAGCTAGCTAACTAGCATGAATTATGATATAAAAAACATTTAAGGGGGGAGGGGTGCCCTTTTTTAATTTTGAGCGCCTGCCACCTGAAAGGTCTGTGCACGGCCCTAGTGACAATGCATGGTCCGGTCCATAGGCAACTGCAGGCAGCTCTTGTTATAAAGTAGTATTGAATACATCAAATCAAATACAATTTTATTTGATGTAGACCTTACCGTGAAATGCTTACTTACAAGCCCTTAACCAACAATGCAGTTAAAGAAAGAGTTAAGAAAATATTTCCTAAATAAACTAAAGTAAAAAACATAATAAAAAGTAACACAATAAAATAACAAAAACGAGGTTATATACAGGGGGTACCGGTACCGAGACAATGTGTGGGGGGGGACAGGTTAGTTAAGGTAATTTGTACATGTAGGTAGGGGTAAAGTGACTATGCATAGATAATAAACAGCGAGTAGCAGCTGTGTAAAAACAAAGGGGGGAGGGGTGTCAATGTAAATAATACGGGTTATCACGTTTCAGGAGAAGATCCAGATGCAAACAGTGTCGAAGTAACAACATTTTATTTAAAAAACAGGGAGCAGGCAAATGACAGGTCAAGGTCAGGCAGAGGTCAGTAATCCAGATCAGAGTCCAAAAGGTACAGAACGGCAGGCAGTCTCAGGGTCAGGGCAGGCAGAGGTCAATAATCCAGGGTGGTGTGACAAGGTACAGAACGGCAGGCAGGCTCAGGGTCAGGGCAGGCAGAATGGTCAAAACCTGGAAAACTAGAAAACAGGAACTTAAGAAAGACAGGAGCAAGGGGAAAACCGCTGGTAGGCTTGACGAAACAAAATGAACTGGCAACAGACAAACAGAGAACACAGGTATAAATACACTGGGGATACTGGGGAAGATGGGCGACACCTGGAGGGGGGTGGAGACAATCACAAAGATAGGTGAAACAGATCAGGGTGTGACACGGGTGGCCATTTGATTAATTGTTCAGCAGTCTTATGGCTTGGGTGTAGAAGCTGTTAAGGAGCCTTTTGGACGTAGACTTGGCACTCCGGTACCGCTTGCCGTGCAGTAGCAGAGAGAACAGTCTATGACTTGGGTGACTGGAGTCTTTGACCATTATTTGGGCCTTCCTCTGACACTGCCTAGTATATAGGTCCTGGATGGCAGGAAGCTTGGCCCCAGTGATGTACTGGGCCGTACGCACTACCCTCTGTAGCGCCATATGGTCGGATACCGAGCAGTTGCCATACCAGATTGTGATGCAATCGGTCAGGATGCCCTCGATGGTGCAGCTGTATAACTTTTTGAGGATCTGGGGACCCATGCCAAATCTTTTCAGTCTCCTGGGGGGGAAAATACGTTGTCGTGCCCTCTTCACGACTGTCTTGGTGTGTTTGGATAATTATAGTTTGTTGGTGATGTGGACACCAAGGAACTTGAAGCTCTCAAACCGCTCCACTACAGCCCCTTCGATGTGAATGGGGACATGTTCGGCCCTCCTTTTCCTGTAGTCAACGATCCGCTCCTTTAGTCTTGCTCACGTTGAGGGAGAGGTTGTTGTCCTGGCACCACACTGCCAGGACTCTGACCTCCTCCCTATAGGCTGTCTCATCGTTGTCGGTGATCAGGCCTACCACTGTTGTGTCGTCAGCAAACTTAATGATGGTGTTGGAGTCGTGCCTGGCCATGCAGTCATGGGTGAACAGAGAGTACAGGAGGGGACTAAGCACGCACCCCTGAGGGGCCCCCATGTTGAGGATCAGCTTGGCAGATGTGTTGTTACCTACCCTTACCACCCTTAATGACCAGCAATTAAGGAACAATTGGAAGGATGTCCTAGCGCAGCCTTTACAGAGATACTTCAACAGAGATAAATAGAGATAAAAGTAAAGACCATTTAAATATACTGTATGATATCCTCAGTGTTTAAAGGTGCACTATGCCAAAATCGCTGTGCCATTTCCTGGTTGCTAAAATTCTAATAGTTCGCCTAATTTCAGTTTAAGTGACAAAACAAGCAGTCATTGTGTAGAGTATCATTGTACACTACCGGTCAAAAGTTTTAAAACTCCTACTCATTCAAGGGTTTTTCTTTATTGTTACTATTTTCTACATTGTAGAATAATAGTGAAGACATCAACACTATGAAATAACACATATGGAATCATGTATTAACCAAAAAAAGTGTTAAACAAATCAAAATATATTTTATATTTGAGATTATTCAAATAACCACCCTTTGCCTTGATGACAGCTTTGTACACTCTTGGCATTCTCTCAACCAGCTTCACCTGGATTGCTTTTCCAACAGTCTTGAAGGAGTTCCCACATATGCTGAGCACTTGTTGGCTGCTTTTCCTTCACTCTGAGGTCCGACTCATCCCAAACCATCTCAATTTGGTTGAGATCGGGGGATTGTGGAGGCCAGGTCATCTGATGCAGCACTCCATCACTCTCCTTCTTGGTAAAATAGCCCTTACACAGCCTGGAGGTGTGTTGGGTCATTGTCCTGTTGAAAAACAAATGATAGTCCCACTAAGCCCAAACCAGATGGGATGGCATATCGCTGCAGAATGCTGTGGTAGCCATGCTGGTTAAGTGTGCCTTGAATTCTAAATAAATCACAAACAGTGTCACCAGCAAAGCACCCCCACACCATAACACCTCCTCCTCCATGCTTTACGGTGGGAACTACACATGTGGAAATCATCCGTTAACCCACACCACGTCTCACAAAGACACGGCAGTTCGAACCAAAAATCTCACATTTGGACTCCAGACCAAAGGACACATTTCCACTGGTGAAATGTCCATTGCTCGTGTTTCTTGGCCCAAGCAAGTCTCTTCTTTTTATTGGTGTCCTTTAGTAGTGGTTTCTTTGCAGCAATTCAACCATGAAGGCCTGATTCACACAGTCTTCTCTGAACAGTTGATGTTGAGATGTGTCTGTTACTTGAACTCTGTAAAGCATTTATTTGGGCTGCAATTTCTGAGGCTGGTAACTCTAATGAACTTATCCTCTGCAGCAGAAGTAACCCTGGGTCTTCCATTGTGGCTGTCCTCATGAGAGCCAGTTTCATCATAGCACTTGATGGTTTTTGTGACTGCACTTGAAGAAACTTTCAAAGTACTTGAAATGTTTTGGATTGACTGACCTTCATGTTTTAAAGTAATGATGGACTGTCATTTCTCTTTGCTTATTTGAGCTGTTGTTGCCATAATATGGACTTGGTCTTTTACCAAATATGGCTATCTTGTGTATACATTTACATTTTAGTCATTTAGCAGACGCTCTTATCCAGAGCGACTTACAGTTAGTGAGTGCATACATTTTCATACTGGCCCCCCGTGGGAAACGAACCCACAACCCTGGTGTTGCAAGCGCCATGCTCTACCAACTGAGCTACAGGGGACTATACCCCCCTTACCTTGTCACAACACTGTTGATTGGCTCAAACACATTAAGAAGGAAATAAATTCCACAAATGAACTTTTAAGAAGGCACACCTGTTAATTGAAATGCATTCCAGGTGACTTCCTCATGAAGCTGGTTGAGAGAATGCCAAGAGTGTGCAAAGCTGTCATTAAGGCAAAGGGTGGCTATTTGAAGAATCTCAAATATAAAATATTTTTTGATTTTTTTAACACTTTTTTGGTTACTACATGATTCCATGTGCTATTTCACAGTTTTGATGACTTCACTATTATTATACAATGTAGAAAATAGTAAAAATAAAGAAAAACCCTTGAATGAGTAGATGTTCTAAAACTTTTGACCAGTAGTGTACCATCTAAACCACTGTGAAATATATTTTCATTAACCAAAAATATTGTATTTTCAGCTCTTTGAAGCTGGTGTACAAAACCGAAAGTAAAAGACGCAAAAACGAAACTTCAGAACGGGAAGCATAGAAATAGCGCACATAGAACAGATCTACTGCTTCTTATACTTGCTTTCAATGAGAATGAAAAGTTACATATTGTATCTTTAACTGAAGGATTTGTATGACAAGTGTCGCTGTGAAGTTGTCAATGATTAATATTCATACTTAACAATGCCATTAAACTACACTGAACAAAAATATAAACGCAACATGCAACAATGTCGAAGATTTTACTGAGTTACAGTTCATATAAGGAAATCAGTCAATTGAAATAAATAAATTAGGCTCTAATCTATGGATTTCACATGACTGGGAATACAGATACGCATCTGTTGGTTACAGGTACCTTTAAAAAAAAGTAGGGGAGTGGATCAGAAAACCAGTCAGTATCTGGTGTGAACACCATTTGACCAGTGGCGGCTGGTGAAAAATATTCTCGGTGGGGCTGTGCCATACTTTTTTTTTCCTGTAACCATCGCGATATATTTTAACACAAACTGCAGGACAGCAGTGCTCAGTGAAACATTCAGTAATTATTTAATGCCAATATTAAAAAGTTGAGGCATTCTTACACAAAAACATATTACACAAACCCAAGCCTTTCATTTGCATTTAAAGTGAACTTTTTTACCATTGGTAGTAAACAGGCAACGCAACAGGCATGCTGTCAGAACAGAGTGGAAAGTGGACAATAACATGAAATTATTATAAAGTTTATAGGAAATCTTACACTGTATAAAAGGATGTATAATATAGAAATGGATATCAAGTGGATGAACTCAAACCTTTGACTGGAAGAATAGCATACAGTATTTTATGATCATACTAAATGTGACTAATTGTTAATGTGCTCCAGAACTGCAACAATTAATTGATACAAAACAACATATATACAGTAATATTAGCAAAGACACTATTAAGACTTTCTAGAGTACCATATATAACTGGATTTTTTATGCTAAGGTCAACTATATACAAAGAAACATGCGGCCAGAGCTGCTCTGTGTGTGTGTGTCTGTCATCTTATTTGTACAGGAATTTTGCCCGTCTGTCCTTCTGAGTGGCAAACCTCTCAATGACCCTTTGATTAAAGTCAGGAATGTCCCTGACAAGTTTCTTCTCCATGGAGAGCATGGCCAGAGCGTTCAGGCGATCCTGTGTCATGCTGTTTCTCAGGAAGGTCTTGATCCTTTTCAGTGTAGAGAAGCACCTTTCTGACTCAGCAGTTGTCATGGGTGTGGTGATGAGGATCTTGAGGAGGCTGGCAGTCTCTGTGAAAGTGCTCTGAAGGTTGTTCTCCATGAAGAACTGGTACAGGGGCACTGCACCACTACAAGCCTTGAACTCACTGTTCTCATAGATGAGGGACAGTTCGGTTTTGAGCTTGGCCTTGTTCAACATGGGGTACGCCTCCACGGTTGTTTCAAGCGCTGTATCGGGGAACTTCACACTGTGTTGTGGGAACAACTCTCCGTGCAATAGTGTTGCGCTGATGAGGTGCTGGGTGAAGGAGAACCTCTCTTTGGCATGACTCAGGATGGTATCACATACCTGTAAAAGATACATCATCAGCTTTAATTTGCAATTAAGCTATTTTGATGCAAGTGATCCTGACTGACACATGCCTATGTCCAACTCAAGTATATGATTACCAAGGTGCTGATTGTTCAGGGTTTTGGCTACATACTACCAGGCCTGAAAAAAGTTCTATGGGGAAACACTGACAATTACATCACAACTTACCTCTATAGCCAACCTCTGTTGTTCTCCTGGTCCCAGCATCCTCCGTCGCTTGATGGGCTGTTGCTGCTCGTCAGATGCGCTGTCCCCACACAAAGAGGGAATTGAGGCCCTGGGTCCAAAAAATAAAGTTTAATTTGATAACTTGCAATCAGACTTCTTAGCTCACTGTAATTCCCCCTCAACACACAACCAGTGACTTTTTATATATATATATATATATATATATATATATATATATATATATATATATATATATATATATATAGACAGACAGACAGACAGACAGATAGTGTGTATATACACACAAACTATGTCTAGTAACTGCTTTTAACCTGTGATGTACATAATTAACTGATGTTATTACGTTTTAAAGCCTTTTTTCTATTACATTTGTGAGAGGGATGCAACATAATTTTGTTCTGCTGTGCACTTAGCAATAAAGTTAATCTTCAATAACAACTAGGCCTCTTCTAGAAATTGACCTGGTGGACACCTGAATAATTATTACAAACTGTGTAGTACTTTCCTGCATTATTATCAACGTCTGATTGTGTCTTTTTGGACAAACACTTGTTCTCGTGGTCGAGTAACAACAACTGCGCTCCTTGAGTGACGGGGTGGTACTTGGTGAGAGAGGGAGAGAGACGACCCAAATTGCGGAGTAAACTAGAAAAACGGACGTTACACATGGCGGAGTGGCATTACCACATTTAACAAACCAAACATTGAAATACCGTTATAGAAGGTAAAGTAAAAACCCAAACTGGTCTGTGCATCAATACCGGTATATAGTAATATATAGGCAACATACCGTAAATCTGTATCAATTATGTATCAGTTTTACATGTGACCCATATCAAATTTGCGCATTCACACTGAAGGAGCACACAAATGCAATGCTCATTTGGCGTGATTGTCGTGGTAACACAGGTGAAAAAAAATCCTGAATGGTATCCTAATGGCAGCCATTTTGGTTAGGGAGAAATACAAACAACTCTACTGCCATACATTCCAATTAGACTGAAGGCATACAGTTGTGTCCAAATATATTGGCACACTTGGGCTTTTCTTAAATAATTCCCTATTTCTTCTAAAATCAGTTGAAATTTGAGAGGAAAAAATGGGTCTCCACACCTTTAATTATATTTCTGTAAACTTAAGTTTACAATTGTAATTTAGAAAATATAGACAAATGTCATGGACTAAATTATTGGCACCCTGGAGCTAGTACTTGGTTGCACAGCTTTTGGCCAAGATAGCTGCCAACATATGCTTATTGTAGACATCAATGAGCTTGCTGCACCTTTTCTGCTGGCAATTTGGCCCATTCTTCAGCAGCAAACTGCTGTAATTCTTCAATGTTTGAGGGTTGCACTCCACCAACTTCTTTTTTCAGATCTTGCCAAAACTAATGTGGTCCCGTGTAGCTCAGTTGGTAGAGCATGGCGCTTGCAACGCCAGGGTTGTGGGTTCGTTTCCCACGGGGGCCAGTATGAAAAAAATGTATGCACTCTTAACTGTAAGTCGCTCTGGATAAGAGCGTCTGCTAAATGACTAAAATGTAATGTAAATGTCTTCTCTTTCCTTTTAAAATACTAAAACAAATATAATTGTGACGGCTCTATGATAATCACTCACTTTGATGACCAGACACATTTAGGCTTTTAAACTGTTGTAAGTGAACTATTCATCTTTCTAACAGCATCTTTATCAGCCAATAGTATATATAGTTATTTACCTGATTGTTAGCATGCTTTCTGTGAACCTCTGGACAAGTGCTTTAATGAAGACAGGGTCGATGTTCCTCTTCTGCAGCTGGCTGAAAAGCATGTCCACATTTGGCATGATCTTGTGGAACAGTGCCAGGAAAAAACAGAAAGCCTCGTCTTCGAGCATCCTCACAAAGCCCCCGCCTCTCTGACAGTCGGGGCATCAAAGTTCCCAGAGTCTCTGATGGTCTGGAAACACGTTAGGAGGTCATCCCTGTACTCGTACACAGTGTTGTGTAACGGTAGCTGTCTTCAGGTGCTCCTCCAGCACACTGTCGAGGGAGGCAACAAAATCCACTAAGCCCCGGAAAATGCCGGGGTTGTCCGAGGAGTCAGTCTCCTCGTGCCCACGCAAGGCCAACTCAAAAGCCCCACAGAACTTCACACAATCGATAATTTTGGATAGAATGTGCCTGTTTTTATCCACCTCCTCATTGTGTTTCCTCACCGCAATCCTGTGGCCGTCATCCAGCTGCGTAGCAATGTTCACCCCTTCCTAATACAGCTAGCTTTACAGAGTTGTCCATGTGTGCCCTGGTGTTCTCATGTTTCTTTACCTTCTCTGACAGGTGCTTCATATCCCTCACTCCGGTACCTGTCCATGCTGAATCTGACCCCGTCGTTTTAAAAAAGCAAGCACGGAAAGCAAAATAAAGCATTAGCATCATTGCACCCAGCTAGCCAAGCCTTCCTGGTGTACCAGCTACGGGAGAAGCCGCGCATATACTGCTTCCCTTTCTCGCTAGCCTGCTGTCTGATTGAGAGGTCAGGTTGATCTGGGCCCAGCTCTTTCACCCGAACTTTCTCTGACAAAGTTCTCCTCTCAAACGGATCTTGGAGGAGAGATTTCACCGAGTTAGGGTTGGGTCTTGGAGGAGTAATGCGTTTGCGTTCGCCATTGTCGTCTAGTAAAAATGGCGCCACTGGAGCCCGGTCCTTATTTTATCAGGGCGAGCTTGGGGCGATAAAATAATCGCCCTCCTTGGATTCGAATTAAAATCGCTGATTAGCTACATTTTATGTCATACATTCATATCTTAAATTAGCAATTGGCTTAACTGCTACGTAGACCCGCCTCCTCGGGGCACTTTCTGTATCGCCCAGAGCTGACGAGGCGTTTGACAGGCAGAGGAAAGGTTGCGAATATTATTTTCTATCATATCTTACACATATTACTGTGTGCATTCCATATTTCAAACACACAAATATTGACATACTGATGTTTTTATTATTATTATTATTATTTTTATTTTTTATTAAAAAAAAAAATAATTTTATTTAAGGGGGCGGCGCCCTAGCGCCCCTCTATCGGCCAGCCGCCACTGCATTTGACTCATGCAGCGTGACACATCTCCTTCTCATAGTTGATCAGGCTGTTGATCAATGTTCCTTCTAAGCTGCACGTGCTCCTCCAAGACTGCCGAGCAGAAGAAATGCCAGGCTGTGCAGAGATGCAAGAAAATGACCATCACTGAGTTCGCCCCATTAGTTTACACTATATAGATAAAATATTTTTCTGTGATCGAATCAACATTATACACTATATAGATAAAATATTTTTCTGTGATCGAATCAACATTATATCATTCCCTTTTCAATGCAACAAACCAAAACAAATCTAACTTTGCAACATTGAGTCTGCGATTCTGTTGTAGGCAGAGCCCGAGCGCAAGGAAGTAGAATTATATTGGTGGGTGTAGCCCAGAAGCAGTCTTTCAATCACTGCAAGTGAATGCGCTTTTCAGATCAGAGCACAGAGTCGCGTGTGTACACGTGTGTTGACATTCTTTGCTAGTTAGCGAGTTATTAGCCTAGTTATAGATACGTATAGGTCAGCAATTGGGAGTTACTGCTTCCTACAAGAGCATAAAACGTGTAGGCTACATTTCAAGCAGTCTTTGAAAAGCCAGTCAGGTAAAAAGCTTATGTCTTAATTAAAGGGGCAGTGTTGTATTTTGAGACAGGCTAGAGGGGTAGCCTACATTGTCTAATTCTCTGTATGGTAATAATAATTAAAGTGGTTTCTTGCATCATACAATACAATGCAATTTACAGTCACCTATTTGTGTTACAAAATAGTAAAATAAATTGTACAAATAATCTTTAATTAATATAAAGCCCTTCATAATGTAAAAACGTTTTTAAAAGTCTCATGCGATGTAGGCCTGCATTGAACACCACATATAGGCTACTGTAGGCTATATCATAGAAATTAAAAGCTATTTCCATGTGGAAATGTTATGGGATTTGCTCCATTGGTTTTGTTGGTAGGCCTACATTATGCTCAAATAGCCACAATAGCCTATTGGCTACTGTGTAAAACTGTAAAGGTACAGCCTCAATGTTCACTGTAAATGTTGAAACGTTTCTGTTCACAAGACCTACAAATTGCTCAGTGTCCCAAAAAAATGGAGGGAACATTTCTGTTGATTATGGCCAGTGGAATGTTGTCCCACTCCTCTTCAATGGCTGTGCGAAATTGCTGGATATTGGTGGGTACTGGAACACGCTGATATACACGTCGATCCAGAGCATCCCAAACATGCTCCAATGGGTGACATGTCTGGTAATGTATGTGCTAACTGTAAGTCGCTCTGGATAAGAGCGTCTGCTAAATGACTAAAATGTAAATGTAAATGTGAGTATGCAGGCCATGGAAGAACTGGGACATTTGTGTACAGGGACAATTGTGTACAGATCCTTGCAACATGTGGCCGTGCATTATCATGCTGAAACATGAGGTGATGGCTGCGGATGAATGGCACGACAATGGGCCTCAGGATCTCGTCACGCTATCTCTGTGCATTCAAATTGCCATTGATAAAATGCAGTTGTGTTCATTGTCCGTAGCTTATGCCTGCCCTACCATAACCCCACCGTCACCATGGGGCAAACCCACAGTTTCATCAGCTCTCCGGGTGGTTAGTCTCAGACGATCCCGCAGGTGAAGAAGCCGGATGTGGAGATCCTGGGCTGGCGTGGTTACACGTGGTCTGCGGTTTTGAGGCCGGTTGGACATACTGCCAAATTATCTAAAACGACGTTGTAGGCCGCTTATGGTAGAGAAATGAACATTAAATTCTCTGTCAACAGCTCTGGTGGACATTCCTGCAATTAGCATGCCAGTTGCACGCTCCCTCAAAACATGAGACATCTGTGGCATTGTGTTGTGTGACAAAACTGCACAATTTAGAGTTGCCTTTTATTTCAAATCAAATCAAATCAAATCAAATCAAATCAAATGTTATTGGTCACATGCGCCGAATACAACAGGTGCAGACATTACAGTGAAATGCTTACTTACAGCCCTTAACCAACAGTGCATTTATTTTAAACAAAAAAGTAAGAATAAAACAACAACAAAAAAGTGTTGAGAAAAAAAGAGCAGAAGTAAAATAAAGTGACAGTAGGGAGGCTATATATACAGTAAAATAAAGTGACAGTAGGGAGGCTATATATACAGGGGGGTACCGTTGCATAGTCAATGTGCCGGGGCACCGGCTAGTTGAGGTAGTTGAGGTAATATGTACATGTGGGTAGAGTTAAAGTGACTATGCATAAATACTTAACAGAGTAGCAGCAGCGTAAAAGGATGGGGTGGGGGGGCAGTGCAAATAGTCCGGGTAGCCATGATTAGCTGTTCAGGAGTCTTATGGCTTGGGGGTAGAAGCTGTTGAGAAGTCTTTTGGACCTAGACTTGGCACTCGGTACCGCTTGCCGTGCGGTAGCAGAGAGAACAGTCTATGACTAGGGTGGCTGGAGTCTTTGACAATTTTGAGGGCCTTCCTCTGACACCGCCTGGTATAGAGGTCCTGGATGGCAGGGAGCTTTGCCCCAGTGATGTACTGGGCCGTACGCACTACCCTCTGTAGTGCCTTGCGGTCAGAGGCCAAGCAGTTGCCATACCAGGCGGTGATGCAACCAGTCAGGATGCTCTCGATGGTGCAGCTGTAGAATTTTTTGAGGATCTGAGGACCCATGCCAAATCTTTTTAGTCTCCTGAGGGGGAATAGGCTTTGTCGTGCCCTCTTCACGACTGTCTTGGTGTGTTTGGACCATGATAGTTCGTTGGTGATGTGGACACCAAGGAACTTGAAGCTCTCAACCTGTTCCACTACAGCCCCGTCGATGAGAATGGGGGCGTGCTCAGTCCTCTTTTTTTTCCTGTAGTCCACAATCATCTCCTTTGTCTTGGTCACGTTGAGGGAGAGGTTGTTGTCCTGGCACCACACGGCCAGATCTCTGACCTCCTCCCTATAGGCTGTCTCATCGTTGTCGGTGATCAGGCCTACCACTGTTGTGTCGTCGGCAAACTTAATGATGGTGTTGGAGTCGTGCCTGGCCATGCAGTCATGGGTGAACAGAGAGTACAGGAGGGGGACTGAGCACGCACCCCTGAGGGGCTCCGTGTTGAGGATCAGTGTGGCAGATGTGTTGTTACCTACCCTTACCACCTGGGGGCGGCCCGTCAGGAAGTCCAGGATCCAGTTGCAGAGGGAGGTGTTTAGTCCCAGGATCCTTAGCTTAGTGATGAGCTTAGAGGGCACTATGGTGTTGAATGCTGAGCTGTAGTCAATGAATAGCATTCTCACGTAGGTGTTCCTCTTGTCCAGGTGGGAAAGGGCAGTGTGGAGTGCGATAGAGATTGCATCATCTGTGGCTCTGTTGGGGCGGTATGCAAATTGGAGTGGGTCTAGGGTTTCTGGGATTATGCTGTTGATGTGAGCCATGACCAGTCTTTCAAAGCACTTCATGGCTACAGACGTCAGTGCTACGGGTCGGTAGTCATTTAGGCAGGTTATCTTAGAGTTCTTGGGCACGGGGACTATGGTGGTCTGCTTGAAACATGTTGGTATTACAGACTCAGTCAGGGACATGTTGAAAATGTCAGTGAAGACACTTGCCAGTTGGTCAGCACATGCTCGGAGTACACGTCCTGGTAATCCGTCTGGCCCTGCGGCCTTGTGAATGTTGACCTGCTTAAAAGTCTTACTCACATCGGCTACGGAGAGCGTGATCACATAGTCGTCCGGAACAGCTGGTGCTCTCATGCATGCTTCAGTGTTGCTTGCCTCGAAGCGAGCATAGAAGTGGTTTAGCTCGTCTGGTAGGCTTGTGTCACTGGGCAGCTCGCGGCTGTGCTTCCCTTTGTAGTCTGTAATAGTTTTCAAGCCCTGCCACATCCGACGAGCGTCAGAGCCAGTGTAGTATGATTCAATCTTAGACCTGTATTGACTCTTTGCCTGTTTGATGGTTCGTCGGAGGTCATAGCGGGATTTCTTATAAGCGTCCGGGTTAGAGTCCCGTTCCTTGAAAGCGGCAGCTCTACCCTTTAGCTCAGTGCGGATGTTTCCTGTAATCCATGGCTTCTGGTTGGGGTATGTACGTACGGTCACTGTGGGGGCGACATCATCGATGCACTTATTGATGAAGCCAGTGACTGATGTGGTGTACTCCTCAATGCTGTCTGAAGAATCCCGGAACATGTTCCAGTCTGTGCTAGCAAAACAGTCCTGTAGCTTAGCATCTGCGTCATCTGACCACTTTTTTATTAGCCGAATCACTGGTGCTTCCTGCTTCAGTTTTTGCTTATAAGCAGGAATCAGGAGGATAGAGTTATGGTCAGATTTGCCAAATGGAGGGCGAGGGAGAGCTTTGTATGCGTCTCTGTGTGTGGAGTAAAGGTGGTCTAGAGTTTTTTCCCCTCTGGTTGCACATTTAACATGCTGGTAGAAATGAGGTAGAACGGATTTAAGTTTCCCTGCATTAAAGTCCCCGGCTACTAGGAGCGCTGCATCTGGATGAGCGTTTTCCTGTTGATTAATGGCCTTGTACAACTCATTCAGTGCAATCTTAATGCCAGCATTGGTTTGTGGTGGTAAATAGACAGCTATGAAAAATATAGATGAAAACTCTCTTGGTAAATAGTGTGGTCTACAGCTTATCATAAGATACTCTACCTCAGGCGAGCAAAACCTCGAGACTTCCTTAGTATTTGATTTTGTGCACCAGCTGTTGTTTACAAATATACACAGACCGCCGCCCCTTGTCTTACCAGAGTCAGACGTTCTGTCCTGCCGATGTAGCGTATAGCCTGCTAGCTGAATGTTGTCATTGTTGTCGTTCAGCCACGACTCCGTGAAACATAAGATATTACAGTTTTTAATGTCCCGTTGGTAGGATAACCGTAATCTTAAATCGTCAATTTTATTCTCAAAAGATTGAACGTTGGCTAATAGGATTGATGGGAGAGGCAGTTTACTCGTTCGCCGTCGGATCCTTACAAGGCACCCGGATCTGCGTCCACGATATCTCCGTCTCTTCCTCACGCGAATGACGGGGATCTGGGCCTTGTTGGGTGTCTGTAGAATATCCTTCGCGAACGCCTCGTTGAAGAAAAGTCTTCGTCCAACGCGAGGTGAGTAATCGCTGTCCTGATATCCAGAAGCTCTCTTTGGTTATAAGAGACGATGGCAGAAACATTATGTACAAAATAAATTACAAATAACGCGGAAAAACACACATAATAGTACAATTGGTTAGAGGGCTGTAAAACGGCAGCCATCTTCTTCCGGCGCTGTATAACTTAAATATAATATAATTTTCCCCCGCACAAGGTGCACCTGTGTAATTACATTACATTTACATCATTTAGCAGTAATGATCATGCTGTTTAATCAGCTCTTGATATGCCATACCTATCAGGTGGATGGATTATATTGGCAAAGGAGAAATGCTCACTAACAGGGATGTAAACAAATTTGTGCACACAATTTGAGAGAAATCTGTTTTTTTGTGCATATGGAACATTTCTGGGATCTTTAATTTCGGCTGATGAAACATGGGACCAATGCTTTATATTTTTCTTCAGTACACATCAGTCATGAGTTACGATTGAAGCAGTAGACACGCTTTCTAATACCTGAGTAGGAGTAATGCTGTACTGTGTTAGACTGAGCATCCTTGACTGACTGTGGGTGTCCGTTAAGGAAAGCATGACATGAGCAATTCCCAGTCACAATGACTTTGACTTTCATCTCGAATAATGTCAAATAAAATGACTCATGTTTCCAGAGAGCTTAATCAGCCAATGTGCAGACAAAAGCATAACTCTGGGGCTGCATTCTAAAATGGCACCCTAGTGCTCTACTTTTGACCAGGGCCCGTAGGGTATAGTAGTAGTAGTATACTATATAGGGAATAGGATGCCATTTGGGACAGAGACTGGCTCTGCTCTCTATCCTATCGTGCCATGGGAATCAGGACATGAGTGAGTTCATCATTGAGGTGAAGTGAGGTCGTCTGAGGGTGAGATGTGGATGGGGTTGAGCAGACAGACATTTACATTCAGTCCTACTGAACCCACAGAAGACATGGAGATCTGACCTAAATCAATACATAGGAACTGTACATACACACACACACACACGCACACACACACACTGCAGTGGAAGACATCAATAACATTGACTGAGAAATCGACTGAGAAAATGAGATTCATCTAGACATCTACCAATACAGGTGGCTATGGTGAGCTATTTACATCATATCACCTATGAAATGTCACAATCAGGCGTATACTGTACCCAATATTTCCTCTACTTGTTTTGCATGCTGTCATATAACCTAACACTCATGTATGCATATAAATTCCATGTGCATACATACATTTGGCTACAATGGTGGAATTATGCAATACAGCTGCAATTATCATGTCAACAACACAATACATATTTCTTCTCACACACAGGTTGCTTGTATTAATTGAATAATAAATATATTCCCTGAACATCAGCAGCTAAGATTGACTTTAATTACGTGTTTATGATGGCTGGGATGTTTGTGATGTTCTAATGTACTTGTTATTGTATCTCGTTATTGTATCTTGTAGTTTTATATTTTGTCTTATGTCTTAATGGCACCATTGAAAATAAGACCCTGGTCTCAATTTGTCTCCCCTGAATAAATAAAAGTTAATAAAAAGAAAAGCACGGCATATACTGTAATTAATGTCTCCTCAGCAGGCCCTCTCTTCTCTGCCTGTGTTCTGCACAGAGGGGTAGCAGAGGCACGTAGTATTTTAAATGTCGAAATAAATACAATACGACTTGAAATAGGATTCCTCCCTTGAAGTAATATGCATGTGTCACAAGGCCAATTGACTGCAGTGACATTAAACTGTTTGGGAGCCATTATGCTGCTGTTGGTCTGGGAAGGAGGATTAATCATACGGTTGCATCCAAAATGGCACGCTATTCCTTATATAGTGCACCACTTTTGACTAGGGCCCTGGCCAAACGTTGTACACTATATAGGGAATAGGGTGCCATTTGGGACATAGACTTTATGTGGGTACCAGAGGAACCAAACTGGGCTCTCTCCCTGCTCATAGAGGAAATAAAAGTTGCACTGTCTATGAAATATGCACAACAACTGAAGACAACAAACATCATCAGTGTTGGTTGGCTTGGCTGTGTTAGGTGCGATGAGACCGAGTCAATAGAACTTGAGGTGTTTAAGTCAATGTGATTTCAGAGCTTTTACCAATTGAATGTTTTTCTGAAATATTGTATAACATATGCAAATTAGGTTATATATACCGCAAATCAATGACACTTGATGAAGTCGGCCTAAATATTTTGGTTTAATTTTTAAAAAAAACAAACAAACATTTTGGCAACGCTTTACTTGACACCCAGCGTCATAACACGTTATGACACGGTCATAACCATGTCATTATATGTCACAACAGCTGACATAACTTGTCATAACCTGTCATAATATGGTCATAACACTGTCATGACGCATATATTTACACCTGTTCTGACATATATTCCGTTATTTTATAGCTGGATATGATATGACAAAAATAAAAAATTTGACATATCAACAATTCTCTCTGACAAAGTCTGGAGAATCTATCTAAGGATAACCACACCAACCTTGGTGAACGTAGATGCTTCTGAAGCTGAGAAAAATGTGTTGGCTTGTGGGAACAGTCTGACTTTTGGGAAATGGCAGTTACACTGAATTTAGCCTACCAATCGCCAAACGCCTATTTTGACCAATCACAATCTATTCAAAGTAAGTTACAACATATAGTCCAGTTTGTAATGTTGAAATGGGCTTAAAAATTATATGAGCTTTGAAATTATGGATGAATGTCCATTTAAAAGTGGTTAAAATTCATGAAATGTTGATGAAAACGCACATTCACATAAAGTGTTTGAAGTGTTTATGTTAACTTTTTGAAAGTACTCAAAATTGATAAATGGATAAATGGATAAGTAGTGAAAATGTAATTTCAACCTGTGGTGCCTGGCCTTATTATAAGAAGTAAAGTGGTGTTGAAGTTGAAGTGATTTCATTGATTATTACAACGGAATCACACAATACTGTCAGAAGTGTTTGTGATTAAAAGGTGACCTAGTAACTTCCAGGTTGTAACACATATTTGGGGGATCAAAGTCTGTGAGGAGGATATTTTGATTGGGCAGACAGACAGACAGACAGGTGAACCTGGGGTCAACTGGCTGTCCGGTTTATTTCCTCCAACAGGTGTGCATTAACAACAACACAAACGCACAACACACACCAGGGCCGGCTCTAGCCTTTTGGGGGCCCTAAGCGAGATTTGGTTGGGCCCCCCTCCCCCCACCTCGCATGCAAAACATTTTAGTGACCCCCCCTCTTGACAGCGGAGAGACATTTACGCTTCACAGTGAATTTCCTGCAATTCTACACATTTTGCCATGGGGCGTAGCAATTTTGTATTTCGTTTTACAGCTAATTTCCTGCAATTTTACCAATTTTGCCATGGGGTGGAGAGACAACTTTTCAGTTTTAGAGCTAATTTCCTGCAATTCTACTCATTTTGCCATGTTAATGATACTGTATCTGAGTGAGTGACTAACAAAACAAAGGTCAGGGTCGGTATTCGGCCACGATTACTACAAGTTTAGATAGCTGGCTAGACTAATTTACCAATCAATTTAATTTTTTGCAGTTTTAAAGCAAGTTTTCTGCAGTTTTACACATTTTGCCATGGGGCGGTGAGAGAATTTTGCAATTTTATAACACATTTCATGCAATTCTACTCATTTTGCCATGGGGCAGTGAAAAGAAAAATCAGTTTTAAAGCTAAGTTCTTGCAATTCTACCGATTTTGTCATGGGGAGGAGAAAAGAAAAATCAGTTTTACAGCTAAGTTCTTGCAATTTTACCGATTTTGTCATGGGGAGGAGAGAAATGTTTTCAGTTTTAAAGCTAATTTCCTACAATTGTACACATTTTGCTATGACTTATGCCATGTTAATGATATCTGAGTGAGAGTGACTAACAAAATCAATGGGGGCCCCTCTGGATGTCAGGGCCCCTGGAATTGTGCCCTGCATGCCTGGTCGGTATTTGGCCATGATTACTACAAGTTTAGATAGCTGGCTTACCAATCTAAAATGTGTTAGCTGACGTGGCTAATTGAGTGACTGTCAGTGACTGACATAACTGTGTGGTTCTCTGTAGCTCAATTGGTAGAGCATGGCGCTTGTAACGGCAGGGTAGTGGGTTCGATCCCCAGGACCACCCATACGTAAAAATGTATGCACGCATGACTGTAAGTCGCTTTGGATAAAAGCGTCTGCTAAATGGCATATTATATTATTATTATTATAACAAGAGAAAAATTACTGATGCACAACCAAATTTTGAACTTGCACCTGGTGTATTCTACTATTCTAACTCTCAACAGTAAGTTGAGACCCGACTGAGTTGAGTGTCCCCTAGTGGCCGGGAGTCCTAAGCGACCGCTTATGTTGCTTATGCCTGGAGCTGGCCCTGACACACACACACACAACAAAAACACACAGTAGCAGAAAACAGGTGATAGGTGAGTTAGCCGACAGACAGGACCTGCTCCACATAATCACATAGGGATGTACAGGTACATTACCCCCTCACCCCCTCAATACAATACAAAAATATATATACCACAGTACAATAATCAATTTCTCTCTCTCTCTCTCTCTCTCTCTCTCTCTCTCTCTCTCTCTCTCTCTCTCTCTCTCTCTCTCTCTCTCTCTCTCTCTCTCTCTCTCTCTCTCTCTCTCTCTCTCTCTCTCTCTCTCTCTCTCTCTCTCTCTCTCTCTCTCTCTCTCTCTCTCTCTCTCTCTCTCTCTCTCTCTCTCTCTCTCTCTCTCTCTTCTCCCTCTCTCTCTCTCTCTCTCTCTCTCTCTCTCTCTGATTGACAAATGTCTCTCCTGTCCTGTGTTTTTCTCAGCTGAAAAGCTGTGATTTGAAGTAGGCTTCTCTAAATTACGTAATGAGTCTCAAACAGTATGTGAGGAGAAAAAGAGGTCAGGGTCTGATGTCACTAAGCATCACTTCATTCCCACTGGGGACTGTGTGTGTGGGAGGCTTCTCCTAGTGGACCGCTGCTCACCCTGTGTGTGTGTGTGCGTTTGTGTGTGTTGCAGAGCTGGAAGTGATTTTCCTATGGGACCGCTGCTCACCCTGTGTGTGTGTGTGTGTGTGTGTTGGAGGGCTGGAGTCAGTGCTACTCCTGTGGGACCGCGGCTCAGTGCTAAGGCCCATACCTGGATGCTAACCTCATTGTTGCGGCAGCAGTGGACACATGAGGATTGCATATCAGTGAGTACTGAGTTAGGCTAGATCACAGCTCTCTCTGGAGCCTTGTTCTCTCCCCTTCCTCTCTTAGGCTGTGTCCCAAATGGCACCCTATTCCTTATATAGTGACACCAAGGCCCATAGGGCTCTGGTCAAAAGTAGTGCACTATAAAGGGAATAGGGTGGCTTTTGGGACTCTGCCTCAGTCTCAACATGAGGAGACTACATTACTAAACTCCCCAGCCGCTCATTCAGACACATATGATTTATGTGTCCGACAGCATTTTACATTATTCATTTGTTTGTTGATAATCCTCCTTTACTGTCTGTATGTGATATAGAACTACATAAAGTAGCCAACAGAGTATTAATTGATGGCCGAAGCTACGAATACAGAGTTTTCACCCCGCCCCCGTCCTGCCCCTCTGGAAACTTATTTCTCAAAACTAAGGATCCGAATCACATTCTGTGCAATTTATATTTTACACACACATTCACGTTTCTCTCTATACTCACCCTCTTCTGAACCCTCAACCAATTTGATGAATGTGATGATGTAGCGTATGTCTCTGCTTCATTTTTCTGAACAGCTGACATAAAAACTCGGTGTCAATTTGAATGAACATTCCAAAAATACATATATGAAGGCCATCTGTCTGTTGTAACGGATATTGCCGTAGTAAAAGCAAGACGCAGTCTACACATTGCACTGGGGCAAAACGATCAGCATTTTGTGATGATGAAATCTTTATAGTTAGGCTGCCATCAGTGGAGGCTGCTGAGGGGAGGACGGCTCATAATAATGGCTGAAAAGGAGCAAATGGAATGGCATCAAACCATGTGTTTGATGTATTTGAAACCATTCCACTTATTCCACTCCAGTCATTACCATGAGCCCGTCCTCCCCAATTAAGGTGCCACCAACCTCCTTTGGCTGCCATATAGGCAGAGTTGCTGAAAAAATAACTCTGCCTCCCAATAGCCAATGTTTGCACATTAAATCACTATTGACTGCCTGTCATATGCTTGCTTGTTGATATGCTGTGTACGTATACAGTAGCTTGCCTAAATACTGTAGCTGCATGTAGGTTAACCCCTCCTGAAAAGAGAACATGAAATCGCTAGGCTACCTGTTGTGTCGTGCTTATGTTTGCTTTGATTACTGTTACAACAGACAAAGAACTAAGTTTGTTCTAACAAGCGGCAGCGGAGTTATAGGGAAAATCTCAATTGTATACTCCTTGTGTCCTCTCTTCTCGCCTTTTTCTCAAAACCCATTGGATGAGAAAGCCAGAGGTCCCGCCCCCTGACCTTCTCCTCCAATGGGTGTTGAGAAGGAGGCGAAGAGAGAGGAAAGAGGACATGAGGAGTATGCAATTGAGATTCTCCAACGGAGTGAGTGAGCACTGAGCAGCAGCTGAAAGAACTCGAAGGGGGAAGCGCACATGCATATGCCCCGAATTTTCCGTATCTTTAGTCCAAAACTTCCGGGTTGCAGAAAATCCGGAACCGCAGCCACTACGTTAATTTATTCATGCAAACTGTAACAAAGGAAGGAACTCTGTCAACAAAAAAGCAGTGTTAAACCTATCCACGGGTACAGGCACATTCATTTGCCCCTCATTCACAGTGCCAGCTCCCTCAAAGGTAGAACACCTACAGTAGTTATTCTCCAGCATCACAATACACAGCACTAAGGAAGAGGTCATGTGGGTTTTAGGTCTGTAGAGATGATTCCTTCTCAAAGGCAGCATGCAGGCAATCCCCATTGGCCTATTTTTACACAGAAGAACATTCAATAAACCTGTGAATGACTTCACTGGAGAAAGGATGGCTTAGCTTCACTTTAAATTACAATGTTGATAATAGCATCCAATAGCATCCTCTCTGGGTTCTCCAGTAGCATGACAATGGGTTGTCTGTTGTTAAGTAGGACTCCCTCCCTGACTAAGGCTACGTCCCAAATGGCACCCTATTCCCTTCATAGTGCACTACATAGGGGCTCTGATGTAGGGAATTGGGGGCCATTTGGGACTCAGCCTGAGGCTCATCAAGCCGAATCCGTCTGAGCAGGAAATGCAATTAGCTCATTACTGATGCAGAGAGGAGAGCATCATGTCCACTAATGGGACATATCATCTTACTGCCACACTGATGCTGTAACCATGTACAGTGTGTGTGTGTATGTGTATGTGTGTGTGTGTGTGTGTGTGACTCTTAAACATTGATCAAGCCTAAACAGTGATTTATATAGCCTTGATATCATGTACTGTACGTGCAGGTTTGTATGTTGGATCATTAGGCAATGCAAATAAACTGTATTGAAGACAAATAGGCCTAAAAAGTTTGAAACACCATCAACCCTAATTTAAATATTGTGTGTTTAAAACGACACATCTTAATGGTAAATAGAGTATTCATTTGACTTAGTAAATCATTCAACTGTAAATATTCTTGTCTGAATAAGAATTCTCAAACCGCTATAGGTCTAAGTGTCAATGCATGAAAATCACCATACTGCATTGTTGAATTGAATTATAAGAAGGTTAACTAATACATATTGTCTGAATAAAAAAATCCATTCATAAAAGGCACATGATCCAGGTTTGATCCAAGGATCTGAACTGAACTGTTGGATGAGTGGTTGCACTATAAAGTCAGCATGTCATATTTTAGAAAAGCTCTCTCAATAGAGAATAGTCTCCAACATTGTAGGTCAAGTCTGGGATATTACACTCACACAAACACACTCCCGCGCACAAACACAATTTGCATACCTGTCTGTTACTGAAGATTCATGGAGGGTCCTGTATTTGGTTGAATCATATTTTATGCTTATGACTGGCAGAGAGAGAGGGAGAGGCATAAAGGGAGAGTGTGAAAGGGAGACAGAGCAGAGACAGAACAGAGGAGAGAGAAAGAAAGAGAGGGAGGGAGGGAGCGAGAGAGGGAGTAAGAGAGAGAGAGAGAGAGAGAGAGAGAGAGAGAGAGAGAGAGAGAGAGAGAGAGAGAGAGAGAGAGAGAGAGGGAGAGGGGACAACAACACACAACTGGGGACGCAGGGAATTTAAATGTTTTCTCCCACAGAGTCTCTCTTACCTCTGGGTTAACCCTTGATTGCATCCCAAATGGCACCCCATTCCATTTATAGTGCACCACTTTTTGACCAGAGCCCAATAGGTGCGTAGTCAAAAGTAGTGCACTATAAAGGAAATAGGGTGGAATTTGGGACGTAACCCATGTAAGATAGGCTCTACCACCCACCCCCCCCCTCCCCTGAACCCTGGCTCTCTCCTCCAGACTATATTGTAGACTAGACTAGAGTCCTCTCTCTGTCTACTGCGTTTTGAAACTAATTGCACTTTGTCAAGATCAAGCTGGCACGCGGCTGCGTTTTCGTATATCCCAGAATTCCCTCTGACGTTTGACAGGCAGAGAGAGAGACAGGATATGTCCCAAATTGCACCCTATTTCATATATAGTGCACTGCTTTTAACCAGGGCCTATAGGGTTCTGGTCAAAAGTAGTGCACTATATAGGGAATAGGGTGCCGTTTGGGATGCACAGAGAGGAGGCCTCTATCCGACCGAGGCATCATACCACGTCTAGCTGCCAGAATGATAAAGATCAGATGTAATATTCATACCTTCTCACTCCCTCACTCTTCCTCAAGCCCCATCTCAATGTTAAATTGCCGTACCCTCCTTTGGTTGGGTGGGTCTCATTCAAGGTGGGTGATGGCAGAATGATGAGTGTCAATACATCAGGGAGAAATGAAGAGTTTATTTCCAAAATGCTATATTTGTGTTTTTTCATCAGAAATGATTGCCTATGGGTAGCTTCATGTGTGGCTACCTGGAGCCGTCTGAGTTGTTGGCTGTAGATGCCCTTACCCATTAGTGACTTAAGCTGCCTCTACTTTGGTCTGACCCACTACAGGCGGTCCGGCAAGAACCAGGCAGATGTGTCCATATCCAGAGTTTTATTCTATAGGTCACCACCACACATTAGCACACATTAGCACACACACACACACACACACACACACAGAGAAGAAGTGATATTGCAGGTGCACGCACAAACACTTCTAGAATAAACACTCTGATAGCTTGGTCGGCAGCCAAACTTGCATCTTCTTCTTCCGTCGACTAAAAACACTGACCTGGAGTGGGAAGCAGTCCAAACGTGCATTTAGGCATGCTGATTGGTGAAAACCAGGAGGCTGTGACAGACAGCTGAGAAGGGGAGAAATCACAGTGGGGAAAGTCACGTGCACAGGCATGGCCTTTTTTACAATGTGTTAACGAATGAATGACATGAATGAATGACATGTTATTTTCATGTCAAATCGCCAGTTGGCAATCCATCCCTTACGGCATTAATTGACACAAACAAACATTACAATAATTAACTGTGATAATTCAGTGATAATTCTTCCGGTGTTCTGAGCAGTGTGCACCGCATAAAGAGTGAAAAATACATCAATACACAATTGTAAATAAGGTTATCCAAGCAATAATTATAACCCTAGAGCAGTAAAAATAATACAAATAAATACAAATAACCAGTCTGGCACAAATAGAAGATTCAAGTGTGAGACAGGCCTACACACAATCTATATATGTGTAAAATATTCATACGTTTTAGAATCCTGTTTATATTTGATTGTGATATGCGGTTGTCTCACCTAACTATCTTAAGATGAGTGCACTTACTGTAAATCGCTCTGGATAAAAGCATCTGCTAAGTGACAAAAATGTCAAATGTTACATACAGATCCCATATTACCATGTTAAAGAACTACTAATTTCACTGAGTGAGATGGATATAGTGTGAGGGAAAAAAAAGTATTTGATCCCCTGCTGATTTTGTACGTTTGCCCACTGACAAAGAAATGATCAGTCTATAATTTTAATGGTAGGTTTATTTGAACAGTGAGAGACAGAATAACATTTTAATGAGGGAAATAAGTATTTGACCCCCTCTCAATCAGAAAGATTTCTGGCTCCCAGGTGTCTTTTATACAGGTAACGAGCTGAGATTAGGAGCACACTCTTAAAGGGAGTGCTCCTAATCTCAGCTTGTTACCTGTATAAAAGACACCTGTCCACAGAAGCAATCAATCAATCAGATTCCAAACTCTCCACCATGGCCAAGACCAAAGAGGTCTCCAAGGACGTCAGGGACAAGATTGTAGACCTACACAAGGCTGGAATGGGCTACAAGACCATCGCCAAGCAGCTTGGTGAGAAGGTGACAACAGTTGGTGTGATTATTCGCAAATGGAAGAAACACAAAAGAACTGTCAATCTCCCTCGGCCTGGGGCTCCATGCAAGATCTCACCTCGAGGAGTTGCAATGATCATGAGAACGGTGAGGAATCAGCCCAGAACTACACGGGAGGATCTTGTCAATGATCTCAAGGCAGCTGGGACCATAGTCACCAAGAAAACAATTGGTAACACACTACGCCGTGAAGGACTGAAATCCTGCAGTGCCCGCAAGGTCCCCCTGCTCAAGAAAGCACATATACAGGGCCGTCTGAAGTTTGCCAATGAACATCTGAATGATTCAGAGGAGAACTGGGTGAAAGTGTTGTGGTCAGATGAGACCAAAATCGAGCTCTTTGGCATCAACTTAACTCGCCGTGTTTGGAGGAGGAATGCTGCCTATGACCCCAAGAACACCATCCCCACCGTCAAACATGGAGGTGGAAACATTATGCTTTGGGGGTGTTTTTCTGCTAAGGGGACAGGACAACTTCACCGCATCAAAGGGACGATGGACGGGGCCATGTACCGTCAAATCTTGGATGAGAACCTCCTTCCCTCAGCCAGGGCATTGAAAATGGGTCGTGGATGGGTATTCCAGCATGACAATGACCCAAAACACACGGCCAAGGCAACAAAGGAGTGGCTCAAGAAGAAGCACATTAAGGTCCTGGAGTGGCCTAGCCAGTCTCCAGACCTTAATCCCATAGAAAATCTGTGGAGGGAGCTGAAGGTTCGAGTTGCCAAACGTCAGCCTCGAAACCTTAATGACTTGGAGAAGATCTACAAAGAGGAGTGGAACAAAATCCCTCCTGAGATGTGTGCAAACCTGGTGGCCAACGACAAGAAACGTCTAACCTCTGTGATTGCCAACAAGGGTTTTGCCACCAAGTACTAAGTCATGTTTTGCAGAGGGGTGAAATACTTATTTCCCTCATTAAAATGCATATCAATTTATAACATTTTTGACATGCGTTTTTCTGGATTTTTTTCTTGTCATTCTGTCTCTCACTGTTCAAATAAACCTACCATTAAAATTATAGACTGATCATTTCTTTGTCAGTGGGCAAACGTACAAAATCAGCAGGGGATCAAATAGTTTTTTCCTTCACTGTATAGCATTTTACAAAAAAAACATGATTATTTGTCTCTCTGAAATGAAACCATCATGGGATAGATTTTAAACAAATACATGTCTGTCATTGAACAACCCCATGATCAGAAAGTGAAAGAATACACCAATCTCTTTCATAATTTCTTTAAACAATAAAAGCTAATTTACCAACATTTCTGAAAATGTATGTATACTGTAGCGTTTTCCCTGACTAGTCTCACAGTCCCTGCCGCTGAAAAACATCCCCACAGCATGATGCTGCCACCACCCTACTTCACCGTAGGGATGGTGCCAGGTTTCCTCCAGACGTGACGCTTGGCATTCAGGCCAAAGAGTTCAATCTTGGTTTCATCAGACCAGAGAATCTTGTTTCTCATCGTCTGAGAGTCCTTTAGGTGCCCTTCGGCAAACTCCAAACGGGCTGTCATGTGCCTTTTAGTTGCTTCCGTCACTAAGTGGCTTCAGTCTGGCCACTCTACCATAAAGGCCTGATTGGTAGGGTGCTGCAGAGATGGTTGTCCTTCTGGAAGGCTCTCCCATCTCCACAGAGAAACTCCGGAGCTCTGTCAGAGTGACCATCTGGTTTTTGGTCACCTCCCCGATTGCTCAGTTTGGCCGGGCGGCCAGCTCTAGGAAGAGTCTTGGTAGTTCCAAACTTCTTCCATTTAAGAATGATGGAGGCAACTGTGTTCTTGGGGACCTTCAGTGCTGCAGAAATTGTTTGGTACTCTTCCCCAGATCTCTGCCTCGACACAATCCTGTCTCGGAACACTACGGACAATTCCCTCGACCTCATGGCTTGGTTTTTGCTCTGACATGCACTGTCAACTGTGGGACCTTATATAGACAGGTGTGTGCCTTTCCAAATCATGTCCAATCAATTGAATTTACCACAGGTGGACTCCAATCAAGTTGTAGAAACATCTCAAGGAGGATCAATGGAAACAGGATGCACTTGAGCTCAATTTCGAGTCCCATAGCAAAGGGTCTGAATACTTATTTAAATAAGGTATCTGTTTTTTATTTTTAATACATTTGCAAAGATTTCAAAAAAACTGTTTTCGCTTTGTCATTATGGGGTATTGTGTGTAGATTGATGAGGAAAAAATGTATTTAATCAATTTTAGAAAAAGGCTGTAACGTAACAAAATGTGGAAAAAGTCAAGGGGTCTGAATACTTTCCGAATGCACTGTATATGCTAATATGGGCTGCTATAGAGAACAGTGGAAATGGAAGGTAAGGGTCTCTCTCTCCAGCTGTAGGCTATTAGCCTATCTCCAGCTCCACAGGAAATAAGCAATAATTTAGTACTGACAGTTACATGGAAGAATCTCACCAGCTTTCCTCTCTAAAAACCACTGGCCAAGTAATGCATTACAGCAGTCTGGATGGCATGGACTCTGAATTCTGCTTTTATTTCAAAAGGTAATTTTGGTGCCTTTGATTTTCTATTGTGGTTGATTTCTGCAGACAGAGAATGAAAAAAAAAAGTGACTTTTTCTGACCACTGTGTTAGTAAATGGACTCTGGAAATGAGTTGAGGAGGACTGAAGGAGGGGTGGGGGCCTCAGGGGACCCACTGCAGACAGTAGACCGGGGAGTGAGTGTGTGTGTGTGTGTCTGTGCGTGCGTGTGTGCGTGAAATGGGCATATGTGTGCATGTTAACATCATGCCTCATAATATAATATATGCCATTTAGCAGACGCTTTTATTCAATGCGACTTACAGTCATGCGTTTATATATCTTACATACGGGTGGTCCGGGGAATCGAGCACATTATCCTGGCATTGCAAGCGCCATGCTCTACCAACTGAGCTGTCTACAGGGCAGCTTGAAACATCTGGCATGCAGTGGCACCAGCCTTACTAACATCTGACTCAACAGATGGCTGATGGATCTAAACAGCTGGCTGCTAAAGCCTTCCAGGGTCACACACTAAACATGACAACAACTTTCTCCCTCTGAGCAGACAGACAGGGGGTGAAGGACAGACATGGTCTGCGTGCCACAACCTATTCCCTGTACTGTGCACTACTTTTGACCAGGGCCCACAACCCACTCCTCTGGCCACCCCTCTGTCTTGGTGCTAAGTAGTAGCCCAATAGTAGATGTACTGTATGTAGATAACAGGTTTTATAATAAAGACAAAGAACGCACTTCAACTAAACCTGATTCAGATTATAATGCTCATTGTGGTATGCTAATGAGAGGAACAATTTACATTACATTAGATTACTTAATTAAACCATACAATGGGAATTGCAATTTCACGTAATTTCATGCCCATAAACCATGAAATAAGGACATTAGCTAGGTTGTCAACACACAGGTTATATTTTAAATTGAATATTTGGACATTCACCCAAAAAGGATTCAATTGACCAATTACTATAACAAGACAGCATATTCACTACTACAGGCAGAACAGCACCAATGCATGAGGAGAGGGTTGAGTACAGCCTGGTAGCCAGTTCAAGATTATTGTGCTTCTCCAGAACAATTATATTGGTTCTATTGCACCAGGCAAGCTCAAACAAGCCCAAATAACCTATTTGAAATTATTTCAAATAGTATTTAAACCCAGGTCTGGAACTGAGCAGACACTGGACAGACAACAGACAAACAGAGGGTGATAAGAGGCATGTCCTGGCAAATGACACAGAGAGAGGCATGTCCTGGAAATAATCAATCTGCCAGGATGTTTGTCCCCAATGAATCTATGGATGTGACGATCAGTGTCTATGTTACTGTTTGTGGTGCCCTTGTCTGTACAGGACAATACACCTTATCCTTGCGTCCCAAATGGCACCCTATTCCTTATATAGTGCACCATATAGGAAATAGGGTGCCATTTGGAACACAGACAATGACATCTAGTGAGGAAGGTCCAGCTGTACAATGCACAATGCAGTGTAGCCACCTCAGTGTTGTTTAAGTGGACGATGATGTGGTCATTCTCCTCAATGCAACAGACAGCAGAGTCTGTCACTCATCTAATTTGAGCCAATATTGTGTTGGATGTTGTCTTGCCTTGGCTGCTCTCCTTCTCTCCCTCTCTCCCTCTCTCCTTCTCTCCCTCTCGCCCTCTCTCCCTGACTACACTTGACAGGACCATCACTAACACACACACACACACACACACCACATTTGAATATGCTCACACACGCACACACAGACAATATGCTCTGCTCTCTCATGCTAATTAAAGACAGTTCAGGAATGCCTCGTCTTCCACAAGGTCTAAAGTGTTTAAAGTATTCCGCAACACATACATTACTCCTGAGTGCTACATTGTTGTTTAAATTAGTGGGTTAGTTATACTGTTGGAGGTATATGTTGAGGTCAGCATAAAGGTTGGGTTTGTTTGTGTGTTTGTATGTAACACGTTTGTCTGAAAGTTTGTAAAACAAGTCTCAAGAGGAGGACGTTCTAAAGGAATGCAGATCAGATGAAGCCGTCAGTCAGGTTCCCCTCTGCTGTTACTGTTTCTGCTAAAATACATTCACCTGAAGAGGAATCAAATTTGTTGTTATCTTACATAAGACCTCTGGTTTCAGTAGAGCTAGAGACAATGTTCTTTGTGTGTGTGTGTGTGTGTGTGTGTGTGTGCAATCTACACACAATACCCCATAATGACAAAGCGAAAACAGGTTTTTAGAAATGTTTGCAAATGTATTAAAAATAAAAAACAGAAATACCTTATTTACATATGTCACGTCTCCTCCCGTTGCTCCCCTCCGGCGCTCTGATTTGCCGGTCTACTGAGCCACCGGTCTGAGCGCACCACCTCAGCAACACCGGAATGGAAACCCAATGCACCCTAATCACCTCCAGCGCACCTGCACGTCATCATCTCATCACCACCCCTATTTAGCCCTGGACTGTTCTGGATGATGTTGTGTGTGATTGTTAAGCGTCGTGTCGTTTACTCTCTCTTTGTTATTCTCTTTTTCATTATGAAGTAAACCTTGACCTTGTTAATTCCTGCGTCTGCGTCCTGCCTCTTCGTGTACGCGTCACAACATAAGTATTCAGACCCTTTGCTATGAGACTCGAAATGTAGCTCAGGTGCATCCTGATTCCATTAATCATCCTTTTGATGTTTCTACAACTTGATTGGAGTCCACCTGTGGTAAATTCAATTGATTGGACATGATTTGGAAAGGCACACACCTGTCTACATATGGTCCCACAGTTGACAGTGCATGTCAGAGCAAAAACCAAGCCATGAGGTCGAAGGAATTGTCCGTAGAGCTCCGAGACAGGATTGTGTCGAGGCACAGATCTACAGAAGGGTACCAAATAAATTCTGCAGCATGGAAGGTCCCCGAGAACACAGTGGCCTCCATCATTCTTAAATGGAAGAAGTTTCGAACCACCAAGACTCTTCCTAGAGCTGGCCGCTCGGCCAAACTGAGCGAACGGGGGAGAAGGGCCTTGGTCAGGGAAGTGACCAAGAACCCGATAGTCACTCTGAGCTCTAGAGTTCCTCCGTGGAGATGGAAGAACCTTCCAGAAGGACAACCATCTCTGCAGGACTCCACCAATCAGGCCTTTATGGTAGAATGGCCAGACGGAAGCCACTCCTCAGTAAAAGGCACATGACAGCCCGCTTGGAGTTTGCCAAAAGGCACCTAAAGACTCTCAGACCATAAGAAACAGGATTCTCTGGTCTGATGAAACCAAGATTGAACTCTTTGGCCTGAATGCCAAGCGTCACGTCTGGAGGAAACCTGGCACCATCCCTACAGTGAAGCATGGTGGTGGCAGCATCATGCTGTGGGGATGTTTTTCAGCAGCAGGGACCGGGAGACTAGTCAGACTGCGGCGAAGGTTCACCTTCCAACAGGACAACAACCTTAAGCACACAGCCAAGACAACGCAGGAGTGGCTTCGGGACAAATATCTGAATGTCCTGGAGTGGCCCAGCCAGAGCCCATACTTGAACCCGATCGAACATCTCTGGAGAGACCTGAAAATAGCTGTTTAGCAACGCTCCCCATCCAACCTGATAGAGCTTGAGAGGATCTGCAGAGAGGAATGGGAGAAACTCCCCAAATACAGGTGTGCCAAGCTTGTAGCGTCATACCCAAGAAGACTTGAGTCTGTAATTGCTGCCAAAGGTGCTTCAACAAAGTACTGAGTAAAAGTTCTGCATACTTATTTAAATGTGATATTTCCGTATTATTCTTGTTTTGTTGTTGCAATTTTTTAAAATAAAAAACCCTGTATTTGCTTTCTCATTATGGGGTAGTGTGTGTACATTGATGAGAAAAAAAAAACAATTTCATACAATTTAGAATAAGGCTGTAACGTAACAAAATGTGGAAGCAAACCTTCTTGCCACAGCTCGCATTGATGTGCCATCCTGGATGAGCTGCACTACCTGAGCCACTTGTGTGGGTTGTAGACTCCGTCTCATGCTACCACTAGAGTGAAAGCACTGCCAGCATTCAAAAGTGACCAAAACATCAGCCAGGAAGCATAGGAACTGAGAAGTGGTCTGTGGTCACCACCTGCAAAACCAGTCCTTTATTGGGGGGTGTCTTGCTAATTGCCTATAATTTCCACCTGTTGTCTATTCCATTTGCACAACAGCATGTGAAATGTATTGTCAATCAGTGTTGCTTCCTAAGTGGACAGTTTGATTTCACAGAAGTGTGATTGACTTGGAGTTACATTGTGTTGTTTAAGTGTTCCCTTTATTTTTTTGAGCAGTGTAGTTACTTTCCACAAAGCATAGTTACAACTATAGTTATCCCAGGTCTGATGTGTGTGTGTGTGTGTGTGTGTGCGTACCTATGTGTGAGTGTTTTTGTGTGTTAGTGTGTGTGTGTACATCTTACATGAGTCGACCTCAGGCCCCCTAAGAATGGTCGGGTCAAATCTCGGTCATGTCAGTCAAACAGGAAATGATGTCATCGCTATTGGCTTGGCAGCTGACTCAGAAAAGTCTGCACCTTGGACATTAAACAGAGGCAGCTCTCAGATCATATATTTAGGCTGCGTTTAGACAGGAAGCCTTTTTTTCACTAAATGGTCTTTTGACCAGTCAGATCAGCTCTAAAAAAGAGCTGATGAGAAAAGATCTGGTGTGATTGATCAAAATACCAATTAGTGGAAAAGATATCAGATTTAGGCTGCATATGTCCTAAATGGCACCCCTATTTCCTATATAGGGCACTACTTTGACCAGAAAAGAGACCGCCATCTGGGACATCCTGTGTCCTTTTACAAAAATAATGCCTAAATAGTTATCCCAGACCTGTCCCTATTTGGGTAGCCTTTGCTTTGTATATGATAACTTTGGTTTCAATGTTTAATTATATATATTTATTTTTAAATCAACACCTCTCAACTTATTGTTTCTTCTTACTTTGTGACCTATAGTCTCCCTACACATTTGGACAATATAAGTTACCAGCAAAGACATGAAGAGTTTCATTCCAAAATGCTATATATTCATTTTCAGAAATGCTGGGAAACTAGCTTTTATTGTTTAAAGAACTTATGAAAGAGATTGGTGTGTTTTTTCCACCATCTAATCATGGCATGGGGTTGCTCAATGACTAGTGCTGAGCGATTAGTGTTTTTTGAGGTCGGTTCGGTTTTGGTACAATAATTCTTTTTTTATCACAGCTTTTGATTTCTGTTTCGAATAGCTTTTTAAACATTAAATGATCTATGCATTACGTGGGTTGAATGCTGTAATAACATTTATTTTTATTTTTATATACAGTGGGGAGAACAAGTATTTGATACACTGCCGATTTTGCAGGTTTTCCTACTTACAAAGCATGTAGAGGTCTGTCATTTTTATCATAGGTACACTTCAACTGTGAGAGACGGAATCTAAAACAAAAATCCAGAAAATCACATTGTATGATTTGTAAGTAATTCATGTGCATTTTATTGCATGACATAAGTATTTGATCACCTACCAACCAGTAAGAATTCAGTCTCTCACAGACCTGTTAGTTTTTCTTTAAGAAGCCCTCCTGTTCTCCACTCATTACCTGTATTAACTGCACCTGTTTGAACTCGTTACCTGTATAAAAGACACCTGTCCACACACTCAATCAAACAGACTCCAACCTCTCCACAATGGCCAAGACCAGAGAGCTGTGTAAGGACATCAGGGATACAATTGTAGACCTGCACAAGGCTGGGATGGGCTACAGGACAATAGGCAAGCAGCTTGGTGAGAAGGCAACAACTGTTGGCGCAATTATTAGAAAATGGAAGAAGTTCAAGATGACGGTCAATCACCCTCGGTCTGGGGCTCCATGCAAGATCGAAAGCGTTCCACAGGGATGCTGGCCCATGTTGACTCCAATGCTTCCCATTGACTCCAATGCTTTGTGTCAAGTTGGCTGGATGTCCTTTGGGTGGTGGACCATTCTTGATACACACAGGAAACTGTTGAGTGTGAGAAACACAACAGCATTGCAGTTCTTGACACACTCAAACTGGTGCGCCTTCCACCTACTACCATACCCTGTTCAAAGGCACTTAAATCTTTTGTCTTGCCCATTCATCCTCTGAATGACACACATACACAATCAATGTCTCAATTGTCCCAAGGCTTAAAAATCCTTCCTTAACCTGTTTCCACCCTTTCATCTACACTGATTGAAGTGGATTTAACAGGAGACATCAATAAGGGATGACAGCTTTCACCTGGATTCATCTGGTCAGTCTGTGTCATGGAAAGAGCAGGTGTTCCTAATGTTTTGTACACTCAGTGTATAGCGTTTTGCAACAAAACCCATTTTAATACACATATAAAATCTATGAATAAAAAATCTGAGAACAGTAATATTTTACACACACATGAAGGTATCCATAAGCAATCCTTTCTGATGATTATCTTTTTTAAATAATTGAAATATTGGCAGAACGAAACTCTTCACTTAGTTAAAGTAGCTACATTTTATGTTATGTAAAAAGAACCTTGTGTAAATTATTCATTTAACACTCCCTCTCAGAACAGAACCTTGTTAGAGTACCTTGCAAGCCTCTGTCTGAATGAGATTGAAAAGGGAAATAAGAGGTGAGAGAAATGAAAAGCAGAAGCCTCCATCTGTTTATGGTAACTATCTCTCCCATCTAGCTACAGGCTCTTTGAATTGTCAGGCGGTGCGGTGGGGGAGATAACGTACCCTGGCACCTCTATTGTTCCGACATGGCTCTCTCTTTATAGCACAGGCAGATAGTGGAATCACCCATGATCTAGCGAGCTAGCGCTCTTTGAATTATTGAAAAAAGGAACTGCAGCATTTTGGAAAAGCTCTCCTCACCCCTTCTCTCCTCCTCTCCTTCCTCTCCTCCCCTTTTCTCCTTTGTGTTTCTGTACCTGCCTGCCTCCCTCCATCATTAGCAACCCGACACAGCCCTGGTGCATCCTGACCCTGACCAAGGAAATGGTTGCCATGCACCATTCAGGTGTGCGTCCCAAATGGCACCCTATTCTCTATATACTGGCACTGCGTTTGACCAGGACCAATCAAATCAAATCAAATGTTATTGGTCACATACACATATTTAACAGATGTTATTGCAGGTGTAGCTAAATGCTTGTGTTCATAACTCAAACAGTGCAGTATTATCTAACAATTCACAACAATACACACAAATCTAAAAGTAAAATAATGGAATGAAGTAATATATAAATATTAGGATGAGCAATGTCGGAGTGGCATTGACTAAAATACGGTAGAATAGAATATAGTATATACATATGAAATGAGTAAAGCAGTATGTAAACATTATTCAAGTGACTAGTGTTCCATTATTAAAGTGACCAGTGATTCCATGTCTATGTATATAGGGCAGCAGCCTCTAAGGTGCAGGGTTGAGTAACCGGGTGGTAGCCGGCTAGTGAAGGGTCTGGTCAAAAGTGAGGGGTCTGGTCAAGTGTGCTATTTAGGGATTAGGGTGCCATTTAGGAATCAGACCATGTCAGCAGCTCATTTATAATGTGTGATAAGTGTCTTAATGGCCCAATGCAGCCATTTTTATCTCAATATCAAATAATTTCTGGAAAACAATTAAGTACCTTACTAACCACGTTTCCATCCACAGTTTTTATGCGAGTAAAGTCATACCGTATAAATAAAAATCACTACAGCTATAATGGAAACAGGAAGTTTAGGTAAATTTTGTAAAATGCCAACAGATAATTTGTTCATTCGATGGTGGGATCTTTTTGTGTCGGTAAAATTAATTATGAGAGAAATGGCAGTGGAAATGCATTTATGCGCAAATATTGATATAATAACCATCATATCGAAGTAAACTTGGAGTCACGTGATGAAATGGTGTGTGGTCCTCCCACTACGATTTGGGAAACCATGCAGTTTATTAGGTTACAGATGAAATAAGTTATGATGAACTTCACAGCGTGGTGAACGCTGATCTTGATTCTCCTTTCCAATAAATATTGAGGGTCTTATTCTGGTGACTTGATGATCGATGCTTGACTGCCGTTTGACAAATTTCCACAATAATCTCATCATGTAGACTAGCCTACCCACACAGCCTACCCGCACTGTATCTCCGAGCTGTTGGCTAGAGTGCACGTGCCAAGACCAGAGTAGGCACATTTGCTATTTAACGCAACAGTTTTTGTGACAAAACTATCGGTGCAGTTGAAAATGTGATGGAAACACATTGAACTTCAGATTTTTATTCGGTACATGAAAAAGTACATTTTGTGTCAGCACGCACTGATTTTTATCCGCAACAAGTCTGTTTGGTGGAAACACACCACTGGTGGGAAAATGAGCATATTTTCTTTATGCAGATTCTAGAATATTTGCATGAAAATCTGTCGCCAATTGGATGGAAACCTAGCTATTGTGATTGCTTTCAGTTAAAATTGTCAAAAAGATGCAATTTCTCAAGCAATAATTTAGCTAAGACTGTCTGGGAGTGGTCTGAGTGCAGAGAGGAAAACTGAAAACTAGCTGTTATTGACAGAGAGGTTTGGAAGTGGAACTCTCTTTTTTATTGGTCTATTAGCTAATTTACCACCTGGTGATGTCACCAGGCAGGCCAAAACTCCATCCCACCAAAACAGGCTGAAGTTTCAGGCTGCCTTTTCAAATAGCTCTTACACTAAAATGGCATTATCATACTTTTCACAATTTCACAGTATTATTCCAACCTCAGTGTGGAAATATAGATAAAACACAGGAAAATCACATTTTTGACTGCACTGTGCCTTTAATGTATTTTTTAAAGCAGATAATATGTGATTCCGCCTATCACTGTGTTGGCGATATATAAGAGATCCAACTGACTGCCTCTCTAAATCCACAGATGCTTCATAAGGTTTATGCTTTGAAACAAAGGTTGTAGTGAATGCTAGAGCATGCAGTAATTTATGTGAAACATGCTAAACATTGACAAATGAGCTTTTCCTGTTTCCAGTAGTAAGGTAGCGTCTCCTTTACAAAGAGAATGTCTGAGAACTGCAGGGCATTCAATGGTAATGAGCAGGGCCTAGCAGGTTGCATCCCAAATGACATCCTATGGGCTATGGTCAAAGTAGTGCACTATATATGGAATAGGGTGCCATTTGGGACATAGCCTGGCTCTCTCACACGCTGCGAACTGCCAACCAAACACTGTGAGGTCATTAATGATGATGATGATGATGAAGACGGAGAGTTATTAGATGGGAGGAGTCATTCTGTAGTGTAAGACAGACAGACAGACAGACAGACAGAAGACAGACAGAAGCTTCTTATTTAGCTGTAAACACTTAGCTGTAAAGATGATGCACTTGTGGCTTCAGCCTTCCTCTTCAAACAGCCTGAGCAGACCTACTGATTTAATATAATGCACTGACTGTACTACTGGTGCACAGCAGGGCACCAGCATCACTGTATACTAGCACAGAAATGTTATCGTGCTTTAGACTTCAGATGTACAATATACCTTTTTGTACATTACAAGACTTGGCTGTATAGCCTTTTAATTAAGAACAAAAGTCAGTCTCCCTCTGACAGGCTGCTCATCATCATCATCATTGCCTTATGGTGGATTTAGATCTGTCTCAAGGCAGTCAGTCAGTGTGGATGGATGCCAGATCATATAAATGGAATATTTGTTATGAGAAACGAGAGGAGGAGATCAGGATACAGGCTGCTTAGAGAAAGTGAAATAAAATCACAGACTAACCATATTGGGACTTACTGTCATGAGTCTTTGATGTCTCTCTGTGATAGTCCTCTAAACTGAGAAGACGAAAAGAAGATGAGAAAGCCATTTTACTGGAGGTCAGCCTCAGGAGAGCAGAGCCATCTAATCCGGAAATGTGGATCTATTTTAAAATCTTGTCCTCTTTTCAGGACTTTACAGGGGTCACATGTCAAGGCAGTGACTTGTACTCTTTCATTGGCTGAGTTTTATAACGTAAAAAAAAAAAATCCCTTTCACTCATATTTTTGTACGACATCCAACATTCCCAATTACCTCACTGACTTCAACCTCACAGGTGAAACGTGACCCGTCCACCCACTCTCAGTCTATGTCCCAAATGGCATTCTATTCCCTATGTAGCTCACTACTATTTACCAGGGCCCATAGGGCTCTGGGTCAAAGGTTGTGCACTACAAAAGGAATAGGGTGCCATTTGGAACGTAGTCTCTATGACCTCACAGAGCGCCTGACTGCAGCCAGCCAAACAGGCAAGGATTAGAAAACTGTCACACCCTGATCTGTTTCACCTGTCTTGTGCTTGTCTCTAACCCCCACCAGATGTCTCCCATTTCCCCCCCGTTATCCTCTGTGTATTTATACCTGCGTTTTCTGTTTGTCTGTTGCCAGTTTGACTTTTCCCGTCAAGTCGTGACAGCATCTTTCTCCGTGTTTTTTCCTCTTTCTGGTTTTTGTTCTAGTCTCCCCGGTTACGACCTGTTTTGCCTGTCCTGACCCTGAGCCTGCCTGCTGTCTACGTATGCCAACTATTACCAGGATTACGAACCCCTGCCTGTCCTCGACCTGCCTTTTGCCTGCCCCTGTATATTCAATAAATCTCTGAGACTTGAACCATCTGCCTCACGTGTCTGCATCTGGGTCTCATTGGAAGACACAAGGAGTTACTACATAACCTTATGGAAGGAGTCCACACCTTGGCAGAACACCATGACCATGCCGTTAGTGCATTGTTGGAACAATTCCGCAGATTATCTATTAGGCAGCAAGCCACAACGGAAACCTCCCAGACTCTCAGTAACTCCGCTACCATCGGTGCTTCTCCCCAGCCTACCCCGGCTTCCCGAGAACCCTGCTTACCTCCTCCGGAGCGCTATGCTGGGGATCCAGGAACCTGCCGGGTGTTTCTCTCCCAGTGCTCCCTCATTTTCGAGCTGCAGCCCTCTTAGTTTCCGTCGGAGCGTTCAAAGATAGTGTATCTTATAACGCTGATGTCCGGGAGGGCACCCGCCTGGGCTACGGTGGTGTGGGAGCAACAATCCACCATTTGCCTCAGTCTGGAGGATTTTGTGGCAGAAGTAAGGAAGGTGTTTGATTCTCCGTTGTCTGGGAGAGAGGTGGCTTGGAAGGTACTTCAACTGTGTCAAGACTCCCGTAGTGTGGCAGACTATGTGGTAGATTTTCACACTTTAGCCGCCGAGAGTGCCTGGAATCCGGAATCCATGTTCGACACGTTCCTTCATGGATTATCGGAGTGAATTAAAGATGAGCTTGCAGCCCTGGAGCTGCCCTTGGACCTCGACTCTCTCTTAGCCGTGACCATAAGGATCGATGGGCGACTACGGGAACGCAGTAGGGAGAGGAGGTCTGTTCCCGGGCACATGCGCCCGTCCACGGTATTCCCCTCGCCTCCGAAGAACCCGGTAAATCCCCGACGCCTGCATTCCCGAGAGAATCCGTTGTCACCCGAGTTCCCTCAGAAATCATCGAGGACTGTCGACTCGCCTCCTGCGACGCCCATGCAACTGGGCAGGGCTAGATTGTCCCCTGAGGAAAATTAACGCATACTGAGCTCTAAAAGCTGTCTGTATTGTGGAATTTCAGGACATTACACATATCCCCCTGTCCACTTGTATTTTCGAAGTTGGACCTTCGGAACGCCTACTATCTGGTTCGGATACGGGAAGGAGACGACTGGAAGACAACCTTTAACACAACTAGCGGGCACTACGAGTATCTGGTAATGCCATTCAGACTGACCAATGCTCCCGCAATGTTCCAGGCTCTGGTCAATGATGTGCTCCGTGACATGTTGAACCGGTTCGTGTTTGTCTACCTTGACGACATCCTTGTCTTTTCCCGTTCGGTTCAGGAGCATGTTCTCCACGTCTGACAAGTCCTCCAGCGCTTCCTGGAGAACCAGTTGTTTGTCAAGGCTGAGAAGTGTGAATTTCATTGCTCCACTATCTCCTTTCTGGGATACGTCATCGCTGCCGGGAACATTTAGATGGATCCGGACAAGGTGAGAGCGGCCCCAACCCACATCCAGAGTGCAGCTGCAACATTTCCTGGGATTTGTTCATTTCTACCGCCGCTTCATCCGGGGCTACAGCTCCCTGGCTTCCCCCCTCTCTGCACTCACCTCACCAAAGGTTCTGTTCACGTGGTCCACAGCTGTTGACCGGTCGTTTTCGGATCTCAAGCATCGGTTCACTACAGCCCCCATCTTAATCCACCCGGGTCATCCCGTCAGTTCGTGGTGGAGGTCGACGCCTCGGACGTTGGAGTGGGGGCCGTCCTGTCCCAGCATTCTGCCCAGGACCAAAAGCTGCATACCTGCGTTTCCTTTCCCTTCGTCTTAATCTCGCGGAGAGGATCTATGATGTTGGTAACCGGGAACTTCTTGTGGTCAAGATGGCACTGGAGGAATGGAGACACTGGCTAGAAGGGGCAGAACATCCATTTCTAGTGTGGACCGACCATAAGAATCTGGAATATCTCCGCACCACCAAGCGCCTCAACTCAAGTCAGGCTCATTGGCCTCTGTTGTTCACTCATTTCAATTTCACCATCTCCTACCACCCTGGTTCCAAGAATGTGAAGCCTGACGCCCTCTCTCGCTTGCATAGCTCCGCAGCTACACCGTCTGACCCAGAGACGATCCTCCCTACCTCCTGTCTAGCAGCGACACTCGTCTGGGGTATCGAGAACCTGGTCTGACATCTCCGCATTCGTCGCCGCATGCACGGTGTGTGCTCAGAATAAGACTCCACGGCAAGCTCCGGCCGGCCTCCTTCAACCACTCTCTGTTCCTCATCGCCCCTGGTCCCATATATCCCTGGACTTTGTCTCTGGTCTCCCTCCGTCTGATGGCAAAACCACCATCCTTACGGTGGTGGATAGGTTTTCCAAAGCCACCCATTTCATCACACTTCCCAAGTGATTGGCCCAACTTATGGTACAGCACGTCTTCCGAATCCATGGACTTCCGGTCGACATAGTCTCCGATCGTGATTCTCATTCCGATTCTGGAAGGCGTTCTGCACCCTCATTGGGTCGTCAGCTAGCTTGTCCTCCGGGTTTCATCCTCAATCTAATGGCCAGTCGGAGCGTGCCAATCAGGACCTGGAGACGACACTTCGGTGCCTCGTCTCGGCCAACCCCACCACCTGGAGACAGCAACTTCTGTGGGTGGAGTACGCCAGAACACCCTTCCCTGCTCGGCCACTGGTCTCTCGCCCATCGAGTGCTCTGTGGGTGATCAGCCCCCGCTCTTCCCTGAGCAAGAGGAAGAGGTCAACATACCCAGATGTTCGTCCGCCGCTGTCGGCGTACCTGGAAGAGACCCCGGTCCGCTCTTCTTAAGAACACCTCCAGGTATCGTCGACAAGCGGACCGCCACCGAACCCCGGCTCCCAGCTATCGTCTCGGCAGAGGGTATGGCTGTCTACTCGGGATCTGCCCCTCCTAGTGGAGTCCCGCAAACTTTCCCTCCATTTCATCTTCCCTTTCCCTATCTCTAAAGTCCTTGGCCCCTCTGCTGTTCATCTTCTGTTGCCCCGCACCCTCCTTATCCATCCTACGTTTCATGTGTCCAAGATAAAACCTGTGTCTCACTGTCCTTTGTCTTCTGTTTCTTCCCCCATTATCCCATGTGTATTTATACCTGCGTTTTCCGTTTGTTTGTTGCCAGTTCGTCTTTTCCTGTCAAGTCGTGCCAGCGTCTTTCTCCGTGTTTTTTCCTCTTTCTGGTTTTTGTTCTAGTCTCCCCGGTTACGACCTGTTTTGCCTGTCCTGACCCTGAGCCTGCCTGTCCTCGACCTGCCTTTTGCCTGCCCCTTTATATTCAATACATCTCTGAGACTTTAACCATCTGCCTCACATGTCTGCATCTGGGTCTCATCCTGAATCATGATAGAAAACAAAGTGGACTGTGTTTGTTGAGAAGAGGAGAGTAGCGGAGGGGTGTGTTAAGGAACACAGCTGTGTTGGGGCCCTGGAGTCAGCTACATGGAGAGAGAGAGAGCCATCAGCCCTATTTTAAGGTGGGGGAGGTAAATTACCGCGCTCTGTACCACTCCTATCTGGTATTAGACCTGCAATTAGCTCACCATGCTGATGTTATGGGATGAGTCCCAAATGGCACTCTATTCATAGTGCACTACTTTTGACTAGGGCTAAATGGGGAATAGGGTGCCATTTGGGACGGAGTCATGGGCTGAAGGCTACCAGGGTTACAGCTATTCATCTGGTGTGGATTTAGTTGGTGATGGTACACTCCGGTGTATGTGTGTGTGTGTGTGTGTGTGTGAGGCAGGCAGCCTATTCCCCAGCCAGCCGTCACATTTCTGCCAGGGACTTACCTCTATGCTGTAATTAGAGTTCAACAAGGCAGAAAGGCTCCTTTGCAGAAGAGACAGAATGAGTTAGAAGAGGGGCCATGCTACAGGTAGAACAACAATGAGAGGCTTTGTCTCAAATGGCACTCTATTCTATTCCCTATAAAGCGCACTACATTTTACCAGAGTCCTATGGGCCCTGGTCAAAGTAGTGCACAATAAACAGTAGGGAATAGGGTGCCCTATGTGACACAGACAGAAGAAATTAGGGAGGTTCTGTGGAGCAGCTGATTCCCCCAAGGTGTGTGGGATAGCACACACACACAAACTTCCTGGCTCTTGTATTAGGTATTGGTCCTTGGCTCAGCTCCACAGGGCAGACTAACACATGGCTGTGTTTGTTGTTGAAGATTGGACCAGCTGCTTTAACCCAAGACCTTTACGAAGGGACTGTTGAGTTGAGTGCCCTTCATGATTTACTGGCTATAGACATCAGTTGATCAATTGATACAGTTTTAAATGAACTTTCACAGAAGTGGATGATTCCTTGGTTATATTATAGGTTACCAGCAATACATGCCCAGCTAGCACATCATGTTCTTAAGAGCTTGGTGAGAGTGTGGTTGTGATGGAGTCCAGACTGACAGATGGGCTTGATGCTGATGCAATAGGGGGGGGGGGCACAGCATCACCAGACAAAATGTTGATAGGTACAGTATCTTTATCTGTATCAGCTGTGAATGACAATAAAAGATGAAAGATAAGCGTAATATTTGCACATTGCTAAATTAGCAGAACACTGCTTCTACAATATTATGTGAAGGATGGTTTATTATAGATGGAACTGTTACACTTGAAAGTTATCAAAACACTTTGTTTAGAATATCTACAGTGCATTCGGAAAGTATTCAGACCCGTTGACTTTTTCCACATTTTGTTACATTACAGCCTTACTCTAAAATAGATTAAATAAATAGAAATCCTCATCAATCTACACACAATACCCCATAATGACAAAGCGAAAACAGGTTTTTAAAAATGTTTGCAAATGTATTACAAATATAAAACAGAAATACCTTATCTACATACAGTTGAAGTCGGAAGTTTACATACACTTAGGTTGGTATTAAAGTCAATAACATTTCTTGTTAACAAGCTATAGTTTCAAGTCGGTAGGAATTATTTGTGCATGATAAAGTAATTTTTCAACAATTGTTTACAAACACATTATTTCACTAATAATTCACTGTATCACAATTCCAGTGGGTCAAAAGTTTACATACACTAAATTGACTGTGCCTTTAAACAGCTTGGAAAATTCCAGAAAATGATGTCATGGCTTTAGAAGCTTCTGATAGGCTAATTGACATCATTTGAGTCAATTGGAGGTGCACCTGTGGAGGTATTTCAAGGCCTACCTTCAAACTCAGTGCCTCTTTGCTTGACATCATGGGGAAATCAAAAGAAATCAGCCAAGAACTCCGAAAAAGTTTTTGTAGACATCCACAAGTCTGGTTCATCCTTGGGAGCAATTTCCAAATGCCTGAAGGTACCACGTTCATCTGTACAAACAATAGTACGCAAGTATAAACACCATGGGACCACGCAGCCGTCATACCGCTCAGGAAGGAGACGCGTTCTATTTCCTAGAGATGAACGTACTTTGGTGCGAAAAGTGCAAATCAATCCCAGAACAACAGGTACAAAAGGAAACAGGTACAAAAGTAACTACAGTGAGAGAAAAAAGTATTTGATCCCCTGCTGATTTTGTACGTTTGCCCACTGACAAAAAAATGATCAGTCTATAATTTTAATGGTAGGTTTATTTGTACAGTGAGAGACAGAATAACAACACAAAAATCCAGAAAAACGCATGTCAAAAATGTTATAAATTGATTTGCATTTTAATGAGGGAAATAAGTATTTGACCCCCTCTCAATCAGAAAGATTTCTACCTCCCAGGTGTCTTTTATACAGGTAACGAGCTGAGATTAGGAGCACACTCTTAAAGGGAGTGCATCTAATCTCAGTTTGTTACCTGTATAAAAGACACCTGTCCACAGAAGCAATCAATCAATCAGATTCCAAACTCTCCACCATGGCCAAGACCAAAGAGCTCTCCAAGGATGTCAGGGACAAGATTGTAGACCTACACAAGGCTGGAATGGGCTACAAGACCAACACCAAGCAGCTTGGTGAGAAGGTGACAACAGTTGGTGCGATTATTCATAAATGGAAGAAACACAAAAGAACTGTCAATCTCCCTCGGCCTGGGGCTCCATGCAAGATCTCACCTCGTGGAGTTGCAATGATCATGAGAACGGTGAGGAATCAGCCCAGAACTACACGGGAGGATCTTGTCAATGATCTCAAGGCAGCTGGGACCATAGTCACCAAGAAAACAATTGGTAACACACTACGCCGTAAAGGTCTGAAATCCTGCAAGGTCACCCTGCTCAAGAAAGCACATATACATGCCCATCTGAAGTTTGCCAATGAACATCTGAATGATTCAGAGGAGAACTGGGTGAAAGTGTTATGGTCAGATGAGACCAAAATGGAGCTCTTTGGCATCAACTCAATTCGCCGTGTTTGGAGGAGGAGGAATGCTGCCTATGACCCCAAGAACACCATCCCCACCATCAAACATGGAGGTGGAAACATTATGCTTTGGGGGTGTTTTTCTGCTAAGGGACAGGACAACTTCACCGCATCAAAGGGACGATGGATGGGGCCATGTACCGTCAAATCTTGGGTGAGAACCTCCTTCCCTCAGCCAGGGCATTGAAAATGGGTCGTAGATGGGTATTCCAGCATGACAATGACCCAAAACACATGGCCAAGGCAACAAAGGAGTGGCTCAAGAAGAAGCACATTAAGGTCCTGGAGTGGCCTAGCCAGTCTCCAGACCTTAATCCCATAGAAAATCTGTGGAGTTGCCAAACGTCAGCCTCGAAACCTTAATGACTTGGAGAAGATCTGCAAAGAGGAGTGGGACAAAATCCCTCCTGAGATGTGTGCAAACCTGGTGGCCAACTACAAGAAACGTCTGACCTCTGTGATTGCCAACAAGGGTTTTGCCACCAAGTACTAAGTCATGTTTTGCAGAGGGGTCAAATACTTATTTCCCTCATTAAAATGCAAATCAATTTATAATATTTTTTACATGCATTTCTCTGGATTTGTTTGTTGTTATTCTGTCTCTCACTGTTCAAATAAACCTACCATTAAAATTATAGACTGATAATTTCTTTGTCAGTGGGAAAACGTACAAAATCAGCAGGGGATCAAATACGTTTTTCCCTCACTGTATATCCACAGTAAAACGAGTCCTATATCGACATAACCTGAAAGGCCGCTCAGCAAGGAAGAAGCCACTGGTCCAAAACCGCCATAAAAAAGCCAGACTACGGTTTTCAACTGTATATTGGGACAAAGATCGTACTTTTTGGAGAAATGTCCTCTGGTCTGATGAAACAAAAATAGAACTGTTTGGCCATAATGACCATCGTTATGTTTGGAGGAAAAAGCGGGTTGCTTGCAAGCCGAAGAACACCATCCCAACCGTGAAGCACGGGGGTGGCAGCATAATGCTGTGGGGGTGCTTTGCTGCAGGAGGGACTGGTGCACTTCACAAAATAGATGGCATCATGAGGAAGGAAACTTATGTGGATATATTGAAGCAACATCTCAAGACATCTGTCAGGAAGTTAAAGCTTGGTCACAAATGGGTCTTCCAAATGGACAATGATCACAAGCATACTTCCAAAGTTGTGGCAAAATGGCTTAAGGACAGCAAAGTCAAGGTATTTGAGTGGCCATCACAAAGCCCTGACCTCAATCCTATACAAAATGTGTGGGCAGAACTGAAAAAGTGTGTGCGAGCAAGGAGGCCTACAAACCTGACTCAGTTACACCAGCTCTGTCAGGAAGATTGGGCCAAAATTCACCAAACTTATTGTGGGCAGCTTGTGGAACACTACCCAAAACGTTTGACCCAAGTTAAACAATTTAAAGGCAATGCTACCAAATACTAATTGAGACCCACTGGGAATGTGATGAAAGAAATAAAAGCTGAAATAAATCACTCTCTACTATTATTCTGACATTTCACATTCTTAAAATAAAGTGGTGATCCTAACTGACCTAAGACAGGGAATTTTTACTAGGATTAAATGTCAGGAATTGTGAAAAACTGAGTTTTAATGTATTTGGCTACGGTGTATGTAAACTTCCGACATCAACTGTAAGTATTCAGACCCTTTGCTATGAGACTCGACATTGAGCTCAGGTGCATCCTGTTTCCATTGATCATCCTTGAGATGTTTCTACAACTTGATTGTAGTCCACCTGTGGTAAATTCAATTGATTGGACATGATTTGGAAAGGCACACACCTGTCTATATAAGGTCCCACAGTTGACAGTGTATGTCAGAGCAAAAACTAAGCCATGAGGTCGAAGGAATTGTCCTTAGAGCTCCGAGACAGGATTATGTCGAGGCACAGATCTAGGGAAGGGTACCAAAACATTTCTGCAGCATTGAAGGTCCCCAAGAACACAGTGTTCTCCATCATTCTTAAATGGAAGAAGTTTGGAACCACCAAGACTCTTCCTAGAGCTGGCCGCCCGGCCAAACTGAGCAATCGGGGGAGAAGGGCCTTGGTCAGGAAGGTTACCAACAACCCGATGGTCACTCTGACAGAGCTCCAGAGTTCCTCTGTGGAGATGGGAGAACCTTCCAGGACAACTATCTCCGCAGCACTCCACCAATTTGGCCTTTATGGTAGAGTGGCCAGACGTAAGCCACTCCTCAGTAAAAGGCACATGACAGCCCACTTGGAATTTGCCAAAAGGACCTAAAGGACCAAATTCTCTGGTCTGATGACACCAAGATTGAACTCTTTGGCCTGAATGCGAAGCGTCACATCTGGAGGAAACTTGGCACCATCCCAACGGTGAAGCATGGTGGTGGCAGCATCATGCTGTGGGGATGTTTTTCAGCGGCAGGGATTGAGAGACTAGTTAGGATCAAGGGAAAGATGAACGGAACAAAGTACAGAGAGATCTTTGATGAAAACCTACTCCAGAGCGCTAACGACCCTAAGCCCACAGCCAAGACAACGCAACGCAAGTCTCTGAATGTCCTTGAGTGAACCCAATCGAACATCGCTGGAGAGACCTGAAAATAGCTGTGCAGCGATGCTCCCCATCCAACCCCAAATACAGGTGTGCCAAGCTTGTAGCGTCATACCCAAAAGTTTTTTACATTAAATTAAATTGCAAAATTTTCTAATCCTGTTTTTGCTGTGTCATTATGGGTTATTGTGTGTAGATTTATCTCCATTTTAGAATAAGGCTGTAATGTAAATTTGGAAAAGGTCAAGGGGTCTGAAAACTTTCTGAATGCACTGTACATAAGTTCAGCAATTGCATTCTTCTCATATTACTCTGTAGGCTACTCACTACGAGAAGAGGGCCATCCTCCTGCATCGCACATCTGCCTGGAGTTATTTAACTCTGCCTGCTGGGCCCATGAGGCAAACTCTGTCATATCCAGGATGGAGTGTCATGCACTCCACCCCTCCTGCCACCTGACCTGTAATAAATTACATAAATGGAAAGGACTTAATCACCCACTGGAGACTTGAAGACAGAACCTCACCCAGAGAGCTGTGCATGGCAGTGTGTTAGACAACCAAATCCTTTGATTTGGGCAAATAGACCATAGAAATGCCTTTTTAGTACCGGATAGACAGCTGAAGTTGTACTCGACACACAACTGATTTAGATTTGTTAGATAAAGTGTAGGCATACTGTCTTCATAAGCACATCAATATGATATTTACATTAGAAAACGTTTTTTATTTGCAACACGAACACATCCATAGATCTTCAGCAGATCTATCTACACTCAAGCTGGCCGATATTTGTGCAATGTTCACATGTAGCCTACACCTGTTGGGATATTAGTTCTGGGATTTGTCTCCCGGGAAAGATCTAACAGCAGACGTAAGGAGAGACGAGACAAAACTAGCCAGTTATAGAGTATTGTATTGTAGGACAGCTGAGCTGCCTGAAGACCGCAGGCATTCATAGTTGATATAGTTACCATGGTAACATGTATTTACATGATGTGATGAATCGTTGAACCTAAGTTACAAGCTACTTTCGTAGCAAGGCATTGTAGAACAAGTTTTTTATGAAACACATTCCAGACACTGGCTCTTGCTGTCTTGCCATAACTGATTTGACAGAGAAATATCAGCTAGATTGGATAGCCAGCTTCAGCTATCACCAAGCTATGCTAGCTAGCTGTTGTCAGCTTGGCTAAACACAAGGCCAGCGCAGGCTTTAGCCTACACATAAAACTGAATTAGCTGACCATCTTGAGATGGCGAATCAGTCAGGAGGGGAGAAGTCCTCAACTTCAAATCTTTGTTCTCTCCATAGTAAAGCTAGCTGAGCTTACCTCGCTGTACTCACTACTGCGCTTGTTTGTTGTGCTTGAATGGCAAAGACACACCCAAGAAACATCCACATCAAACCACACCCCCAAGACAACTCTTGTTTGCCTTCTGTCATGGCTGCTAGCATTTCTTAAATGAGCATCAGTGTTGCCAAAAGCATTTCAGTGAGAATCGCTCTTGGCTCCTTGATTTGTCCCTAGAATTTGCTAGATTACGTTTTGCCATTGCCGCCACGACATCACAGCACCAATTTGACTTCGCCCCTTCTCCCGCCGCACACCCCCTACCTTTGTGCTTCTCTGCCTGTGTGTGCGCCGTTGCTGTGACTTCTGTTGCACAGACAGCTTCTCCCACTCTCGTATGCGGCATAATTGTGTGGGAAAGGTCTAAATGCTATTAAAACCATAGAAACTCTCGGTGGCAAAACTCCCCAAAGGCAGCCTGAAAAGTAGTTCAATTGTCGCTAGCCTCTTTTACCAGTAAAGGTCGCTGGAGGAGTCTGAAAACCTGCTAAATATAGCGACAAAGTCACTAAATTGGCAACACTGATGAAGTGCAGTTGACTTTTAAAGTGATGTTCTCAAATTGTTCGAAGAACGTTAAGGAACAAACTTTCTTCTGTATGGAATTTCAGTACTTCAGCACGTTTCCTACAGGTTTCCTCATGGTTGTATTTCAAGTCATGTTCTCAAATTGTTCTGACAACATTAAGAAACAACGTTCCTCTGTGGGAATTACAGTACTTCCACAAAACATTTCACACAAGTTTCTACATTTCACACATGGTTCTAATTAATGTCATATTTTTACTATGTTCTGGAAATGTTCAAAAACATGGTGTGACTTAATAAAATCTTCCATGAAAACATTCAGGGAACCAGAGTAGAATGTTCTCAGAACCTCCCAGCAACCTAAAAATGTACTTTCCCAGAACAGGCAACATTTTCACTTCTGTTCTCAGAACATTTAAAAAAACCATTCAGTTTTACGGGTCAGGAAACGTATGGCTTTGTTCCCACAACCAATGTGAAACCAAGAATATACGTTCCCACAACTTCCAATAAACCAAATGTGCTATCTGGATGGTATCAATCATAGAGATGCTATCATTCCTGTAATAGTTGTATTTAATTATGTGGTATCAATAGTATTATACATCTGTCTCTTGTCTGTCTGAGTACCACTTACAGTACCATCACATGGGGAAACTGTAAGATACAGCAGGAAGTGTTTGCGAGACTTGCAAAACTTCTTACAGTAATGCACAAAAGCTTCGACTTAAAAACCAGAGACATATTTTATCTCCTCCTCATAAGAGTCACATCCACTTTATTGAATAATGCATCACACTTCAGCTCCATTTTCATAAGTGTCTGGGCTTGTTAAAATGTGTTTGAGGCTCACAGCTCTCTGGAGGTGCTGCATGTGTTGGTTTCTCCATTATTGAGGAGCTCTGAGATCTCAATGAGATGTTATTGAGCTGGAGGAAGTCACCTTCAATGTCTTTTAACAATATATACTACATCCTCTATCATGGCCATGTCTGCATCCCAATTGGTCCACAGGGCTCTGATCAAAACTAGTGCTGAATAGGGTGCCATTTGAAGTGTTAATTTAAATCAACAAAAATTGTGAATAAAATATTTGTCAAACACCAATTTTTGGTGCCAATTGAGGAGACTATAACTAACTAAATAGATTGGAACCCAGCACCTCACCTCAGGACCAAACCCCTCCCAGTCCACCAGGTAACGAAGCCGTCCTGGAGTCCAGCAAGTCCCTCACCGCATACGCCGGACTCCCGTCAATGTACAGGGGCAGAGGGGGCGTACCCCGGGCGACGGCATCCACCAGAGGACCAGGAACCACCGGCCTGAGGAGAGACACATGAAAAGTGGGTGAGACACGGTAGCGAGGGGGAAGGAGCAGCTGGTAAGATACTTCATTTATCCGCCGGAGGACCTTAAATGGCCCCACAAACAGGGGGCTCAGTTTCTTGCAGGGCAGGCGGAGAGGGAGGTTTTTAGTGGACAGCCAGACACGATCACCAGGCTGGAATACGGGGGCCTCACTGTGGTGGCGGTTGGCTTGGTCCTTCTGCCGACGAATGGCCCTCTGGAGATGGACATGGGCGGCGTCCCAGACCTGTCCAGCCCTGCGGAACCACTCGTCGACAGCGGGCGCATCGGTCTGGATGGGTGTCCAAGGGGCCAGGGCCGGCTGGTACCCCAGGACGCACTGGAAGGGAGTGAGCCCCATGGAGGAGTGAACAAGGGAGTTCTGGGCATATTCTGCCCAGGGTAGAAACCTCACCCACTCACCCTGCCGGTCCTGACAGTGGCAATGAAGAAACCTCCCCAGCTCCTGGTTCATGTGCTCCACCTGCCCATTCAACGGAGGCCTATACCCGGAAGTGAGGCTAGCCGTGGCCCCGATCTTCTCCAGGAAAGCCTTCCACACTCGGGAGGTGAATTGGGGGCTACAGTCCGAGACGAAGTCCTCCGGAAGTCCATAATGCCAGAAGACCTGTTGGAACAGGACTGCAGCGACCTGGAGAGCAGAAGGATGAACAGTTAGTGACAAAAAACGGCATGATTTGGAGAACCGATCTATGACCACCAGGACTGTGGTGAAGCCGTCAGAACGTGGGAGGTCGGTGACAAAGTCTATGGACAGGTGTGACCAAGGTCGCTGAGGCACTGGGAGAGGAACTAGTTTGCCTGCCGGGGCGTTCCGAGGTGTCTTCGTTTGGGCACATATGGAACAGGAGTTGACATAGCGGGAGACATCAGTAGCCAAGGTGGGCCACCAGTATTTTTGTGAGAGAGAATGTAGGGCTTGAGTCATACCGGAGTAAGGGTGGTGTGCGCCCAGATCAGCAGGCGGTCACGGGCCCTTGTGGGTACATACACACGCCCCGGAGGGGCGTTGGCAGGCGCTGGGTCCTCCTGAGCCACCAGGCGGATGTCTTCGTCCACATCCCAAACGACAGGTGCCACGATGAGAGACGGAGGCAGGATAGGACCCCCCAGATTCTTCCTTTCTCCGGTATGGTGCAGCCTGGAGAGTGTGTTGGCTTTCACATTCTGGGATCCTGGGCGGTAGGACATAATAAACTGAAAGCGAGTAAGAATTTGGGCCCACCTGGCTTGATGAGAGTTCATACGTGTCGCTGCCCGTATCTGCTCCAAATTCCAGTGGTCAGTGAGAATCCAGAATGGATGGACTGCGTCGTCCAGCCAGTGTCTCCATTCCTCCAGAGCGAGGACCACCGCCAACAGCGCCCGGTCTCCAAATCCATAGTTCCTCTCTGCGGGGGTAAGCTTTTTCGAGAAAAAGGCACATGGATACATTTTCTCTGGCTTACCTTGCTGCTGGGCGAGGATCCCACCCAAGGACCCCACCCACACCCTCCTCAGATGCGTCTACCTCCAGGATGAAAGGTCGAGCTGGATCTGGGTGTTTTAGGAGGGGCGTTGTGGTGAACCTCTCCTTCAGCCTCTTGAAGGCAGCGTCAGCCTCAGGGTTCCAGGCCAGCTTCTGAGGCCCCCCCTTAAGGAGAGAGGTGAGCGTGGCGGATATGGAGCTGAAGGACCTGATGAAACGCCGGTAGAAATGTGCAAATCCCAGGAAGCTCTGTAGGCCCTTGATGGTGGTGGGGACTGGCCATGATCTGACGGCGTCCGTCTTCGCTCTTTCTATGAACACCCCCTGAGACTGATGCTGTATCCCAGGAAGGAGATGGCCTGTTGGTGGAATTCGCATTTCTCCCCCTTCACCAACAGCGGAGCAGGACCGCTCTGATGTCCCTGACGTGCTCCTCGAACGTAGCTGAGTAGATCAGGATATCGTCGATGTACACCACCACCTGCCTACTCAGCATGTCTCGGAACACGTCATTGACAAAGGACTGGAACATGGAAGGTGCGTTGGCGAGGCCATAGTGCATGACGCAGTATTCATAGTGGCCTGACGTAGTGCTGAATGCAGTCTTCCACTCAGCTCCTTCACAGATTTGGATCAGGTTGTAGTTACTCCTCAGGTCCAACTTGGTAAAGTACCGGGCTCCTCGCAGCTGCTCGATGGCCGACGGAACCAGAGGGAGGGGGTACCGGTACTTGGTGGTGACTGCATTCAGCCCCCAGTAGTCAATGCACGGCCTCAGTCCTCCGTCTTTTTTGGCCACGAAGAAGAAGCTGGCGGAGGCAGGAGAGGTAGAGTGTTTGATGAACCCCTGTTTCAGGGTCTCCGCCACATACTTCTCCATGGCCTCAGTCTCCGCTATGGAGAGGGAGTAAATGCGACTCTTCGGGAGGTGTTGGCCCTCCAGCAGGTCAATGGTGCAGTCCCAGGGCCTGTGAGGAGGGAGACACTTAGCCTTGGAGGCAGAGAAGACATCGGAGAGATCTGAGTACTCACATGGAATGTTGACTGGAGGGCGGACTCCGGACTCTCCACTGACGTGGAACAACAAACCACCAGCAGGCAGGTCCTCCGGCATGACGATGTGGAAGGACAGCTCCTCGTTGTGCTCCGGTAGTGTGGGAATGGTGATGGGGAGAGTGACGTGCGTAATGGTGCCTGATCCAAGTGGTTTATTGTCCAGCGAGGTGATGTGTAACGGAGAAGTCAGTGGCACGGTGGGAAACCCCCATTCAGACACCAGCTCCCTATCTATTAGGTTCCCTGCTGATCCGGAATCTATCATTGCCGTGGAAAGTGAAGAGAAGGAAGACCCATTCACCGTTAGGGGAACTAAAAACAATGGTTTGGTGACAGGTGATGACGTAACACTCACGGAGCGGTGACGGGAGTCATACCGCCTAGATAGGGAGCCGCCAGGAGATTTGTGGTCCGTGGTGGTGTAGGGGGTGCTGCCCACCTCCATGGGTGAGGACTCGGAGGCAGGGCGGCTTCCATAGCTCAGATGGGGTGAGCTTCGAGGCTCCGGGAGGTGTTGGGAACGACGTCGGTCTCTCAACATGTCGTCAAGACGAATGGATGTGGTGATGAGGGTATCAAGGTCCATCTCTTCGTCCCAACATGAGACTTCCGTCGTGATGTCCTTCCGTAAGCCTCTCCTGAAGGCCGTGCGCAGAGCACGCTCATTCCAGCCGGAAGACGGCGCCACCGTGCGAAAGCTCAGGGCGTACTCGAACGCGGCCTATAGGAGTGGTGATGAGATGATGGGGTGCAGGTGCGCTGGAGGTGATTAGGGTGCGTTGGATTTCCATTCCGGTGTTGCCGAGGTAGTACGCTCAGACGGTGGATCAGTAGGCCAGCGAATCAGAGCGCCGGAAGGGAGCAACGGGAGGAGACGTGACATCGTGACTTGACCATTAGGTGACTCGGACTTAGACTTGAGCACAGGGGACTTGGGACTCGATTCAGACTCAAGGTTTAGTGACTCGACTACATCACTGGGCAAAACAGTCATTAGCTCCCGTTCAAAGTCATTAGCCCCCGTTCTACAGTGAACCAAAAAATAAACGCAACATGTAAAGTGCTGGTCCCATGTTTCATGAGCTGAAATTAAAGATCCCAGATATTTTCTATATGCACAAAAAGCGTATTTCTCTCAAATGTTGTTTACATCCCTGTTAGTGAGCATTTCATCCTTTGTCAAGATAATCCAGGCTCCTGACAGGTGTGGCATATCAAGAAGCTGATTAAACATCATGAGGAGTGTTTCTGTCTGTAATAAAGCCCTTTTGTGGGGAAAAACTCATTATGATTGGCTGGACCTGGCTCCCAGTGGGTCGACCTGGCTCCCAAGTGGGTGGGCCTATGCCCTCCCATGGCTGCGCCCCTCCATAGATTAGGGCCTAATGAATATATTTCAATTGACGCATGTTGCGATTACTGTATATTTCTGTTCAGTATACAATGTGGTGGCTGCGGCGTAAAAGGAACGTTGATAACATCTCTCTCTCTCATATATAATTGTTATATATGTTTGTCATATTTCTCCTGTTGGGAAGAGAATAGGATGTTATGTAGAAAAAATATGTTGGTAGGACAAGGCTATGTATGTTTGTGCACATGGAAGTCAGTGATTTATGTTTACTATAGGTTAATGAGGCAATACAAATGTGACATGACTAAAATGAAAGGGCATTTAGTTTACTAAATGGCCCACTGTTTTCGTAATTTTGTCTATACCTAGACTAAATCATTATTCAAATGACAAAAATGTGACTAAGACTAGACTAAATCTAAAAAATAATGCCAAAATTAACACTGGCCATTTGGGACGCAGATGGACCATGGCCAAAACCCACAGGGCACAAACTGGTTGAATCAATGTTGTTTTAACATAATTTGTCAACGTATTGTGACATTGAATCTTTGCTTGAAACTCATTTGGATTTGCAAAAAGTAATCAACTGTTTTCATATAATTTCAACTAGCACTGCAAACATTGAAATTAGTGTGGAACTTCAACTTAAATACAATGACTTAACCTGACTAACAGGTTGTTACATCAATCTAATTCCAACGTAATCATCAAAACTATGTATACGTTGAATGGTTAAAAATCTCACATAGAATCTATGTGGAAATTGCAACACAATTCATGTAATGTGGTGTTGTTAATACATTGAACATGTAACATCAGATCCATGTCACATTTTATCATATTTGCATATTATTACTGTTTAATCAACATATTTTGTACCTGTTTCCTCCAGCATCTTCACAAGGTCCTTTGCTGTTGTTCTGGGATTGATTTGCACTTTTCGCACCAAAGTACGTTCATCTCTAGGAGACAGAACGCATCTCCTTCCTGAGCGGTATGACGGCTGCGTGGTCCCATGGTTTTTATATTTGCGTACTATTGTTTTTACAGATGAACGTGGTACCTTCAGGCGTTTGGAAATTGCTCCCAAGGATGAACCAGACTTGTGGAGGTCTACCATTTTTTTTCTGAGGTCTTGGATGATTTCTTTTGATTTTCCCATGATATCAAGCAAAGAGGCACTGAGTTTGAAGGTTGGCCTTGAAATAAATCTACAGGTACACCTCCAATTGACTCAAATGATGTAAATTAGCCTATCAGAAGCTTCTAAAGCCATGACATCATTTTCTGGAATTTTCCAAGCTGTTTAAAGGCACAGTCAACTTAAACCTCTGCCCCACTGGAATTGTGATACAGTGAATTATAAGTGAAATAATCTGTCTGTAAACAATTGTTGGAAAAATTACTTGTTTCTTGCACAAAGTAGATGTCCTAACCGACTTGCCAAAACTATAGTTTGTTAACAAGACATTTGTGGAGTGGTTGAAAAACGAGTTTTAATGACTCCAACCTAAGTGTATGTAAACTTCCGACTTCAACTGTATATTGAGATAAAATATGAAGCCACAATCGAACAATTTCTGCCTGAACAGTGACTTCTTCTACTAGTATATGAGGGGTAATGTACTTCAGTGAGAATGAGTCAACTATCCAGATGCCTACCTCCAGGTACACTGCTTAATTGAGGAAAGAAACTGTCTTTGTTTCTGCTGAGCCATCATGTCAACACATGGATACTGATCCGCTTCCATGCTCATTTGCGTAGTTATGCTACGCAAATAACATTGAATAGTTGAAAGTAACTCCTCTAACCTGTTTTACACAAGCTATGTGAAAGTAAATTCGGAGTGAGGTTGGGTTTATGTAGGCTACATTCAATGTAGTACATTGACATCTGATTTGCCAAAAGGACACCATCATTTTAATGTGTAGCTAGGGATACTATCATTCATGATTGATTAATCTTTAGCAGTGGCGACCCGTCATTCAGGGCAGGTGGGGCACATTGAGCCCCACATGTTTTTTTGGTGTTTTTTTGGGGGGTGGTTGCCTGTTTTGCATGTTATTTTTGTATTAATAAGTGTCACATATCAGTTTGCAAACAATGTTAAACAAATCATTGAGTTCATAAAGTCGCAACAAACATGGTCTCTTTTTTGCTTTCTTGAGTAAGGCAGCTCCAAAATGCAGGTGTTTTATCCTGGCTCAGTGCTTTCTGTGGTGGTGGGGCAGCCAGTGGAAAATACGGAGCGTAGGGGTTGGTAATGTTCTGTAGTTGCGCCGTAATTTTCTCAGTGTTCTGTCACTCACGGGGACACTACGTCACTGCCAAATCTAAGGGTAGAGCTCGGAAATTCAAGCCCCTTGGGTGCTGCCATACATTTACATTAGAAGTACCCATCCAAGAAGGCTCAAGGTCATTGGCCACAGATAGAATGACGTCAAATCACGTTATATCTACAGTAGCTTTGATTGATCATATCAACATCATACTTTCAAAATCTTAGCTAGCAGTCATCATGATGAATCAAGTCGACAATCTACTGGCAGGTAGCTTAGTGGTTAAGAGCGTTGTGCCAGTAACTGAAAGGTTGCTGGTTCTAATCCCCGAGCCGACTAGGTGAAAAATCTGTCGATGTGCCCTTGAGCAAGGCACTTAACCCTAATTGCTCCTGTAAGTCGCTCTGGATAAGAGCGTCTGCTAAATGACTTAAATGTAAATGTAAAATATGAAGAGAAATTATAGATAAAACGTATCGGTGCTAATTGACCATTGGACATAAACATTACACAACAAGTTGGAAATCGCAAATTCAACAATGAGTGGTTTGGAAGGAATCAGCGGCTAACTGCAAGCATTGCAAAGCAATCACTAGCCTGCTATTCATTGGAGTGGGTATGTGGTCCCAATTCTAGGTTTAAGGGTCTCTTTTCCAAGCTGAAAATGATAAACATTCAACATTGGCCATGCTGTCAATCCAGCAGGATTTCTGCCGGGCTCAAAACAACTGTTAACTCAGAACTGGGAAATCTGATTTCAATGACTTCAAGACAACTGAGAACTCGGGAAAAAACTAGCTCTGACTGGGAAAATACATTTTGAACGGTTATCCAACTCTGAATAGTAAGTCGGGAACTCGGGCCTCTTTCTAGAGCTACGACCTGAAGATCACTGACGTCATCATGATTCAACCTTGTTTTTTTCAGAGTTCCCAGTTGTCTTGAAGGCACCATAAATCCAGCGAATGCCAGACTTTGATGACAAAAATTTTATGACAAAATTTGCCCACGAAGGACTGCCGCGGCACCTTCCTGTTTAAGGGAGCACAGCACAACAAGGTGAGTCCAGAAATTATATAAGTTATATTGACTACGTCCATCCTAGCTCGCTCATTAATGTCTTAATCGAAATTACGGATTGCCTCTTATCCGCTTGTCCTCCCCTTATGCCATAGTTTGTACATCGCAATTGTCAGTAGAAACCACATTTGTTTAAGCAAGTCAGCCATATCAGCTATGCTTTTTTTAAAGGCAGTAAGTGAGGCTTAATGAACTGTTTCACTGCTAGACAAGGCTCAGCTGATAGCCAGGTGTAGCAATGGTAAGGTGCTGGGACTGCTGTTGAGACTGCTGTTGTGTAGTGGCTTTGCTGGCATGCATCCCCAACATTTTTGGTTAGTTTATTCCCACCAAGATTTACAGTACCAGTCAAAAGTTTGGACACACCTACTCATTCCAGACTTTTTCTTTATTTTTACTATTTTCTACATTGTAGAATAATAGTGAAGACATCAAAACTATGAAATAACACATATGGAATCATGTAGTAACCAAAAAAGTGTTAAACAAATTAAAATATATTTTATATTTGAGATTCTTCAAATAGCCACCCTTTGCCTTGATGACAGCTTTGCACACTCTTGGCATTCTCTCAACCAGCTTCACCTGGAATGCTTTTCCAACAGTCTTGAAGGAGTTCCCACAATGCTGAGCACTTGTTGGCTGCTTTTCCTTCACTCTGCGGTCCAACTCATCCCAAACAATCTCAATTTGGTTGAGGTCTGGGGATTGTGGAGGCCAGGTCATCTGATGCAGCACTCCATCACTCTCCTTCTTGGTCAAATAGCCCTTACACAGCCTTGAGGTGTGTTGGGTCATTGTCCTGTTGAAAAGCAAATGATAGTCCCACTAAGCCCAAACCAGATGTGATGGCGTATCGCTGCAGAATGCTGTGGTAGCCATGCTGGTTATGTGTGCCTTGAATTCTAAATAAATCACAGACAGTGTCACCAGCAAAGCACCCCCACACCATAACACCTCCTCCTCCAATACACATGCGGAGATCATCCATTCACCCACACCACGTCTCACAAAGACACGGCGGTTGGAACCAAAAATCTCAAATTTGGACTTCAGACCAAAATACACATTTCCACCAGTATAATGTCAATTGCTCATGTTTCTTGGCCCAATCAAGTCTGTTCTTCTAATTGGTGTCCTTTAGTAGTGGTTCCTTTGCAGAAATTCGACCATGAAGGCCTGATTCATACAGTCTCCTCTAAACAGTTAATGTTGAGATGTGTCTGTTACTTGAACTGTCTGTTACTTTATTTGGGCTGCAATTTCTGAGGCTGGTAACTCTAATGAACTTATCCTCTGCAGCAGAGGTAACTCTGGGTCTTCCACTCCTGTGGCGGGCCTCATGAGAGCCAGTTTCATCATAGCGGTTGATGGTTTTTGTGACTGCACTTGAAGAAACTTTAAAAGTTCTTGAAATGTTCCGTATTGATTGACCTTCATGTCTTAAAGTAATGATGGACTGTCGTTTCTCTTTGCTTATTTGAGCTGTTCTTGCCATAATATGGACTTGGTCTTTTACCAAATAAAGCTATCTTCTGTATACCCCCCTACCTTGTCACAACACAACTGATTGGCTCAAACGCATTAAGAAGGAAATACATTCCACAAATTAACTTTTAAGAAGGCACACCTGTTAATTGAAATGCATTCCTGGTGACTACCTCATGAAGCTGGTTGAGAGAATGCCAAGAGTGTGCAAAGCTGTCATCAAGGCAAAGGATGGCTATTTGAAGAATCTCAAATATAAAATATATTTTAATTTGTTTAACACTTTTTTGGTTACTACATGATTCCATATTTGTTATTTCATAGTTTTGATGTCTTCACTATTATTCTACATAGTAAAAATAAAGAAAAACCCTTGAATGAGTAGATGTGTCCAAACTTTTGACTGGTACTGTGTATGGATAAGACAATATCCAAATGTAAATGTTTGTTATATTAATATCATGAATTTGACGTTCTATTTATAGGGCTAAGTTGCCATATGATGGTTTGTGATTTACATTGCATGAATTGTTGCCGCACTAGTGAAAAAGGTGTCTTGTAAACCTGTTCGCATCATCGTCTGACAGCTGCACCCGATTTACCTGATTGCCTTATTAGTATGGGTAGCCAACGATAATTAACGACAGAACGCAACCATTTTCAAGCTAATCAAGCCCTGTGGAGAAGATAATCGATGAAGCGGTAAGACACAATCATTTTGTCACCTGTATATGAGAAAGAAGAAGAGTAGACGGGCCAGTACATTTCAATGAACTATTAACAGAAAATATTTACAAAAAAAGACATAGGACCAGCCTTGTACATCAGGATGCACAACTGCAACTCATTTAGACTTTTAGAGTCTCCTTCATCTTATCTGTGATTTAGTATGGCTGGCTGTTCAGTGGCTATGAGTTCTAACTAACTTAATGTCACCTATATATGCAAATGGTACTTTGTTTGTTGGACTACTGTAATTTAGCTATTGCTAAACGGTGGTGTAAATTCCATGCAGATGTTTTAGCTCTGGCAGAGTATAGCGATAATGGAACATCTGACATTTCTACTGAAACAAGTGTAGATGGTAACTTGAGTGACACCGCCAGTATTACAAGTGATCGTGCTAAAAGGTTTGATAGTGATGAGATTGAGAGGTTGTCTGAATGTGTGTGAAGCAGGATCTTCTCAAACTGCAACAAATTGTGAATATGTGTGAAGCTGGCATCTTGGGCTAATGAAAACAACCTCACCCTATATGTATATAGGGTGCTTGGGTGTCATGAAGAGGAGGTTTATTTTCCTTAAACGAGGCCCTAGAACAGGGTTCTTCAATTCCGGTCCTGGAGGGCCGAAACACTTCTGTTTTTTATTTCTACCTGGTAGTTAATTGCACTCACCTGGTGTCCCAGGTCTGAATTAGCCCCTGATTAGAAGGAGAGGATGAAAAACAGAGGTGTTTCGGCCCTCCAGGACCGGAATTGAAGAACCCTGCCCTAGAACATGCAGACTGTCTTCCTCTCAGAAAACCCAATTTTCTTAGGCTCTGATCTCCTTTCTAGGCTTATTGCCAAAAGAATTTGCCCAACATCCTCGGTCACTGGCAAAACTTGACCGATGGAAGACCACTGAGTATAGGCAGTTTTTGCTCTACACGGGTCCCATAGTATAGAAGGATGTTTCCGAAAAGGTCTATCACCACTTTACGTCCCTCAGTGTAGCCATGTCAATTTTACTAGATTCAGATAATGACAGAAGGCGGCATTACCTTGATTATGCCAAACATCTGCTGATGCACTTTGTTGAGATGAGCAAGAGTGTCTATAGTGATACGTTTTCAGCTTCCTCCTCCAGGACAAATATGCATTTGTCAAAGAAATAAGAGATGATGGAAACGTCTGTGATGTCATTCACCATATTCAAACTGCCAACTTCTTCAATCTTCCATGTTTCTCGAAAGACTTCAACATCGCAAGTATCTCAAATATCTGCAAAGGGTGAAGAGAGCAATGCACCGGTAAACTATTACCATATTTGTTTCACTTTTAAATTGTGTCAGAACCATGACAAATGGCCTCATGTCGATGATGAATATGAAAGGAAACAAAGGGAAGAGGGCCTTTGACGACTCCAACCTTTGCAGTCCAAATCATGAAATTTTACATGCCATTTGAATAACTTCTCTAGCAAAAATGTGTTTTGCCCCTTTATAGCGGGTGTGAGTCTTGGCTAATCAAAGGCTACAGAGGCAGAAATACTAAAGACTATGTCAACCTGCCTGAAATATGCACCTGACCGCAAGGGGGGCAGTGGGAGGGCCAATGAGTAAGGGGATGTGTCACGCCCTGACCTGTAGAACGCTTGTTTGTTGAGTCAGGGTGTGGAAATCTGTTAGATATTCTATGTTTAGGTTCTAGTTTTTCTATTTCTATGTCTGGCCGGGTATGATTCCCAATCAGAGGCAGCTGCCACATACTTAGGTAGCCCATTGCCTGCTGTGTATTGTAGGATCTTGTTCCTGTTAGGCTGGTATGTGTATAGCCCTTTGGACTTCACGTTACGTTGTTTCTTGTTTTGTTGGATGTTTATTTAGTTAATAAACATGTACGCTTTTCACGCTGCACCTTGGTCCGACCCGTCTCTCAACGTTCGTGACAGGATGAGAGTTCTTAAGAAGTTAAAAGCTTCAAAGCCTGTTCCAACAGGGCCTTTACATTTTTAAAAATATTGTACATCTAATTTGTGTTTCCAGAAGCCTGTCCCAGAAAAGCCTTTTTTGGGCATTTTTTGTTTGTATATTTGGCTTGTACATCTATTTTTTTGCCGCAATACATTTTCGACTTTGACCAACATTTTCTTTCACACATTTTTTTACATGGACAAAGGCTTACACAATGCTCTTCCGAGCTACTGCTCTAATGGTGTTACACAGAATGATAAGCCAACAGTAGTATAGACCCTAAATCTGGAAGATAGATTTTGCACCATGTGTAGAATTGTATTATACATATTGACATGCTTTTCAAGACTGTGCAACATCAGAAAGGTCCTGGTTGTTAAAGCTTGTTTTCCTATTCTTAACTCAGGCTCTTATCCTTCTTTAATGTAAGGAAGCCTACATCACAAAATGGCAACTACTTCTAAACATCTAATCAACACACTTCATGGATTGGTGATAATCCCTGTTGAACTCATGGTGTTTTTGTCCAATCAGATCACAATGTGTGCTCAACCTCACTCCAATATTTAAATGTAGTTGATTATTAGTTGAGTGTAGTTTTCAAACTCAATAGTACCAAAATAAAACAATTACTGTTGGCTGTCTTTTTGAGTGGGTGAATAAAGGTTGAAATACGTTGAAATTACGTGGTGTGCCCAGTGGGAAGGAGTGCCCTATATATGGAGAACCTCATGTTTGTGTTCAGAGAGAAAAATAAAATACGAAGATATGAGAGTGTTGTAAAACATCTGTAAAAGGAAATGCTGAGCTATAATCTCTTGCATGTATCTTTTAAGCTTTTATGTTTTGGGGGCGACGTACCTACAGCCCCCTTTTAGTCTGTGAGTCTGGTTTCCAGGGAACAAATAAATCAGTATAAGTATAGAGAGTGCTGTGTTGGGGGCCATATTTCTGGCAAATGGATCAAATTGAAGCTCTCCAGGGGCCAGCACATTACATTGATCCCAGTGAGACTCTCAATGATTCATGGAGAGGGGTGAGGCAATCTGATCTATATGGGTGTGTGTACGTGAGGGGAGGGGGATGACTCGTCTGTGGTATGGTTGAAGAAAAGGATGTCATCATCAGATATAGGCTGTGTCCCAAATGGCACCCTATTTCCTTCATAGTGCACTACATAGGGCTCTGGTCAAAGGTAGTGCAATATATAGGTTTTTGGTGCTATTTGGGACACAAACATAAACACAATTGCCCTAGACACACGTGCACATACAAAAGCCGACTTTCATTGTTATGTTAAGACATTCCCTAGGTGTTGCTAGAGTTTCTATGAGGCAGCCAGGTAAATGGATGCTCATTTTAATAAATAAAAAAACAGGCTCATAACCAGTATTTTTCTGCTAGGCTTCAACCCAATCAATCCTCATGACGCTAGACCCTTAGCTTTGAGTTACATTGAAGGTGGTTCTCCATATCAATGACAGTCAGAGATGTGCTAGGAATAGGAGAGACTACAGTATGCCATTTCTGGTCCTCATGTCCCGTATCTGTCCCCTCTTGATGTGATGAAGCCTTTAGGGTAGTGTGCTTAATTCAGAGTGACAGGAGGGCCGAGGTGTGTGGCTGCATGTCTGTGAGTCACAATTAGCTAGAGTTGGCCCTTTTTACCGAGGCCTTATGATGACAAATTGATTGTCTCCAAGAACAGACTCATCACAGGAGAGAGAGAGAGAAAAGGTGTCTGGCTGCTATCCAAATGGCACCCTATTCCCTATATAGTGCACTACTTTTGACCAGATCCATATATGGGTACAATTAGTGCTCTATACATGTATAGGGTGCCATTTGGGACGCAGGCTCTGTCTCCATTGCTAACCGACTGGAGGGGATTGGGCTCCTCATTAGAATTAGCAGAGTACTAAGCCTGAGTGCTAAGAGCCTTTGACAGCGCAGAGACACACACACACACCACAAAGGGAATGGGCAATTGACGGATAGATACTGCAGCGCATGTGAGAGGAAAGAAAGAAGGGAGGAATGAAAGAGGATAGCAGGGTGGGTGGTATAATAAGGACCCATACGGGAGAAAATACATTTCAATATAAACTGAACAAAAATACAAAACGCAACATGTAAAGTGTGTTGGTTTCATGAGCTGAAATAAAAGATCCCAGAAATGTTCCATACAGCCAAAATCTTATTTCTCTCCTTTTGTGCACAAATTTGTTAACATCCCTGTTAGTGAGCATTTCTCATTTGCCAAGATAATCCATCCACCTGACAGGTGTGGAATATCAAGAAGCTGATTAAACAGCATGATGATTACACAGGTGCACCTTGTGCTGGGGACATTAAAAGGCCACTCAAATGTGCAGTTTTGTCACACAACACAGAGAATTTGGCAGTACAGATGTGTCAAGTTTTAAGGGAGCGTGCAATTGGCATGCTGACTGCAGGAATGTTCACCAAAGCTATTGACAGAGAATTTAATGTTCATTTCTCTACCATAAGCCGGCTCCAATGTCGTTCTAGAGAATTTGGCAGTACGTCCAACCGGCCTCACAACCGCAGACCACGTGTAACCATGCCAGCCCAGGACCTCCACATCCAGCTTCTTCACCTGCGGGATCGTCTGAGACCAGCCACCCGGGAAGCTGATGAAACTGTGGGTTTGCACAACCGATACATTTCTGCTCAAACTGTCAAAAACCGTCTCACCAGACATGTCACCCATTGAGCATGTTTGGGATGCTCTGGATCGACTTGTACGACAGCGCGTTCCATTTCCCGCCAATATCCAGCAACTTCACACAGCCATTGAAGAGGAGTGGGACAACATTCCACAGGCCACAATCAACAGCCTGATCAAGTCTATGCAAAGGAGATGTCGTGCTGCATGAGGCAAATGGTGGTCACACCAGATACTGACTGGTTTTCTGATTCACACCCCTACCTTTACTTTTTAAGGTATCTGTGACCAACAGATGCATATATCTATTTCCAGTCGTGAAATCAATAGATTAGGGCCTAATTGACTGATTTCCTTATGAACTGTAACTCAGTAAAATCTAGAGATCAGGCACTAGGCTGTATTTTTTTGTTAGTTTCGTGTTTATCGATTTTAATCCAAAACTATACATCATACAACGCTCCACGGTATGTCCAAGTCTAGGTCTTCTGCTTCCAATTAATGATATTATAGTCTCTATAAGCTCGACAATGGATGGTTAGCGGTTTAATACCCAGGATTGTGTAGGTGGACCTAAGCCTTCTCATGCTCACTTTTCATCGGCTCATTGTATGTCAATCTCCAAAAGACTGACTGTGCTGTACAAATGAAGTCTAACACAAATATGGACCAGTCAACTGTAATTAACAATTCTTCAGCTTTCTGTAGATATAAGGTTTTACTAGATTATTCTTCATGGCCCTCTCTATTTTCTTTTATCTGCGCATAGCAAATATACGCAAACATTTCTCCAAGACTGTCAGCTCAAGGTTTTAAGAGCCAAGTAAAGTAAAACAGCCATGAATCCCCTTGTGACAGGGGGAATGGAAGTGTATTATGTGCAATAGGGAGGAGCAGTTGAATACAAGATAAAAACAATTATTAAAAAAATGTCTAGCCTGTGTATTGTTCAACCCACTCACTTTTTCACCACAAAACAGCAGTAAATGGCCAAAAAGAGTAGAACCAGCTCACCTGCTTTTACACTATTTGACTAGTAGACTACTACTGTTCAATGATTTGAAATATATATCTTTAAAGGAATACTTTCACCATATTAAAAGTGACAGATGTAAATTAATCACTAGTCACATGAAATTAGTAATAATCCTAAGAAATAACTTTGTCAAAGCAACAAAATAACTAGGGTTTTACAATGATGGTGAAAACGTGGAAAAATGTGGGGGTTAGTGGGTTAAAATCTTCCTAGAAGTCACAGTATGCACAGAAGGACATATCAAAATGCAGAATTTTGGCACTTTAGCAAGTTTTTATTCATAATAAAATAAATAATCTTTATGTTGTCTATATCAAAGGGCACTTTCTTTCATATAGCAGGATTATAAAATTCAATATTGGTGCACGATTTCTACTTAACATATCAAAGGCACTCATTTTGTGGAACGACCCAGTACGCATTAAATTCTGGATTTTGGTTGTAATGCTCTCGTCAAGTTTGTTTATTTGTCATATGCACATGAAAGACATGCAGTCACTACATGACCGATAATGTATCATGTTTGTAGTCCTTTTTGTAGTAATTTTAAATGCATTTACAGTTCCTTCAGAAAGTATTCACACCCCTTGACTTTTTCCACATTTTGTTGTGTTACAGCCTGAATTAAAAATAGATTAAATTGAGATTTATTGTCACTGGCCTTCACACAATACCCCATACTGTCAAAGTAGAATTATGTTTTGCGACATTTTATTTTTTTTTTTATAAACAATGACAAGCTGAAATGTCTTGAGTCAATAAGTATTCAACCCCTTTGTTATGGCAAGCCTAAATAAGTTCAGTAGTAAACATGTGCTTAACAAGACAAGTTGCATGGACTCACTCTGTGTGCAATAAGTGTTTAACATGATTTTTGAATGACTACCTCATCTCTGTACCCCACACATACAATTATCTGAAAGGTCCCTCTGTCGAGCAGTGAATTTCAAACATAGTGGTGGCTGCATCATGTTATGGGTATGCTTGTAATTGTTAAGGACTGGAGAGTTTTTCAGAATAAAAAAGAAACCGAATGGAGCTAAGCACAGGCAAAAACCTAGAGGAAAACCTGGTGCAGTCTGCTTTCCACCAGACACTGGGAGATTCATTCACCTTTCAGCAGGACAATAACCTAAAACGCAAGGCCTAATCTACACTGGTTTACCAAGAAGACACTAAATGTTCCTGAGTGGCAGTTACAGTATTGACTTAAATCTGCTTGAAAATCTATGGTAAGACTTAAATGGTTGTCTAGCAATGATCAACAACCAATTTGACAGAGCTTGAAGAATTTTGAAAATAATAATGGGCAAATATTGTATAATCGAGGTGTGCAAAGCTCTTAGAGATTTACCCAGAAAGACTCACAGCTGTTATTGCCGCCAAAGGTGATTCTAACATGTATGGACTCATTTTCAATAAATTTGCAACATTTTCGAAAAACATGTTTTCACTTTGTCATTATGGGGTATTCTGTGTAGATGTGAGAGAAATTGTTTTAATCAATTTTGAATTCAAGTCGAGGGGTATGAATACTTTCTAAAGGCACTGTAAATGCATGTTAGTGCTTTTGGTATGATTTTGGTATGTCTCAAGGACAATAAAAATGCATTTTGACAAAATGTGTGGCTTTGTCTTAGTGCTTTTTGGCCTCCCATGAGACAGATTGTCATGCCAGTTACTTTGTTATGTTGTGTTCTGTGATCAAAAATTTAGTTTGTGCACTGCAAATTCTTCAGTCTTAGACTGACATACTATAAGTGTATGTGATACCAAAGACACTACTGAAGTTCCATTGTTAAGACGGTTACCATTCCATTACAATATGATGCGGCTAATGTGTTTTATTTTCCATACATTTTACATTAAAAATATTTCTTATAAATATATTTAAATGCATGTTGGAATATATTTCACAAAACATTTCCAAATACATTTTAAAGATGCGCTATGCAGAAATCTTTTCGCCATTTCCTGGTTGCAAAAATTATAATAGTTTGCCTAATTTCAGTTTGTGACAAAACAAGCAAGTATAGTGTAGGGAGTCATTGTACCTATCTAAACTGTACCTAAACTGCTGTGAAATATTTTTTTCATATCCAAAAATATTATGTTTGAAGCTGGTGTACAAAACTGAAAGTAAAAAGACGCACATATGGCCAGCTGCAAAGTCAAAATTATTGTATTATTGTAAACATTCATGAAAACCTAAATTTGCTTTTTGGTCTTAAGGCGAGGGTTAGGCATTAGGGTTAGCAGTGTGGTTAAGGCTAGGGTTAAGATTAAGGTTAGGTTTAAAATGAGATGTTATGACTTTGTGGCTGTGCCAGCTACTGACCACTCTGCAGAGCTGCCTCCAGAACAAGATTCATGATGAAAAACACTAACCTGCACATTTTACATAAATGTATATATGCATTGTAAATACATTCCTTTTATATGTTGGAATGTATTGAAAATGTATTATTATTATCTTATTTTTTTAATACATTATTTGGCCAATTTTGAATATTTCACATGTATCCTAAAAAATGCATCTAAAAATATATTTTAAATGTATAGTTTTTTTGTATGGGGATAAAGGCTTCTAGAACAGATAGTTTTGTGTTGTATTATCGTAACTGACAATGAACAGATGTTTTAACAAGGATTGGGTTCCTCTCACAGGGTTTGGGTGAAGTATTGTTCACATATGTATTAACATTGTGAGGGTTTTAGTTGTAAATGGTATGATGCTTTGAATGTGTTGTGTGTGTGTATAGTCTGTGTTTGCGTTTGAATAAGGGGACATCACCATCAAGTCAACCCTTGATGGAATACTTCACAAGATGGGCATGCTCATATCTCAAAACACAGGGCTCTTAATTAAAAAGTAAATAAAAAGCAAATGTCAAATGACATCCTTTTATTCCCTACGACACTACTTTGGTCATATGTTGCTGTGGTCAAAAGTACTGTGATCAAAAGTAGTGCACTAAACAGTATATGGGCAATAAGGTGTCATTTGAGACGGGACCAAAGTCCTATAGATACACTTTAACCAGAGTACCGTATTGGCTTGTCCCAAATAGCAACCTAGTACCTACAGTGGGGTCCGGAATTATTGGATCCCTTGATTAAGATTAGCAAAAAAGACTGTATGAAATAATACAAATATGGAGCTATATTGTATGCTCACATTTATTTTAAAGTACATATTATTTTATACTAATACAATTGCTCAGAGAAAGAGATTATTTAACAATCTCAGATAGGGGTCAAAATAAAAGCGTCTGCTAAATGGCATATAAAAAATAAAAAATAAAAAAAATGATTGGATGCCCCATTTTCAATACTCCAGCACCCTCTCATTGCGAGGATAACGACACTGAGCCTTTTTCCAAAATGTTTTATGAGATTGGAGAACACAATTCAAACCCCAGGTTTTCAATGGGGTTCAAATTCAGAGACAGAGATGGCCATTGCAAAATGTTGATTTTGTGGTCATTTAACCATTTCTTTGTGGATTTTGACGTGTGTTTTGGGTTGTCTTGCTGGAAGATGCCATTGACCTTAACAAGGGCCCCAGGACCAGTGGAAGCAAAACAGCCCCATAACATAAAATCCACCATGGTATGAGGTATTTTGGTACGTGTTATTTGGTATGAGGCATATGCATTGTTCTTTCGAAGGCCAAACCCACTATTGGTGACCATTGCCGAAGAGCTGTATTTTCGTGTCATCTGACCATGAACTTTATCATTGCAGAGAAGAAACTAACATCCGTGGGCGTGGCATAGCGTTTGGCCGAAACGAGGAGTCTGGGTAGCCAAGCAACACTAGGATGCCAGTGCACGGCTGGAGAGAGGGAGGGAATGAGGAAGTAAAGCCCATATCTCCCTGGGAGAGCAACATAACAGTACAGACAGTATATGCAGCACAGCGAATAGACTAATCTAAATAAAGTACATCAAAAGCCATGGAGAGTACGGTGGGTGGCATCCTGTTGATTGTGAGCAGGTAGCTGGACAAACACTGTGGTTTTTAACCACACACACTTTATTTAGGTGTGCTTAAAAATAGGTCACTTTTTCTTTTTAAACTTCTCTCAAATCAGGAAATGAGCTAAGAACAGCAAAGCCAACTTCAAAGTCATGCAGATATACAGTACTTGCTGCTCGAGATATTTGTAACTTTGAAGGTGATATAAAAATGAGTTATTTTATCTTTAGTTTTGACAAGCTTTGTTCTGTAAGTCTCCATATTTATAGATAGACTTAATACAGTCTGGGAACTCCTGACTTGCCACATGACTCATCCTCTGACACTTTCCCCAACCCCCAATATTTTGAAAACAAATGACTTCACAAAATCCGAAGAAACCATATAGCTACATATCATGACAGAAATTTTCCTGAAATATTGACAAAATATCCACACAAAAAATCACTCCATTGTAACACTAACACCTTTGGGTTTCTGGGGTTAAGCTAGATGTCTAAATGTCTAGGCCTTTCCCAGGTTCCGAGAGCATAAAGCTTCTGCAGTAAAGCCTAGTAAATGGTAATCACACCTCAGTCATTAGACCACACTGGGACCGAAGGGAATACCTTAACTAGGATGGCCATAATCTAATGGCTACGAGCCACAGCTGGGACTGACTGGGAATGGAGCACCCAGCCAACCTTCCAGCATCCTTTCTGTTCTGTTCACAGCTTCTTATTACTTACATAAGCCCAATGGGAGCAACACAAACACACACACAGTCTTGTACAACTAACCTTATTTTCCCTAACCCTTACCCTAAACCTAACCCTAACCCCCAAACCTAACCTGAACCCTAAACCTAACCCTAGCTCCTAAACCTAATTCTAACCTTAAACCCACTAGAAATAGCATTAGACCTTGTGGGGACTAACTAAATGTCCCCAGTTGGTCAAATTTGTGTTTGTTTACTATTCTTGTGGGTCCCCACAAGTATAGTTAAACATGTCCATACACACACGATCCCAGCTACCTCTGCCAGTAACAGCAAGATCGGCAGTGCTACCTTGTAAACACTGAAGATTGCTCTAGTTTTGTTTTTCTTATTCAGCTGTGTGGACACAGAGGTCTGGAAATGATTAAGATAAGCTCCCTGGAGGGGACATAGCGGTAGGGAGGGGGAAGGACGAACAGACAGACAGACAGACAGTGCATCACGTCTACATTTAGACAGGTTTGGTATGTGGGGAAAGGTTTGTTCCTTGTTGTCATATCTTTTGGACTTGACTTAAAGCAAAGCGGATGCTGCTCAGTTTTGACTGAGTAGACACAACCTAAACAAACCCATACAGCATGTGTCCATGAACAGCTGTGGAGCAGAGGACTATGGGAAAACAGAATGAGAGAAGAGGGCGGAGGAAAATACAGGAGAGAAGGGGTGCAGGACGAGAAGAGGGTGAAGGGAAAGACAGGAGGAAAGTGCTGATGCTTGGTTTATTTCCACAATATCATTATGGATATATTCAGACTGACGCTGAATAATAGAACTGATTGTCAACAATATACATACTGTATGTTAAAATACTAAACACATCAACAGAAATCCCATTCCAATGTGTGCATTGCACACATTGGATTGGGAATGCTCTCATTCTCTGGTATCCATCTGAAGGATAAACATGCACACCATGTGCCCAAAGGCATCGTAACTGGTACATCGTAAAGACCGAGTGCTCTCTACCTTGTCTTCAATAGTGGAGAAGAGGAGGGGGACCAGTAAGGTTGCTGAGAGAGGTAGAGGTAGAGCGTGAAAAGAGAGGGAGAGGGAGGGAAAGAAAGAGACAGAGAGAAACTGACAGAGTGTAAAAAAAAAATAGAGACTATTTCCCCCGTGAAAAGCAGGAGATCCACCCACACACTCACCTGGGAGCTCTGTTGGCCGGTGCAGGCCAGGAGGTTAGGAGAGCCTGGGAATGTTTATCATCATGACGGCACACAGGCTGTCCCAGAAACAGCCAGGAGCACAGGGAGTAGAGCAGGAAATGTAGCAAAGTAACCCCTTCCTGCCATAGAGAAGGGGAAAAAGACTGAAGAAACACAAAGCATAAATACAAACCACCCCAGAGTGCAGAGGGGCTACTCCAGGTATGACATGGACTGGGTCCCAAATGGCACCATGTTGGCACGCTATGGGCCCTGGTCAAAAGTAGTGCACTATAAAGGAATAGGGCGCCATTACGCAACCATGCTGAGGAAAGAAAAACAGTGGTATAATGTCTTTAATGTGGTCCAGGCCAGCCCTGGTGGCGGCTCTTAGACCTTGAACACACAACCTGTAATGGGGAACATGGCATAGTTATCACACCCATAGAATTAGAATGGAATAGGATCTCTATGTTCACGCCCCTCTCCCTCCCGTCCCGGGTCAGGATTCCCAAAAATACTCTACCAGTCAAAAGTTTTAGAACACCTACTCATTCAAGGGATTTTCATTATTTTTACTATTTTCTACATTGTAAAATAATAGTGAAGAGATCAAAACTATGAAAAAATACACATGGAATCATGTAGTAACCAAAAAAGTGTTAAACAAATCAAAATATATTTTATATTTGAGATTCTTCAAATATCCACCCTTTGCCTTGATGACAGCTTTGCACACTCTTGGCATTCTCTCATCCAGTTTCACCTGGAATGCTTTTCCAATAGTCTTGAGGGAGTTCCCACATATGCTGAGCACTTGTTGGCTGCTTTTCCTTCACTCTGCGGTCCGACTCATCCCAAACCATCTCAATTGGGTTGAGGTCGGGGGATTGTGGAGGCCAGGTCATCTGATGCAGCACTCCATCACTCTCCTTCTTGGTCAAATAGCCCTTACACAACCTGGAGGTGTGTTGGGTCATTGTCCTCTTGAAAAACAAATGATAGTCCCACTAAGCCCAAACCAGATGGGATGGCGTATCGCTGCAGAATGCTGTGGTAGCCATGCTGGTTAAGTGTGCCTTGAATTCTAAATAAATCACAGACAGTGTCACCAGCAAAGCACACCCCACACCATTACACCACCTCCTCCATGCTTTACGTTGGGAAATACACATGCAGAGATCCGTTCACCCACACCGCGTCTCACAAAGACACAGCGATTGGAACCAAAAATCTCAAATTTGGAAGCCAGACCAAAGGACACATTTCCACTGGTCTAATGTCCATTGCTCGTGTTTCTTGGCCCAAGCAAGTCTCTTCTTATTATTGGTGTCCTTTAGTAGTGGTTTCTTTGCAGCAATTCGACCATGAAGGCCTGATTCACACAGTCTCCTCTGAACAGTTCATGTTGAGATGTGTCTGTTACTTGAACTCTGGGCTGCAATTTCTGAGGCTGGTAACTCTAATGAACTTATCCTCTACAGCAGAGGTAACTCTGGGTCTTCCATTCCTGTGGTGGTCCTCATGAGAGCTAGTTTCATCATAGCGCTTGATGGTTTTTGCGACTGCACTTGAAGAAACCTTCAAAGTTCTTGAAATGTTTTGTATTGACTGAACTTCATGTTTTAAAGTAATGATGTTTCTCTTTGCTCATTTGAGCTGTTCTTGCCATAATATGTACTTGGTCTTTTACCAAATAGGGCAATCTTCTGTATACCCCCCCCCCCTACCTTATCACAATACAACTTATTGGCTCAAACGCATTAAGAAGGAAAGAAATTCCACAAATTAACTTTTAAGAAGGCACACCTGTTAATTGAAATGCATTCCAGATGACTGCCTCATGAAGCTGGTTGAGCGATTCCCAAGCGTGTGCAAAGCTGTCATCAAGGCAAAGAGTGGCTATTTGAAGAATTTGAAATATATATAATATATTTTGATTTGTTTAACACTTTTTTGGTTACTATATGATTCCATGTGTGTTATTTCATAGTTTTGATGTCTTCACTATTATTCTACAATGTAGAAAGTAGTAAAAATAAAAAATAAACCCTTGAATGAGCAGGTGTTCTAAAACTTTTGACCGGTAGTGTGTGGTTGACCTAAAAAATTGTACCTGTTAGAAACAAAGGGGTAAACGTATTTCAACATGAAGCAGTTTTAAACTTGAACATTGTGTGATTATTATATATTTTTTTAATAGAGTATTTATACTGATTAGAAAAAAATATTTGATTTTACCTGAGGCTGTAATACCTATACAACCCTTAAGAATGGATGTCGTTTTTCATTTTCATTATCAGATGAAGATAGCCTGAGAGGCTCTGATGTGATTTGGCATGATGACTATGAAGTGGATGTCTGAGGCTTGAAATATGCATGATGAATGCATTATCGTGTACCTTTATTTCATGATGGGCTTTTATTAAGGGGGAAAGGAGACAGGCAATACCTTCTTTTTCCATCTAGGCCTGTGGAATTATTTCCAGAAATGCCAGTCTTCTCTTGGTACTTGAGACTCTTAAGACTTTAAGATGCCATGAATATACAGTCAGCAGGAACAGGTGGATTATTAGATCAGCAGTTACAGTCCACACGAGAACTTACCACCACACCCCTTCATACCATTCTTCTATCCTCTCAAAGTTGATTTGGAAAACAGCTAGCTAGCTGTACAATGTTCCTATCTGTTTTCGGGGGTAGGAGATACCCTCAATGGCATTTAAAAAGTTTGCCCCTGACTGATCCTACCATAAAACTACACTTCATTCACACCCTCCCTTTTTGCTGATCTGATCTCCTGCCCGACTGTCCTTTCAAATCTAGTGGAAAAACAAAGCCTTAACTAATCCACTGATGTTTTCCTTGTCTCTGTCTCTCTACCATGCAGAGGTGTTACAGCAGAATACAACGCAGTAATTATGTAGACAGACAGACAGACCGACAGACAGAGCAGCTTGTTAGGCACAGAGAGAGAACACGTTCTGTCTCATCATGCTGTTTTATCTGGGCGTGTCCCAAATGGCAACTTTATTCCCTATAGTGGCAATGGCACTCTAGTAGTGGCAACCTATTCCCTATTTAGTGCACTACTTTAGACCAGGTCTTGTAAGACTCTGGTCAAAACTATTGCACTATATAGAGAATAGGGTGCAATTTGGGAAGCACTCACAGACACAGCACTTGTTAGGTACAGAGGTAGCACTTTTTTTGTCATCATGCTGTTTCATCTAACGTCCTCTGCTTCAATGGAGAAGATCTGGGATGTTGTGGTTTGGCTGTTCTGAGTGAAGATGAGACGCCAACCAGGGGCTGTCTGCTGTAGAGGATGAATCAGACTATCAGAGGGAGAGAGAAAGCCCTGCTGTAAAGTCCCCGACTGAAGGATACAAATTTAACATGAGGAGTCTGTCTGAGGAGGAGAGCAGAGCGTCCTCATTAATTCTCAAATCAAATTGTATTTGTCACATGCGCCGAATACAACCGGTGTAGACCTTACCGTGAATTTGCTTACTTACGAGCCCTTAACCAACAATGGCGAGTTTTTAAAAAAGTAAGTAAGAGAACTTTGCTAAATAAACTCAAGGAATAATAGTAACACAATATAATAATCAATTACGAGGCTATATACAAGGGGTACCGGTACTGAGTCAATGTGCATGGGTAAAGGTTAGTTGAGGTAATTGAGGTAATATATACATGTACTGGTCCTCTGTAGCTCAGCTGGTAGAGCACGGCACTTGTAACGCTAGGGTAGTGGGTTCGATCCCCGGGACCACCCATACACAAAAAGTGTATGCACGCATGACTAAGTCGCTTTGGATAAAAGCGTCTGCTAAGTGGCATATTATTATTATTATTATTACTGTAGGTAGGGGTAAAGTGACTGCATAGATAATAAACAGAGAGTAGCAGCAGCATTTGTGAAGGAATGCGAATGTGTGTGTGTGTGTGTGTGTGTGTGTGTGTGTGTGTGTGTGTGCGTCGTCGTGTGTGTGTGCGCGCGTTGAGTCAGTGAGTGTAGAGTTCAGGTGGGCCTTCGAGGTGAGCAGTGGAGAAGTAATGTAGTAATGAGGTGAAACGCACAGAAAAGGGTTTGGATGATGAGCTTTATTAGAGTGAGCCATCCATCGTTACAAATAAGTATGAGACGTTATGTTTCTGTGTACCTTCAGAAAAATCTGAGTCAGAGTACTTAGAACAACGTCATGCACGAATAACATAACATACTGTATCTACCTGCTCTCTCTTGCATGCTTCCTGAAGGCAGATGTAGGGTTGCAAAATCCTGGTAATTTCCCCCAAATTCTCAGGTTTTCCAGAAATCCGGGTTGGAATGTAACCTGAATCATGGGTGAATAAGCAGGAAACCTGGGATCCACCAACCAGGACTTCCAGAAAACCTGGGAATTTGGGGAAAATTACAGGAATTTTGCGACCTTATTCCTAAGGGCAGATGTGATGGTCCAGGGAGCCCAGTTTCTCCACCAGAAGGCAGTGTTTAGAGTGGGGCTGCTCATCTTGACAAGTATTCACACCCTTGACTTTTTCCACATTTTGTTGTGTTACAGTCTGAATTTAAAACGGATTACATTTAGATTTTTTTCCACTGGCCTACACATAATACTCCATAACATCAAAGTGGAATTATGTTTTTGAAATTTTTACAAATTAACTAAGAATGAAAAGCTGAAATGTCTTGAGTCAATAAGTATTCAACCCCTTTGTTATGGCAAGCCTAAAATCTGCTTAACAAGTCACATAAGAAGTTGCATGGATTCACTCTGTGTGCAATAATAGTGATGAACATGATTTTTGAATGACTACCTAATATCTGTACCGCACACATAGAAATTCACTGCTCGACTGAGGGACCTTACAGATAATTGTAACACATATTCAACCACAAAGACCAGGGAGGTTTTCCAATGCCTCACAAAGAAGGATACCCATTGGTAGATAGGTTATTTTAATTATTTTTACCAAATTGACAGAGTGAAAAGAAGGAAGCATGTACAGAATAAACATACATCCTGTTTGCAACCAGGCATTAAAGTTATACTGCTAAAAATGTGGCAAAGCAATTAACTTTTTGTCCTGAATACAAAGTGTTACGTTTGGGGCAAATACAAAACATTACTGGGTACCACTCTCCATATTTTCAAGCATAGTGGTGGCTGCATCATGTTATGGGTATGCTTGTCATCGTTAAGGACTGGGAGAATGGAGCTACTGTAAGCACAGGCAAAATCCTAGAGGAAAACCTGGTTCAGTCTGCTTTCCACCAGAGACTGGGAGATGAATTCACCTTTCAGCAGGAAAATTACCTAAAATACAAGGCAAAATCTAGACTAGAGTTACTTACCAAGAAGACACTGAATGTTCCAGAGTGGCTGAGTTACAGTTTTGACTTAAATTTACCTGAAAATCTATGGCATGACCTGAAAATGTTTGTCTAGCAATGATCAACAACCAGTTAGACAAAGCTTGAAGAATCTCAAAATGAATAATGGGCAAATGTTGCACAATCCAGGTGTGGAAAGCTCTTAGAGACTTGTCCAGAAAGACTCACAGTTGTAATCACTGCCAAAGGTGCTTCTACAAAGTATTGACACAGGGGTGTGAATACTTCTGTAAATGAGATATTTCTGTATTTCATTTTCAAAACATTTGCTAAAATTTCTACAAATATGTTTCTACTTTTGTCATTATGGGTTATTGTATGTAAATGGTGAGAGAAAAAATATAAATTTAATCCATTTTTAATTCAGGCTGTAACAACAAAATGTGGAATAAGTCAAGGGGTATACTTTCTGAAGGCACTGTATGTGCTGTCCAGCCATATAATCTAATCATCAAGATAGAAAACAGATCAATCCTGGGCTGCATCCAAAATGGCACTAAATATGGAATGGGGTGCTACTTGGTAAGGAACCATGGAAGTCAGCAAACAGAACAAATCATCCAGACAGAGACATGACAGTTGACACAGACAGACTAGCTGTCCTTGTCCACGGGTCCTTTGTGCCACCGCCTGACTCCCCTGACTCATTCCCCCATGTGACGTTGTCATCCGTCTCCGTTATGACGGCTGGCTCCAGGCTGCGTCCCAAATGACACCCTATTCCCTATACAGTGCACATTTGACCATGGCCCATAGGGAATCCCATAGGGCTCTGGTCAAAAGTAGTGCAATACATAAGGAATAGGGTGCCGTTTGAGATGCAGTCCAGCTCAACGGCACCCTAAGGAGAGTTACAAGATGTTTCCGTGACCCACAATCCTCCTCTCACGACTAAGAGAAATGAGCCTTGGCCACACACTGGGCTGAGTCTTTATAGTTACAAATGATGAAGAGCAGGGGATGATGATGATTGATGAGTGTATATGGGACTGTGCATGCATGTGTGAGTTTGTGGGAGTGTACGTGCGTACATGAGTGTGTGTGTGTGTGCAGTATGTGTGTGTATTGCTGTGAACCAGCCTGAAGGTCAAGTCCTCCTTTGTTTTATTAGGTTGGATAAACAGAGAGCCACAGATTTAATTTAGAAAGGTGACACAGTGCACCTTGGGGGGATTCATCAGCTATTGACAGCAGCCGTCTGTGTGTGTGTGTGTGTGTGTGTGTGTGTGCGTGTGCATACAGACACATAATTTCAACCATGATTATAGTTTATCTATGCAACAATTCTGCTCCTGCTATACTGACTAACGGCAAACACAGCATACAAATTACTGCAAAAGACATTCAAAAGTATGGAGGAAAAGGTCATTTATACTGAACAAAAATATAAACGCAACATGCAACAATATCAAAGATTTTACTGAGTTACAGTTGATATAAGGAAATCAGTCAATGGAAATACATTCATTAGGCCCTAATCTATGGATCTCACATGACTGGAAATACAGATATGCATCTGTTGTTCACAGATACCTTAAAAAGAAGGTAGGTGCGTGGATCAGAAAACCAGTCAGTATCTGGTGTGACCACTATTTACCTCATTTTGTCATACCCTGATCTTTTTCACCTGTCTTTGTGATTGTCTCCAACCCCTCCAGGTGTCGCCCATCTTCCCCATTTAACCCCAGTGTATTTATACCTGTGTTCTCTGTTTGTCTGTTGCCAGTTCGTTTTGTTTTCGTAAAGCCTACCAGCGTTTTTCCCCTTGCTCCTGTCTTAAGTTCCTGTTTTCTAGTTTTCCCGGTTTTGACCATTCTGCCTGCCCTGACCATTGAGCCTTCCTGCTGTTCTGTACCTTTCAGACTCTGATCTGGATTACTGACCTCTGCCTGCCCTTGATCTATCGTTTGCCTGCCCCCTGTTTTTGTAATAAACTTTTGTTACTTCGACACTGTCTGCATCTGGGTCTTCTCCTGAAAAGTGATAGTACGAACTTGCCATGACTGACCCAGCAGACTCGGACCAGCTCCGCAACGCCATCTCTTCCCAAGGAGCCACCATTGGAAGGCACGTGGAGTTGCTTCGTGGTCTCATGGAAGGGTTCCAGACCTTGGCCAAACGCTAAGACCGAGCTTTTAACACATTGCGGGAGCAATTCCGCGGGTTGTCTGTTAGGCAGCCTACCACGACGGTAACCCCCCAAGCCCCTCAGTAACCCGACTGTTAGCAGCGTGGCCTCCCCGGTTTCCAGAGAACCCCCGCTTACCTCCCCCAGAACGCTTCGCTGCAGAGTCGGGAACCTGTCGGGCATTTCTCGCTCAGTGTTCGCTCATCATCGAGCTGCAGCCCTCCTCCTACCCCTCGGACCGCTCTAAGATAGCGTACCTCATCATGCTGATGTCCGGGAGGGCTCTCGCCTGGGCTACGGCAGTGTGGGAACAACAGTCGGCCGTATGCTTGAGTCTGGAGGAGTTCATGCAGGAGGTAAAGAAGGTTTTCGATGCTCCATTGTCCGGGAGAGAGGCTGCCCGGAAGTTACTCCAGCTTCGGCAAGAATCCCGCAGTGTGGCAGACTATGCAGTGGATTTCCGCATGTTGGCAGCTGAGTGTGCCTGGAACCCGGAAGCGCTGTTCGACACGTTCCTGCACCGAGTATCGGAGGAAGTAAAGGATGAGCTTGCATCCCGGGAACTACCGACGGATATCGACTCGCTCATCACCTTGACCATTCAGATCGATGGGCGACTACGGGAATGAAGGAAGGAGAGGAAGTCCGATTCCACTCGCCCGCCCAAGGATTCCACATCGCCTCCGAGGCATTCCCGGAAGTCCCCGACGGCTCCGTTGCCGAGAGAACCCGAGGCTACCCAAGTTCCCCCGAGAGTCTCCGAAAGTCTGCCGATTCACCTCTTCACGAGCCGATGCAACTAGGCAGAGCTAGGCTGTCTTGACACGAAGAGTTGCCTGTATTGCGGGACTACTATTAATTTTGTGTCCACCTGTCTACTAAAAGACCAGGCTCCTCTCCCCTTACGCGCACCTCCTTTGATGCCATTTTGCTTTGGGGGAACCAGTCAATCTCTCCGATACTCATCGACTCTGGGGCCAATGAGAGCTTTATGGACACTACCCTGGCGTCCAAGCTGGGCATCCCCACTCAGCCCCTCTCCATTCCCATGGACGTTAGAGCGTTGGACGGGCGCTCTATTGGCCGGGTCACATACAATACCACCCCCATCAACATATGAGTATCAGGGAACCACAGCGAGATTATCCAATTCCTGCTAATTAATTCTCCTCAGTTTCCTGTGGTATTGGGTTTCTCTTGGCTCCAGCGACACAACCCCTTTATTGACTGGTCTGCTGGTGCCATCATCGGCTGGAGCCCGTTCTGCCATGCTCATTGCCTGAAGTCAGTGCAGCCTGCCCCGGGACGTCTTCCAAAGGGCTCGGAAGTTGCCTCTGACCTTTCCGCCATTCCCGCGGAGTACCAGTACCAGGTGTTCAGTAAGGCCACTTCGCTTCTGCTGCAAAGACCCTACGACTGCGGAATTGACCTTCTACCAGGCACCGGGGACGACTGTACTCGCTGTCGGGTCCGGAGACCTACATTGAGGACTCCCTAGCTGCCGGGTTCATCTGTCCTTCTGCCTCCCCCGCCGGCGCAGGGTTCTTCTTTGTGGAGAAGAAGGACAGAACCCTGTGCCTGTGCATCGACTACCGGGGCCTCATCTCCTCGGCCTTCGAGCCAACGTGTTTTCCAAACTGGATCCACGGAATGCCTACCACCTGGTGCGGATACGGAAGGGGGACGAGTGGAAGAATGCCTTCAACACGGCCAGCAGTCACCATGAGTATCTGGTCATTTGGCCTTACCAATGCTCCAGCTGTGTTCCAGGCTCTGGTTAATGATGTTCTCCGCAACATGTTGAACCGGTTCGTCTTCGTCTACCTCGACGACATCCTCGTCTTCTCCCGCTCCGCCCAAGAACACGTGCTCCGACAGGTCCTCCAACGCCTGCTGGAGAACCAGCTTTTTGTGAAAGCGGAGAAATGCGAATTCTATCGCTCCACCATCCCCTTCCTGGGCTACATCATTGCTGCAGGGAGTGTACAGATGGATCCTGGGAAGGTGAGAGTGGTGGTGGATTGGCCCCAGCCTACGTCCAGAGTGCAGCTGCAACGTTTCTTGGGATTTGCCAACTTTTATCGCTGCATGATCCGGGGTTACAGCAACCTGGCTTCCCCCCTGTCTGCACTCACCTCTCCCAAGGTTCCGTTCACATGGTCCCCAGCTGCTGACCGGGGATTCCGGGACCTCAAACACCATTTCACCACTGCTCCCATCTTGGTTCATCCTGACCTGTCCCGCCAGTTCGTGGTGGAGGCCGATGGGGTGGGGGGCAGATATCCGTATGTTTGTTCCTGACGCTGTCCGCTCCTCAATCCTGGAGTGGGCCCACTCCTCCAGGCTTGCCTGCCACCCGGGCTCCCGTCGGACCCTGGCCTTTGTGCGACAACGCTTTTGGTGGCCTACCATGGTACCTGACGTCGCCGCCTGCACGATCTGTGCACAGAACAAGACTCCTCGCAAGCTCCGGCTGGTCTCCTCCAACCTCTGCCTGTTCCTCACTGTCCCTGGTCTCACATATCCCTGGACTTTGTCACGGGTCTTCCTCCGTCTGATGGCAACACCGCCATCCTGACAGTTGTGGACCGGTTTTCCAAAGCCACCCACATCCTCTCTCCAAGCTACCCTCCGCCAAAGAGACGGCCCAGCTCATGGTGCAGCACGTCTTTCGGATCCATGGACTCCCAGTGGACATGGTCTCCTCCGGTTTCCACCCTCAGTCCAACGGCCAGTCGGAGCAAGCCAACCAAGACCTGGAGACGACTCTGCGCTGCCTGGTCTCTGCCAACCCCACCACCTGGAGCCAGCAACATGTGTGGGTTGAATACGCCGCAACACCCTTCCCTGCTCTGCCACGGGTCCCGGAGCAAGAGGTCGGCATACCCTCTGCCCAGATGTTTGTCCGCCACTGTCGTCGTACCTGGAGGAGAGCCCGGTCAGCTCTTCTCAAGACCACCTCCAGGTATTGGCGACAAGCGGACTGCCACCGGACCCCAACTCCCCCGTATCATCTCGGGCAGAAGGTATGGCTGTCCACCCGTGATCTGCCCCTCCGGGTGGAGTTCCGCAAACTTTCCCCCCGGTTTGTCGGCCCTTTCCCCATCTCCAAGATCATTAGCCCCTCTGCTGTTCGTCTTCTGTTGCCCCGTACCGCATACATCCCACTTTTCATGTGTCTAGGATGTGGTCCTATGTAGCTCAATTGGTAGAGCATGGCGCTTGTAACGCCAGGGGAGTGGGTTCGATCCCCGGGACCACCCATACGTACAAATGTATGTGCACTTGACTGTAAGTCGCTTTGGATAAAAGCGTCTGCTAAATGGCATTATTATTATTATTATTATTATTATTATTATTATTATTATTAAACCCATGTCTCACAGCCCTTTGTCTCTACCCCCCTCCAGGTGTCGCCCATCTTCCCCATTTATCCCCAGTGTATTTATACCTGTGTTCTCTGTCTGTTGCCAGTTCGTTTGGTTTCGTCAAGCCTACCAGCGTTTTTCCCCTTGCTCCTGTCTTTCTCAAGTTCCTGTTTTGCCCTGACCCTGAGCCTGCCTGCCGTTCTGTACCTTTTGGACTCTGATGTGGATTACTGACCTCTGCCTGCCCTTGACCTGTCTTTTGCCTGTCCCGTTTTTGTAATAAACTTTTGTTACTTCGACACTGTCTGCATCTGGGTGTTCTCCTGAAACGTGATACATTTGCCCCATCAAAAGGTGCACCTGTGTAATGATCATGCTGTTTAATCAGCTTCTTGATATTCCACACCTGTCAGGTGGATGGATTATCTTGGCAAAGGAGAAATGCTCACTAACAGGGATGTAAAAAAATGTATGCACAAAATTTGAGAGAAATAAGCTTTTTGTGCTCAAGGAACATTTCTGGGATCTTTCATTTCAGCCCAACCAACACTTTACATGTTGCGTTTATATTTTTGCTCAGTGTACATAGCGATGACACACCCTGCGTCCCAAATGGCACCCTGCACTGGATAGTGAATAGGGTGCCATTTGGGACGCATTCACTGTGCCTTTTCAAACTTTATATCCTCCGTAAGAAATTGAGGTCATGTCACTCACCGCATTCCTTATCTGAGAAAGCATGCACCATGACACACCTTTATAGACACAGATTATTAAAGGTAGAAGCTACAGTATGACATCTAGGAGTTTGTGAAGGAGGGACCAAAAGCAATCCCAAAAGCACATTCATCATTCTCTTTATTCTATTTGCAGGCAGCCTCAGAGAACTGGAAGCCAAGGTGGCAGAGAATAGGCCTGTGTGTGTCTTTGCATTACATGCGTGTGTGTGTGGAAGTGATGGGGAAATGCGATCGAAGGGCTTCAGACAGAATGAGCTAAATGGAGGTGAAGAGGAGGTGCTCCTGTGAGATCAGCTCATTCCACCACTAAAGAGGAATGGAAATGAAAGCGAGAGAACGTAGATAAAATGCAATGATTCTCTCTGTCTCTCTCTCTCTCTCTCTCACTCACACAATGTAACGGCTGTATTGTATTAACGTTTTGAAGTTCTCCAGTTCTACTACCTGGTAAAGAGAAATGTAACCTTTGCACAGTATCATGTTTTAATAAGGTGTTAATTGTTGCCTAGAAAATCCTTTGGCGCAAATTCCTCTGACAACCTTCCTGATGAATATAGCAATATCTTCTGCTTAGTGTTTTCTCCATGTCCCTGTAGACCTACAGTAGTTTGTGTAGTGGTTGGTGGAGAGGCAATGGAAGAATTGAAATAACTGGAAATAGTGAACTGCTGATAATTGTGATGAACTTCAAAACGTACATTTCACTCAAGAAAATAACCAAACAATGCTCTAAGAAGGCTTAAAGTGGATTTGATATGATTTCCAGGAAATAACAAAGTACAAGGCTATTGTCAGGTATTGAGAGAAGGTGAAATGGTATTCAATTGGCTACGACATTATTCATGAGCTTTAAACTGTCCTAATCCCTAAATGTGCTTTAATTCAACACACAGCAGCTTTTTAAACACAGCCTTAAGACTTCTTAATCCCTCAAGATGTCACAGAAAGTCAAGCAATTATCCCTTCAAAGGTTCCACTTCCTTTCTTATGTCGTCAAGGAGACCGTAATAACCAGGAAATGTGATAAGTCACAGCATGGGGATTGGCTGGCTGTTGTGAGTGCACTGACAACATATCCGTTAAAGTATTAAAGTAGCCATCTGAATTGGGTTTGTATTAAAGTAATTTTACCACATGGTAGACCATTTCACCTTCTCTCAATACCTGACAGCACATCTAACATGCCTCCACGATGGATTGATGTACTGTAGCTCATTATGTCTTTGAATTAGCTCAGTGAACACAGACCACAGCCTACTGTCTTCTGCATATACTCTTCCGATACACCTCACGTGACTTCAAAGAGATTCACTAAGTAACATTGAGCCCAACAGACGAAGGTTTCTCAGCATTGGTCTGCGTCCTGAATGGTACCCTGTTCCCTATATAGTGCACTACTTTTGACCAAGGCCCATAGAGCTCTACTAGAGTCCCATTTGAGACGAACACTTGTTGATCTACTTTGGTTCGAGGTTCTACTGCATATACCTCACGACTTCAAAGAAATTCACAAAGTAACGTTGAGCCCAACAGAAGAGGAAGGATTCTAGGTCTGCTTGGTGGAGGTTTTCTGCATCTGTGTGTATTGGAGTGTGGCAGCTAGGGGCCTACCTTAGGAAAGTAAGGTGGGCATTCCAAATAGTACCCTACAGAAGTAGGATCTTAATTTGAGCCAGTCTCCTACAGCAGGAAATAATCCTGCAGCAATAGGAAATGTGAATTATTATGTGGATTATAATTCATGGATATTTTGTAGGGGTTGATACATTTTCCGTAAGGGAAAATCAAGTCTGAAATTTCGAAGTGGAAATTACAAACTTTAAAAGCCTTTTTTAAGCGTCAAATACACTACACGTTTTAGATTTTGTGAGTTGCAGGAAAGTTATCCTGCAACAGGGTGATCAAATTAAGATTCAACATCTGTATTCCCTATTCCCATTAGGTTTTAGTCAAAAGCAGCGCTCAATATAGGGGATAGGGTGCCATTTAGGACAGTATGGATTCCATCCTTGCTAGCATCCTGTGATGTCATCTGAGCTGTAATGGTGATAGAGTATGCTCCAGGGATCATTGAGGGATCATTGCGGTTGACCTCTGACCTCTGGGTGAGGGAGGGCTAGGTTCAGGGCTCTACTGTGACCAGCCATCTGGATTACATCTGGACATGAAGGCTGTGTCGCAAATGGCACCCTTTTCCCTATATAGTGCACTACTTCTGGCCTGAATGCTAAGCGTCACGTCTGGAGGAAACCTGGCACCATCCCTACGGTGAAGCACCGTGGTGGCAGGGACTGAGAGACTAGTCAGGATTGAGGGAAAGATGAACGGAGCAATGTAGAGTGCGATCCTTGATGAAAACCTGCTCCAGAGCTCTCAGGATGTCACGGTTTCGGCCGAGGCTGCTCCTCCTCCTTGCTCGGGCAGGCTTCGGCGGTCGTCGTCCCCGGAGTACTAGCTACCACCGTTGTATGTTATCGATGTTTGTTTGGTTTTGTCTTCGTTGTACACCTGTTCCCTGTTAGTGTTAATTATGTATCCTATAAGTTTCTCGTTTGTTAGTCGTGTGTTGTGTGTAATTGTTCCGCCTGTCTGTTAGTGCTGTCCTTTTGCCTATTGCTTGTTAAGGACCGTCGCACTGTTTTCGTGCGCATTCAGTATTTTGGTGTTTTACGCACTGTTGCGTAATCGTTCGCCTCCGGGTTTGTTTAGGCCCGTTTTGTTTATTTTGTCGTCTAGTAAAGTCTGGTTAGACGAAGCTTCTGTGTCCTGCGCTTGATTCCTACACCACATCCACATCAGCCTCCTGACACAGGACCTCAGACTGGGGCGACGGTTCACCTTCCAACAGGACAATGACCCTAAGCACACAGCCAAGAAAACGCAGGAGTGGCTACGGGACAAGTCTCTGAATGTCCTTGAGTGGCCCAGCCAGAGCCCGGACTTGAACCTGATGGAACATCTCTGCAAAGACCTGAAAATAGCTGTGCAGCAACTCTCCCCATCCAACCTGACAGAGCTTGAGAGGATCTGCAGAAAATAATGGGAGAAACTCACCAAATACAGGTGTGCCAAGCTTGTAGCATCATACCCAAGAAAACTCGAGGCTGTAATCGCTGCCAAAGGTGTTTCAACAAAGTACTGAGTAAAGGGTCTGTAATACTTATGTAAATGTGATATTTCCGTTTTTTATAAATTAACAAAAACCAGTTTTTGCTTTGTCATTATGGGGTATTGTGTGTAGATTGATGAGGATAAAAAAATAATCAAATTTAGATTAAGGCTGTAACCTAAAATGTGGAAAAAGTCAAGGGGTCTTAATACATTTTGAAGGCACTGTATGTGTGTGTGTTTGTGTGTGTGTGTGTATGTATATATATATATATATATCAGTACCAGTCAAAAGTTTGGACAAACCTACTCATTCAAGGGTTTTTCTTTATTTTTACTATTTTCTACATTGTGGAATAATAGTGAAGACATCAAAACTATGAAATAACACATATTGAATCATGTAGTAACCAAAAAAGTGTTAAACAAATCAAAATATATTTTATATTTGAGATTCTTCAAAGTCGCCACCCTTTGCTTTGCACACTCTCGGCATTCTCTCAACCAGCTTCATGAGGAATGCTTTTCCAACAGTCTTGAAGGAGTTCCCACATATGCTGAGCACTTGTTGGCTGCTTTTCCTTCACTCTGCCGTCCAACTCATCCCAAACCATCTCAATTGGGTTGAGGTTGGGGGATTGTGGAGGCCAGGTCATCTGATGCAGCACTCCATCACTCTCCTTCTTGGTCAAATAGCCCTTACACAGCCTGGAGGTGTGTTTTGGGTCATTGTCCTGTTGAAAAACAAATGATAGTCCGATTAAGCCCAAACCAGATGGGATGGCATATCGCTGCAGAATACTGTGGTAGCCTTGCTGGTTAAGTGTGCCTTGAATTCTTAATAAATCACAGACAGTGTCACCAGCAAAGCACCATCACACCACCTCCTCCATGCTTCATGATGGGAACCACACATGCGGAGATCATCCGTTCACCTACTCTGCATGTCACAAAGACACGGCGGTTAGAACCAAAAATCTCAAATTTGGAATCATCAGACCAAAGGACAGATTTCCACTGGTCTAATGTCCATTGCTCGTGTTTCTTGGCCCAAGCAATTCTCTTATTATTATTGGTGTCCTTTAGTAGTGGTTTCTTTGCAGCATTTCGATCCCGAGTGGCGCAGCGATCTAAGGCACTGCATCTCAGTGCTAGAGGCGTCACTACAGACCCTGGTTCGATTCCAGGCTGTATCACAATTCGGCCGTGATTGGGAGTCCCATAGGGCGGCGCACAATTAGCCCAGCGTTGTCCATGTTTGGCTGGGGTTTCCGTCATTGTAAATAATAATTTGTTCTTAACTGATTTTGCCTAGTTAAATAAAGGTAAAAAAAAAAAAATGAAGGTCTCCTCTGAACAGTTGATGTTAAGATGTGTCTGTTACTTGAACTCTGTGAATCATTTATTTGGGCTGCAAACTGAGTTGCAGTTAACTCTAATGCACTTATCCTCTGCAGCAGAGGTAACTCTGGGTCTTCTTGTCCTGTGGCGGTCCTCATGAGAGTCAGTTTCATCATAGCGCTTGATGGTTTTTGCGACTGCACTTGAAGAAACTTTCAAAGTTCTTGACATTTTCTGGATTGACTGACCTTCATGTATTAAAGTAATTTCCGAACGCACTGTATATATACACGTGTGTGTGTGTGTGTGTGTGTGTTTATTTTGTTATTGTTTCTCTGTAATACTACTAGCTACCAAGCAATTTTATGAAGTTGGCTTTAGCTAGCCCAGATAGTTATGATGTTGGGAGATTGGGAACCTAACTACCAAGAAGCCATTTCAGGCTATCAAGTTAGAATAGCTAGCTTGTCTAACTATCTTAGCTGGCATGCTTGTTGGCAAGGTTTTGTAGACTTTAGAAAAGCAAGCAATTACTAAATGTACTAAATAAGACTCACATTCCTTTCAATCTTTTACCCAGATTTTAGCAGAGAAGCATATATATATACACTGCTCAAAAAAATAAAGGGAACACTTGAACAACACAATGTAACTCCAAGTCAATCACACTTCTGTGAAATCAAACTGTCCACTTAGGAAGCAACACTGATTGACAATAAATTTCACATGCTGTTGTGCAAATGGAATAGACAACAGGTGGAAATTATAGGCAATTAGCAAGACACCCCCAATAAAGGACTGGTTTTGCAGGTGGTGACCACCGACCACTTCTCAGTTCCTGTGCTTCCTGGCTGATGTTTTGGTCACTTTTGAATGCTGGCGGTGCTTTCACTCTAGTGGTAGCATGAGACGGAGTCTACAACCCACACAAGTGGCTCAGGTAGTGCAGCTCATCCAGGATGGCACATCAATGCGAGCTGTGGCAAGAAGGTTTGCTGTGTCTGTCAGCGTAGTGTCCAGAGCATGGAGGCGCTACCAGGAGACGTGGAGGAGGCTGTAGGAGGGCAACAACCCAGCAGCAGGACTGCTACCTCCGCCTTTGTGCAAGGAGGAGCACTGCCAGAGCCCTGCAAAATGACCTCCAGCAGGCCCCAAATGTGCATGTGTCTGCTCAAACGGTCAGAAACAGACTCCATGAGGGCGGTATGAGGGCCCGACGTCCACAGGTGGGGGTTGTGCTTACAGCCCAACACCGTGCAGGACGTTTGGCATTTGCCAGAGAACACCAAGATTGGCAAATTCGCCACTGGCGCCCTGTGCTCTTCACTTATGAAAGCAGGTTCACACTGAGCACGTGACAGACGTGACAGAGTCTGGAGACGCCGTGAAGAACGTTCTGCTGCCTGCAACATCCTCCAGCATGACCGTTTTGGCGGTGGGTCAGTCATGGTGTGGGGTGGCATTTCTTTTGGGGGCTGCATAGCCCTCCATGTGCTCGCCAGAGGTAGCCTGACTGCCATTAGGTACCGAGATGAGATCCTCAGACCCCTTGTGAGACCATATGCTGGTGCGGTTGGCCCTAGGTTCCTCCTAACGCAAGACAATGCTAGACCTCATGTGGCTGGAGTGTGTCAGCAGTTCCTGCAAGAGGAAGGCATTGATGCTATGGATTGGCCCGCCCGTTCCCCAGACCTGAATCCAATTGAGCACATCTGGGACATCATGTCTCGCTCCATCCACCAACGCCACGTTGCACCACAGACTGTCCAGGAGTTGGCGGATGCTTTAGTCCAGGTCTGGGAGGAGATCCCTCAGGAGACCATCCGCCACCTCATCAGGAGCATTCCCAGGCGTTATAGGGAGGTCAAACAGGCACATGGAGGCCACACACACTACTGAGCCTCATTTTGACTTGTTTTAAGGACATTACATCAAAGTTGGATCAGCCTGTAGTGTGGTTTTCCACTTTAATTTTGAGGGTGACTCCAAATCCAGACCTCCATGGGTTGATACATTTGATTTCCATTGATAATTTTTGTGTGATTTTGTTGTCAGCACATTCAACTATGTAAAGAAAAAAGTATTTAATAAGATTATTTCATTCATTATGATCTAGGATGTGTTATTTTAGTGATCCCTTAATTTTTTTGAGCAGTATATATATATATTTTTAACACCAGTCACGAGGATACAGACAGCTCAAGAGATATGCTTAGATACAGTGGGGGAAAAAAGTATTTAGTCAGCCACCAATTGTGCAAGTTCTCCCACTTAAAAAGATGAGAGAGGCCTGTAATTTTCATCATAGGTACACGTCAACTATGACAGACAAATTGAGAAAAAAAATCCTGAAAATCACATTGTAGGATTTTTAATGAATTTATTTGCAAATTATGGTGGAAAATAAGTATTTGGTCACCTACAAACAAGCAAGATTTCTGGCTCTCACAGACCTGTAACTTCTTCTTTAAGAGGCTCCTCTGTCCTTCACTCGTTACCTGTATTAATGGCACCTGTTTGAACTTGTTATCAGTATAAAAGACACCTGTCCACAACCTCAAACAGTCACACTCCAAACTCCACTATGGCCAAGACCAAAGAGCACCAGAAACAAAATTGTAGACCTGCACCAGGCTGGGAAGACTGAATCTGCAATAGGTAAGCAGCTTGGTTTGAAGAAATCAACTGTGGGAGCAATTATTAGGAAATGGAAGACATACAAGACCACTGATAATCTCCCTCGATCTGGGGCTCCACGCAAGATCTCACCCCGTGGGGTCAAAATGATCACAAGAACGGTGAGCAAAAATCCCAGAACCACACGGGGGGACCTAGTGAATGACCTGCAGAGAGCTGGGACCAAAGTAACAAAGCCTACCATCAGTAACACACTACGCCACCAGCGACTCAAATCCTGCAGTGCCAGACGTGTCCCCCTGCTTAAGCTAGTACATGTCCAGACCCCTGAAGTTTGCTAGAGTGCATTTGGATGATCCAGAAGAGGATTGGGAGAATGTCAGATGAAACCAAAATATAACTTTTTGGTAAAAACTCAACTTGTCGTGTTTAGAGGACAAAGAATGCTGAGTTGCATCCAAAGAACACCATACCTACTGTGAAGCATGGGGGTGGAAACATCATGCTTTGGGGCTGTTTTTCTGCAAAGGGACCATGACGACTGATCCGTGTAAAGGAAAGAATGAATGGGGCCATGTATCGTGAGATTTTGAGTGAAAACCTCCTTCCATCAGCAAGGGCATTGAAGATGAAACGTGGCTGGGTCTTTCAGCATGACAATGATCCCAAACACACCGCCCGGGCAACGAAGGAGTGGCTTCGTAAGAAGCATTTCAAGGTCCTGGAGTGGCCTTGCCAGTCTCCAGATCTCAACCCCATAGAAAATCTTTGGAGGGAGTTGAAAGTCCGTGTTGCCCAGCGACAGCCCCAAAACATCACTGCTCTAGAGGAGATCTGCATGGAGGAATGGGCCAAAATACCAGCAACAGTGTGTGAAAACCTTGTGAAGACTTACAGAAAACGTTTGACCTGTGTCATTGCCAACAAAAGGTATATAACAAAGTATTGAGAAACTTTTGTTATTGACCAAATACTTATTTTCCACCATAATTTGCAAATAAATTCCTAAAAAATCCTACAATGTGATTTTCTGGATTTTCTTTTCTCATTTTGTCTGTCATAGTTGACGTGTACCTATGATGAAAATGACAGGCCTCTCTCATCTTTTTAAGTGGGAGAACTTGCACAATTGGTGGCTGACTAAATACTCCCCCCACTGTATGCAGAAAAATAAACAACATGTTTTTGATATAGAATTAAGCATAATGATTATGGCTCTCGATTGCAGGAAAAAGCTGTTTGAGGTGTTTGAAAAATGCAAAACTCTCCAACTTAAGGATGGGGGGCATAGCCCTCCTCCGGACCACTCCTCAGCCATCCTCATGTCCATTGTGCCCCCTCAAATATTTGGGTGCATTCTGCCCCTACACACACACACACCAGTGTTGGTTAGTAGTGAACTACATGTAGTTCAACTAGTAATTTAATAACATTTTGCAGTACCTTGGTGGTAGTTGAACTAAATTCAAATCTAGGTAGTATTTTCAGTAGTTCTTTACTCTTTTGCCATTTAATGGTGTAATTAACAACTGGAATTATACACACACAAATTCTATATTGGTTTAGTAGGCAATCATTTCCTTTCTTTTTCGGCATCAGCCTGCTATTAGGTGATAAAGGGAAAGTTCACCCAAATTACATATTGGTTCCCTTGCCCTGTAAGCAGTTTGTGGACACGATATGACAGCAACTCATGCTTTGGTTTTGTTTACCTGGCCAATTTTGCAAATGCAAACTTTTCAGCATTTGTGGCACAAATCCAACACAGTCAATGGTACGTATATTAGCAGTTTCACGCTTCGTATCCAAATAATCTTCAAGTAATATCATTGAGTTACACAATCAGATTTTAGATACTCTAGGATGATTTGGACAAAAAGTTAGCATTTGAAACAGTGGACAACAAAACCAAAGCATGGATTGCTGTCATACCTTGTCCATAGACTGCTTACAGGGTAAGGTAACCAATGTGTCATCTTCTAATTTGAGTGAACTATCCCTTTAACATTGAGGGGGTGGGGATTTTTTAAATGTTCTTTAATCTAGTTGTCAGAACCTGTAGGATGGGACGTAAACCTAACAACTTCAATGACAATTCTTTAAACAGGGGGGAAAAAAACACCAAATTCACTGGAAATACGTTACATAGGACAAAGAAACAATACTCTGAGCCATAGCTCCATACTACTTGTCACAACTGATACTATGTACTCGTTGTTGAAGTGTGGTTGACGTGAGGTGTGGGGGGTTCATGGGTGGCTTTTGACCATTTCTTTTGAAATCCTCGAATGTTAGGTACTATTTCTATTGAATATTATATGAATCCTATCAATTAAAATTGGCCAATTTGCATCAGTTCATCCGAGATCAAATTATATTTCAACAAAATAATGTTGCAGGAATGCTAATCTTATCTGTTTCTAACAAAAACTATTTCAGAACAATTTGAGATGGTGGGTGTCAAAATCCTCTTTCTTGTGCTTTTTGAAATGGAACAACCCAGGAGCCAATGGGAGATGTTGATTAGCTAGAGACGCAGTGATTAGTACACGTGTGTGTGTGTTCTGCGTGTGTGCGTGTGAGGCAGGGGATGGGGGGATGCCAGATGCCAAGGTGATCACTCTGACTGTGTGGATGTAGACCTGCTGTTGCTTTTCGTTAACGTCCATTCTTGATGAAACCATTGTATTGCTATTTATGAAACACACATCAATGGCAATGGATATAAACTGTGTTACAACCCCCTTCCAAATAATGTCCAATCAATTGAATTTACCACAGGTGGACTCCAACCAAGTTCTAGAAACATCTCAAGGATGGAAACAGGATGCACCTGAGGTCAATTTCGAGTCTCACAGCAAAGGGTCTGAATACTTATGTAAATAAGGTATTTGTGTTTTCTCTTAGTCATTATGGGGTATTGTGTGTAGATTGATGAGTAAACAAATAATTGAATCCATAGTAAAATAAGGCTCTAACGTAACAAAATGTGGAAAAAAGGAAGGGGTCTGAATACTTTCTGAATGCACTGTGTGTATGTACAGTTGAAGTCAGATGTTTACATACACCTTAGCCAAATACATTTAAACTCAGTTTTTCACAATTCCTGACATTTAATCCTAGTAGAAATTCCCTGTTTTAGGTCAGTTAGGATCACCACTTTATTTTAAGAAAGTGAAATGCCAGAATAATGGTAGAGAGAATGATTTATTTGCGCTTTTATTTATTTCATCACATTCCCAGTGGGTCAGAAGTTTACATACACTCAATTAGTATTTGGTAGCATTGCCTTTAAATTGTTTAACTTGGGTCAAACGATTCGGGTAGCCTTCCACAAGCTTCCCACAATAACTTGGGTGAATTTTGGCCCATTCCTCCTGACAGAGCTGGTGTAACTGAGTCTGGTTTGTAGGCCTCCTTGCTCGCACATGCTTTTTCAGTTCTGCCCACAAATGTTCTATAGGATTGAGGTCAGGGCTTTGTGATGGCCACTCCAATACCTTGACTTTGTTGTCCTTAAGCCATTTTGCCACAACTTTGGAAGTATGCTTGGGGTCATTGTCCATTTGGAAGGCCAATTTGCGACCAAGCTTTAACTTCCTGACTGATGTCTTGAGATGTTGCTTCCACATAATTTTCCTTCCTCATGGAGTGGTTGAAAAACGAGTTTTAATGACTCCAACCTAAGTGTATGTAAACTTCCAACTTCAACTGTATGTGTTATTTCATAGTTTTGATGTCTTCACTATTATTCAATAATGTAAAAAATAGTACAAATAGAGGAAAACCCTTGAATGAGTAGGTGTGTCCAAACTTTTGATTGGTAGTGTATGCTGAACAAAAAGTGCCTTCAGAAAGTATTAATACCCCTTGACTTACTCCACATTTTGTTGTGATACAGCCTGAATTCAAAAGCCTGAATTTCCTCACCCATCTACATACAATACCCATAATGACAAAGTGAAAACTTGTTTTTAGAAAATGTTGCACATTTATTGAAAATGGAATACAGAAACATCTCATTTACATAAATATTCACACCCCTGAGTCAATGGCAGCGATTACAGCTATGAGTCTTTCTTGGTACGTCTCTAAGAGCTTTGCACACCTGGATTGTACAATTTCATTTTTAATTCTTCAAGCTCTTTCAAGTTGGTTGTTGATCATTGCTAGACAGCCATTTTCAAGTCTTGCCATAGCTTTCAAGCCGATTTACGTCAAAGCTGTAACTCAGCCACTCCGGAACATTCAATGTCGTCTTGGTAAGAAACTCCAGTGTATATTTGGCTTTGTGTTTTAGGTTATTGTCCAGCTGAAAGGTGAATTTGTCTCCCAGTGTCTGTTGGAAAGCAGACTGAACCAGGTTTTCTTCTAGGGTTTTGCTTCTGCTTAGCTCTATTCCATTTATTTTCATCCCAAAAAACTCCCTAGTCCTTGCCAATGACAAGCATACCCTGAACATGATGCAGCCACCACCATGCTTGAAAATATGAAGAGTGGTACTCAGTGATGTGTTGTGTTTGATTTGTCCCAAACATAACGCTTTGTATTCAGGACATAAAGTAAATTTCTTTGCCAAATTTTGTGGTTTTACTTTAGTGTCTTATTGCAAACAGGATTCATGTTTTGGAATATTTTTATTCTGTACAGGCTTCCTTCTTTTCACTCTTTCATTTAGGTTAGTATTGTGGAGTAACTACAATGTTGTTGATCCATCCTCAGTTTTCTCCTTTCACAGCCATTATGGTGAAATCCCTGAGCGGTTTCTTTCCTCTCCGGGTACTGAGTTAGGAAGGACACTTGTATCTTTGTAGTGACTGAGTGTATTGATTCACCATCCAAAGTGTAATTAAAACCCTTTCCTGCAGTCAAATGATCAAATCGCCCTCTAGTGGCCTCATGGGTGGAATGTAAATATTTTTTATGATTCAATAATTAATAAACATGATATTTAAATAAAATGCCAGAAATCCAGTGTTTCTCTGTCAAACGGTTTTGTTACTGTATATTTCAGTCTTCTGTGATGTGTATATAAAGTGTAATATTGGGATGCAAACTCGTATGTATTACATTTCAACTCTATATCTGACATGGTACAGGTGTCTTATTTTCTTTAACCATGTGTGTGAGGTGTATAATTTTGTTTCAAAGTACGTTTGTTTAAGACTACAGAGAAACATTCTGTGTGACCCCGATTTAGCCCATTGCAGTAATAGGTTAATAACTTCACCATGCTCAAAGGGATATTCAATGTCTGCTTTTTTATTTTTAACCATCTACCAATAGGTGCCTTCTTTGCGAGGCATTGGAAAACCTCCCTGGTCTTTGTGGTTGAATCTGTTTGAAAGTCACTGCTCGACTGAGGGACCTTATAGATTATTGTATGTATGGGATCAGGTAGTCTTTCAAAAATCATGTTACACTATTATTGCACACAGAGTGAGTCCATGCAACTTATTAGGTGAGTTGTTAAGCTAATTTTTACTCCTGAAATTATTTAGGCTTGCCATAACAAAGGGGTTGAATACTTGACTCAAGACATTTCAGCTTTTTATTTTGAATTCATTTGTAAAAATGTATATTTCCACCTTGACATTATGGGGTTTTGTGTGTAGGCAAGTGACAAAAAATCTAAATGTAATCCATTTTAAACTCAGGCTGCAACACAACAAAATGTGGGAAAAGTCAAGGGGTGTGAATACTTGAATCAGGAGAAATCTGAGGGGGTACGTGCCCCTGTGCCCCGTATGGGCATGACACATGCGTGCGCGTGTATGTGTGAGTGTGGACCATTCATTATTTACCTGACCACTTCACTCCTGCAATAACACGTTAGGACTGCTGAAGACACCCAGCCGGCAGAGAGATGAGACGAGCAGCAAGCTGCCTGTCCTGGTGTCTCAAAGTGGGCATTATGTTGACATATCAGGATTGCTGTCTGTGAGAGAACAATAACCAAAGACAACATTGTCATTAGAAGAAGAACACCCAGTGTTCTCCCACTCTCTCTCAATGTTAACCTTTCTGTCTCTATCTCTTAAGGTTAGGGCTATGGTTAGGTAAGGGTTATGTTTAGGGTTAGGGTAATGGTAATGGTAAGGGTTAAGGTTAGGGTTTAGGGTAGGGATGTCCCAAGGATTCCGGATAGTGCTAACTGAGGGTCATGGGGGAGGTCCAGGAGACGCTGCCTGAGCCCATGAGGAGGGGTTTGGGGGGCACCACCGTTTCCACCACTACAATTGACAGCTGAGACTGGAGACTGACAGTACGGTCCGATAGACTTACTGACTTTTACTGTAACACTCCGACCCTGGCACTGTATGATCTCAGTGTCAAGGTAAGGAACCTTAACCTAAAAGGCAGTGAGGGAGCATCAAAGGCAAGGGGTACTGGGAGCTCTACAAGCTCCCAGTGCTGCAAAGGACAGGAGACCTCCAGTGGAGGGTTGTTCGTGGGGCCCTGGACAGAAATAGCTGGTTGGCTCGGTTTGACACGGGGGTCTGGGAGGGGTGTCCGTATTGTGCATCAACTGAGACGGTTAAGCATGTTTTTTTCTGTGTGTACAAGGGTGATGCCGGTATTGTCTCTGTTGGACCACCTGTGTATAAGAATGGGGGTGATATTTTCTGTGGGGATGTTTGTTTTGGCCCAGAGGTATTTTAACAGTGAAAGGGCCAAGTGTGTTGTGTAAAAAAATAATGTTTGGGCAGGCCAAGTTGGAGAAGAAACCGGATCAGAGGTAGGGGGGCAACTGACCCTGTGTTAATATTTAAAGGGATGGTCTCTGCGCGCCTTTGTGTTTAATTTTTGTTTCATATAATGGTGAATAATGAGATGTTGCAGGAGGTATGGGGGTTTAGGGGGGCTGTCTGTACGGCAGAAGAGGACAGACTGAATGTATTTTTGTGGTGTGGTGCTGAATTGTGTATTGGATTGTGCTGGGTTGTGTAATGTGATTTTGTTGAAGTTGTGGTGGTAATTGGGGGGGTTAGTATAATAAGGATGTCTCAATAAAGTAAGACAAAAAGTCAGTCTCTCTCTGTTTTTTCTTGCAGGCTGGTACACAGCGCATTGGTGCATGACTTCTGAGGGTTGAATGTTCATGTACTGTACGGTCCAATAAAGGGGATTTTACCATTCAAATGATCTCTCTCTCCCTCCCTCCCACTCTATATGTGATGTTGTAATGATAACTTAGTGTGTAGTTGAGTATGGGGGGTCTGGTGTTCCTGTCTGTCATCTAGTGCTCCATAGAGACCTAAAAGCTCTGTGTCTCCCAGGCAAACAATTGACAGAGACATTAGGGCTCAAAACGAAAATGAAAATGGTAGACCCTCCCTGTTTTGCTTCAGTCAGTTTTCTTCTGTTTGCTGCCTAACGAATACGATCCTGCTATCACAGACACAGAGAGCAGATATGTCAAAAATGTGCTCTGATAAGCAGCACAAAGAGAAACAACAGCGTGGAACAGTGTGGTAGCCAACCGACTGCAGCCCAGGGTCAAAGCATTACCTAAATATGTGTGTGCCTAAATGATAACATCGAGCTAAGAGAATGTATTGAACCAGATCTAATCTGCGTCCCAAACGTCATTGTATTCCCTATATAGTGCACTACATGGGGAATAGCGTGTCATTTGGGACACAAACATAGTGATAAAGCATTTTCAGAATTCGAGTCTACGAAAAACAATGCTTTTAGTCCCCTGTAGTGGTGCAGTTTAGAGTATGCAAAATGGGTGTATGTGGGAGACTGAAGCATTGAACAAGCAGATGAAGGGGTGGATGAGGAAGGAAGCCAAGCCATCCTTTCCCAACTCACAGCTTGGTCTATATGTGTGTCCCAAATGGCACCCTAATCCCTACATAGAGCACTACTTTTGAACAGGGCCCATAGGGCTCTGGTCAAAAGTAGTGCACTATAGGGAAATACAGTGCTATTTGGGACACAGTCTGTAATTACCACATATGTTTTCTCTCTTCTGCTACTGCTCTCTTAGAGTGTGTTACACCCCATTCCCCATTTCCGTCTCAGGCTTGATGGTGAAATTACACTGTGGACCTGTGTAAGTGACTGGCTGAACTGTAATTAAACACAATTTTTTCTCTCTCCCAGCTCAAGCTCCTTCTAGACACTGTACAATTACCAGTCCATTTATCCCATCTCTGATCTGGTCCACTCTGGGTCCCCTCCCAGTACTGCTGTTTGATGACGGAGCAAGTGTGTGTGTATGCGTCTCTGTGTGTGTGGCACAATTTCCCCATGTTTCTGTGCAGTGTTTGGCCAGCGAGCGACATGCCCTGTGCTAATATTGTGAGGTACCCCTGACCCTGGGTTGAGGGCTTCTCTCCTCCTCGATTAGTGCAGCTTATGGTTCCTGTCAGACCGCACAGCAGCAGGGTCATATTCACTAGAAACTAAACTGAAGCAAATGGGCCGAAGGGACTACCTGAACTTGTCCAATAAGAAATACTTGTTTTCGGATCTTTAAGAAACGCTTAAAGGGATCTTCATGAAGAGGTTCACTAACATGAACACACTTACAGACTGTCCATAAGGGCATCATTGATGCAGGCACCTGGATGCCTTTATGCCAACTATACCTACGCTTTACCCTGATCAGGCATTCTGGACACACACTTAGCCAGGTAGGCCCTATGCCAGCCAGCCACAACCACCAAGCAGTTGCTGCAAGGTAAGGAAATGGATTCCCAATGTCTCTCTTTCCCCTTTTCCATTAAAGGTTTAACCCTTTTATTGCTTCTTTAATCAGCGCAACAGTTTTCAGCTGTGCTAACTTAATTGCAACAGGGTTTTCTAATAATCAATTTGATGTTATTTTATTTGGTAAGTCTCTAAGAGCTTTGCACACCTGGATTGTACAATTTTATTCTTTTTTAAATTCTTCAAGCTCTGTCAAGTTGGTTGTTGATCATTGCTAGACAGCCATTTTCAAGTCTTGCCATAGCTTTCAAGCCGATTTACGTCAAAGCTGTAAACTCAGCCACTCCAGAACATTCAATGTCGTCTTGGTAAGCAACTCCTAACATAATTGCAAAAGGGTTTTCTAATAATCAATTTTATGTTATTTTAATGGACAAAAAAAAAATTCTTTCGAAAATAAGGACATTTCTAAGTGACCCCAAACTTTTGAACGGTAGTGTACATTTTTTCCCCTAAGTTGATAGACCAACTGTTAAACATTTCGAGCCAAATGTTTGATTACTGTATCAAAGTCATAAATCCATCAAATTATTAAATGTTCTCACATTTAAATGTTTTGCTACATTTCTGCCAAACTTCAGATCATTATTCCTCTGCCTCTGAACATAACAAGAAGAAGATACCTATATCCTTTTAGACAAAGTGTGGGTTTAATCCTGGATGCTGATTGGTTAAAACCACATTCCAGCCAGTGTCTATTCCACAAGTTACCACCGGCTAAGGCTATTACGTTGAAATGCCTATTTACTGTTCCATTTCACTGCGTAATCCATTGTCTCATCAGCCCAACCAGGCAATGTATAAACTTCAAAATCTCCGCTGTAAAAAAGCTACGGAAGTCCAGAGAGGACATATGAATAAAAAGCTATTATTCCCTCGTTATGTCGATCACAACTTATTTATCTCATGATCACGACTTAACAAAAGTTGTTTTGTCGAGATCACGAGATAAACTCTATAAATAGGAGTGGACGCATTGATGATAGATTGCCAGTATGGCTGAGGCAGCAGAGCCCACGGTGGATCTGCACATACCTGAACGATGCCTGACAGGCAGCACTGTCTCCCAGGCTGTGTGCCACCCCCCAAAACCACAGCCAATCACGTGCAAGCAACAACACAGCTAACTTGGCTAGTCTTGTGAGTGAGCAAGCTAGTTAGCTAAGTAAAAAAAATTGTATTGTAAGCTAGCTTGTTATCTACCGTATGCTGTTTGTTGGCTTGCATAACTGATACAGTATGTGTATAATTGTAAGGGACACATAATGTTTTATGGGTAATATTTACATTTACAGAGTGGGAGAGCTCCATTTCTAACAGGCTGATCAGATTCAATATCAGCCTCAGAGGCTGATAAGTCACGATTCTGTCTTGTAAACTGTTTCATAGGTAAAGCTCCTTGCAGGAAGATTAGTAGTCCGTGCATTATGTATATGATCAAGAGTGGGTGCGCTTCATTCTTGGCAGGCTGATCAGATTCAATAGGTCAGGATTCTGCCTTGTAGGCTGTCTGCAAGGAGCCTTACGTATGAAACAGCCTAGAAGGCAGCATCCTGATTTATCAAATCAAAGTTTATTGGCGGCGTACACAGATGTTATTGCCTGTGCAGCGAAATGCTTGTGTTAAGTAAGTACAGTAAGACCGATCAATAAAAAACAATAAACATTATCCCCAAAAATGTTTATTAAGAAATATCAGAACAAGCTATGTCAGAGTCCGGAATATAAATACACTGCTCAAAAAAATAAAGGGAACACTTAAACAACACAATGTAACTCCAAGTCAATCACACTTCTGTGAAATCAAACTGTCCACTTAGGAAGCAACACTGATTGACAATAAATTTCACATGCTGTTGTGCAAATGGAATAGACAACAGGTGGAAATTATAGGCAATTAGCAAGGACACCCCCAACAAAGAAGTGGTTGTGCAGGTGGTGACCACAGACCACTTCTCAGTTCCTATGCTTCCTGGCTGATGTTTTGGTCACTTTTGAATGCTGGCGGTGCTTTCACTCTAGTGGTAGCATGAGACGGAGTCTACAACCCACACAAGTGGCTCAGGTAGTGCAGCTCATCCAGGATGGCACATCAATGCGAGCTGTGGCAAGAAGGTTTGCTGTGTCTGTCAGCGTAGTGTCCAGAGCATGGAGGCGCTACCAGGAGACAGGCCAGTACATCAGGAGACGTGGAGGAGGCCGTAGGAGGGCAACAACCCAGCAGCATGACCGCTACCTCCGCCTTTGTGCAAGGAGGAGCAGGAGGAGCACTGCCAGGGCCCTGCAAAATGACCTCCTGCAGGCCACAAATGTGCATGTGTCTGCTCAAATGGTCAGAAACAGACTCCATGAGGGTGGTATGAGGGCCCGACGTCCACAGGTGGGGGTTGTACTTACAGCCCAACACCGTGCAGGATGTTTGGCATTTGCCAGAGAACACCAAGATTGGCAAATTCGCCACTGGCGCCCTGTGCTCTACACAGATGAAACTAGGTTCACATTGAGCACATGTGACAGACGTGACAGAGTCTGGAGACGCCGTGGAGAATGTTCTGCTGCCTGCAACATCCTCCAACATGACCGGTTTGGCGGTGGGTCAGTCATGGTGTGGGGTGGCATTTCTTTGGGGGGCCGCACAGACCTCCATGTGGTCGCCAGAGGTAGCCTGACTGCCATTAGGTACCGAGATGAGATCCTCAGACCCCTTGTGAGACCATATGCTGGTGCGGTTGGCCCTGGGTTCCTCTTAATGCAAGACAATGCTAGACCTCATGTGGCTGGAGGTGTCAGCAGTTCCTGCAAGAGGAAGGCATTGATGCTATGGACTGGCCCGCCCGCTCCCCAGACCTGAATCCAATTGAGCACATCTGGGACATCATGTCCGCTCCATCCACCAACGCCATGTTGCACCACAGACTGTCCAGGAGTTGGCGGATGCTTTAGTCCAGGTCTGGGAGGAGATCCCTCAGGAGACCATCCGCCACCTCATCAGGAGCATGCCCAGGCGTTGTAGGAAGGCCATACAGGCATGTGGAGGCCACACACACTACTGAGCCTCATTTTGACTTGTTTTAAGGACATTACATCAAAGTTGGATCAGCCTGTAGTGTGGTTTTCCACTTTAATTTTGAGGGTGACTCCAAATCCAGACCTACATGGGTTGATAAATTTGATTTCCATTGATAATTTTTGTGTGATTTTGTTGTCAGCACATTCAACTATGTAAAGAAAAAAGTATTTAATAAGATTATTTAATTATTTCAGATCTAGGATGTGTTGTTTAAGTGTTCCCTTAATTTTTTTGAGCAGTGTATATATATATAATATAATGTATATAAATATACAGTGCCTTCAGAAAGTATTCACACCCCTTTACTTTTTCCAATTTTGTTGTGTTCAACCTGAATAAAAAAATCGATTAAACTGAGATGTTTTGTCACTGGCCTACACACAATACCCCATAGTGTCAAAGTGGAATTATGTTTTTTATTTTATTTTAACAAATAAATTTAAAATGAAATGCTGAAATTTCTTGGGTCAATAAGTATTCAACCCCTTTCTTATGGCAAGCTTAAATAAGTTCAGAAGTAAATGTTTGCTTAACAAGTCACATAATAAGTTGCATGGACTCATTCTGTGTGCAATAATAGTGTTTAAAATGAATTTTAATGACTACCTCATCTCTGTACCCCACACATACAATAATTTGTAAGGTCCCTCAGTCGAGCAGTACGTTTCAAACACAGATTCAACCACAAAGACCAGGGAGGTTTTCCAATGCCTCGCAAAGAAGGGCACCTATTGGTAGATGGGTAAAAATAAAAAAAGCAGACATTGAATATCCCTTTGAGCATGGTGAAGTTATTAATTACACTTTGGATGGTGTATCAATGCACCCAGTCACTACAAAGATAGAGGGTTCTTCCTAACTCAGTTGCCAGAAAGGAAGGAAACCGCTCAGGGATTTCACCATGAGGCCAGTGGTGACTTTTAAACAGTTACAGAGTTTAATGGCTGTGATAAGAGAAAGCTGAGGATGAATCGACAACATTGTAGTTACTCCAAAATACTAACCTAATTGACAGAGTGAAAAGGAAGCCTGTAAAGAATAAACATATTCCAAAACATGCATCCTATTTGCAACAAGGCACTAAAGTAATACTGTAAAAAAAATGTGGCAAAGCAATTCACTTTTTGTCCTGAATACAAAGTGTTATGTTTGGGGCAAATCCAATACAACACATTACTGAATACCACTCTCCATATTTTCAAGCGTAGTGGTGGCTGCATCATGTTATGGGTATGCATGTAATCGTTAAGGACTGGGGAGTTTTTCAGCATAAAAAATAAACAGAATCTTAGAGGAAAGCTGGTTCAGTCTGCTTTCCACCAGACACTGGGAGATTAATTCAACTTTCAGCAGGACAATAACCTAGAACAAGGCCAAATCTACACTGGAGTTGCTTACCAAGAAGACGGTGAATGTTCCCGAGGGGCTGAGATACAGTTTTGACTTAAATCTATGGCAAGAACTGAAAAGGGTTGACAACCAAAAAGACAGAGCTTGAATAATTGTTTTAAAGAATAATGGGCACATGTTGCACAATCCAGGTGTAGAATGCTCTTAGAGACGTACCCAGAAAGACTCACAGCTGTAATCGCTGCCATTGATTCAGGGGTGTGAATACTTATGTAAATGAGATATTTATGTATTTCATTGTCCATACATTTGCAACATTTGCAACATTTTCTAAAAACATGTTTTCACTTTGTTATTATGGGGTATTGTGTGTAAATGGGTGAGAAACAAAATCTATTGAATACATTTTTTATTCAGGCTGTAACACAACAAAATGTGGAATAAGTCAAGGGGTATGAATACTTTCTGTAGGCGCTGTATTTACATATAATGTATAAGAATAGAAAACTACTGCTGGTGTGTACAGCAGTACTTACACTAGTTTTAGAACACCTACTCATTCAAGGGTTTTTCTTTATTTTGACTATTTTCTACATTGTAGAATAATAGTGAAGACATCAAAACTATGAAACTACATTGTAGAATAATAGTGAAGACATCAAAACTATGAAATAACACACATGGAATCATGTAGTAACCAAAAAAGTGTTAAACAAATCAAAATATATTTTGTATTTGAGATTCGTCATATAACCACCCTTTACTCAGTGCTTTGTTGAAGCACCTTTGGCAGCGATTACAGCCTCGAGTCTTCTTGGATATGATGCTACAAGCTTGGCACACCTGTATTTGGGGAGTTCCTCCCATTCTTATTTGCAGATCCTCTCAAACTCTGTCAGGTTGGATGGGGAGTGTCGCTGCACAGCTATTTTCAGGTCTCTCCAGAGATGTTCGATCGGGTTTAAGTCCGGGCTCTTACTGGGCCACTCAAGGACATTCAGATACTTATCCCTGCGTGTCTGGCTGTGTGCAGGGTCGTATCCTGTTGGAAGGGAACCTTCATCCCAGTCTGAGGCGAGCGCTCGGAGCAGGTTTCATCAAGGATCTCTGTACTTTGCTTTGTTCATCTCCTCGATCCTGACCAGTCTCCCAGTCCCTGACGCTGAACAAAACATCCCCCACAGCATGATGCTGCCATCACCATGCTTTACCGCAGGTATGGTTGCCAGGTTTCTCCAGACGTGAAGCTTAGTATTCAGGACAGAGAATCTTTGTTTCTCACGGTCTGAGAGTCCTAGGTGCTTTTGGCGAACTGCGGGGTTTACTGAGGAGTGGGCTTCCGATCTGCGCACACTCCCAAACAGGCCTGATTGTTGGAGTGCTGCAGAGATTGTTGTCCTTCTGGAAGTTTCTCCCATCTCCAAAGAGGAACTTGTTGGTCACTTCCCTGTCCAAGGCGCTTCTCCCCAGATTGCTCAGTTTGGCTGGGCGGCCAGCTCTAGGAAAAGTCCAAGTGACCTGGGGAGCTCTGAGGTACCGTAAAATCACCTTTATAATAAAGCATTGCATGCATATCATCGCATTTGAGTAGTGGTCTAGACTAGAGCAGTAGAGTAGAGGTGCTTGCAGGTTTTTGTTTGTAGCCTAGGTTCCGGGAAAATGTGGCCTTTTTATGAATACATTTAGTGCAATTCTATGTCATTTTACATGACTATTTTTTTATACGGCACAACTGATTGAAATGTCAGGCTACTTTGACACTGACAAACTGAGAATGGGAGATCATTAAAAACGACCTCGTATTGAATCCATCAATAGCCGAGGCCTAGGTGTGTGAAGGAGACACACATATTCTACAATATGAGGAGGAAATGATAGTCCTAAAACAGCTTTCCAGTTTCAATGACTCACCGGCGATGGTCGATGCGCTCAAGCCAAAAGCCTATCTCTCTCGTTTTAGTTTGTAAAAACATTGCTGTTCGTTCAATAAGCCTACTTGGAAGTTTATAAAATAGCCTACAGACAGATAAGTATTTTTGTTTCAGCAGGAGCCATTTGCTTTCCAACCTGTACTATCCCAGGATTGTATTTGAAATATTGCGAAAGGCATGTTTAGGCTGCATGCTGTTCACTGACAGATTAGCCACGCGTTCTCGACTTGTGCCCCCCCACTTGAGGGAATTTTATTATTAAATATACGTACTGTAGGCTAATAATAATTGTGCCCTGCCCTCCCATGCATTTCATATGCCCCCCTTAAGACTGAGGTCTGGCGACGGGTCTGTGCTGGATCCTGTTCCGGCAGAATCCGGCTCAAATTAAGCACAGGCAGAGATACTGTACATATACAATGTTTATCAGTCCCTCGTCCCTCCCAGCTTTGATGCACCTGTATTGTCTCCGCCTTCTAGATGGTAGCGGGGTGAACAGGCCGTGTCTCAGGTGGCTGAGGTCCTTGATGATCTTCTTGGCCTTCCTGTGACACCTGGTGCCAGTGTTGCCAACTAATTTTCAGGGAAGTTGCTAGAGGTAGGTCGATTTGTTGCTAAAAGTTATTAAATGACGTTGTGATGTCATTGCGTGATTACGTGATAACGTAAAACTGCGTCATTACGTAGAATACACAATAACGTTACTCAAATTGACATGCTATCTCGGCGAAAAATATGATTTGACATTTGTTCGTTTAGATTTGTTTGTTTATTATCACAGATTTTTATTTGTAAAAGTAACATAAACACAACACATTGAATTATTGAACAAGTACACATTACACATTATTGAACAATTACATTTTACTTATTTTATTTTTAACTAGTAAACCTACACATTCTGAACAATTATAGTTTTAAGCAGTCTATAGGTAGTTAGTTAACATGCTACCTAACTGATCAACAATTATTGGTACAAGCTAATAACACGGTGTATATATGCTAGGCATCTCTCTCCAGGTTGTTGTGCTGCTTGGCTGGCTACCTGCTCAATGGTTTCCTCCAGATATTGCCACTGTTCTCGCTCACAGTGCACACTGCCACCATCAGCTGTGTCTCCGCCAGTTCCAGAAAGTCCCTCCTTGCATACGTACTGTAAATATGATGAATCATAGATTGGCAAGGAAATCCTCTTCATCTTCACTGTCCAACTACATTGTCACGGAGCTGGAACCAGCAGAAGAGGATGGAGTAGCCTTAAAGCTGTATGCCGCTGTGGTGCCAAACTGCTGCAGAACTTCACTTGGTAGTTTATGCTGGTGTCAGGTATCACCAGCCAGCTTCAGTCCATACCGCACCAGGAGTATGGAGTTGAGAGTATGCAGTGACATTCTATTTCTTACCTTTGACTTGACCACACTAATTTGGTTGAACAGCCGTTCAACCTCCGCATTTGAGTGTGGCAAGGAGAGCGCAGCGAGTGCAGCTTTGCACAGTTCTTCAAATGGATTTGACCCGGAAGAGTCCGTGTAGTTATTCACTTCACTTCAAAACTTGACTGTATTTTCAGTTGAGTCCCACCTACATTTTATCAGTTGTTTGGGGCTGGTACCCCAGTAGCTCAGCTACTTTAATAATTTTAGTGGTGATTTATTGTGCTTTAGCGTGTCCTTAACACTGAACAAGGCCATGTTTTGCAAGGCTTCTAGGTTGTCTGGGAGCCTTGCTTGCAGCTCCTTGCTTAAAGCAACAATGTAGTTGATGCACTGTCTCCGAATGACCTTTTCGTCCCTTAGCGCAAGACTGAGTTGGTAACACCGTGCTCTCGAAAAGGTACCCAAGGTATGGTGATGGACTGAGATGTCCATCAATGGCATCCTTCAATACATCCATTTTTGCCATAGGGTTGACTACTCTGCTGCAAATTGATGTTAAGAGGTGTACCAGATTGTCCAAAAGCTTGACAGGATCTGTTTGCTCGCCCTCAAATGACTTCACTGCAACTTGTACGTCGGACAGGATTGATTTCAAGAATGTCAGGTAGACATAGTTGGTCTTGTCCATGTACATGGCATGGAGCACATCCACCATGTGGCAATGCTCACTGGCCTTGGTCAACTCAAAGTGGAGGTTCAGTTCTTCCCACTGGCTGAATATACGAGATACCGCAGGCTCAATCGATAGCCAATGTGTGGCACACACTTTGGTGATCTGCAGCGGTTTCTGGCCACAATGAATGGTGGCATACTCTGCTTTGTATGCCTTGTGCCATTTTTGGGAAATCGAAAACCAATTGTAGGTTTCCCTGATAAAGTACTCAACACTCCTAGGGATGGTTTCTTTGGATGCTGCACTGACAGCCAATTGTAAAGAATGGCACACACAGCGGATGAGTACCAAATTGGGCAATGCACATTCTTCCTTTAAAATCTTGTGCACCCCGTTGTGCCTCCCAGTCATCACGGACGCATTATCAGTGCCAATATCCTGAAGATTCTCTTTTTTAAGGTTACACTTCTCATGAAACTCAACTACCGCCTTTGCTATTGATCTGGCATCGCCCCCCTCCAATTCAACCAGCCCGAGAAATGTGGACACAACGGTTATTTTTTTTCCCACTGAAATACCGAATTACCACACCCAGGTATTTCGAGACACTGACATCAGTGGACTCATCCAAAAGGAGACTGAACTTCTCATCCCCCACATCTGATGTTACCCTTTTGAGAAAATAAGGAGCCAGTACTCCCCTAATCATTCCTGTGCACTTGGTGTGGTGCATTTGGAAGTTTGTTGCTGCCAAATAATCTGAAAAGGTAGCTTTGCAAGCCATACCTAAATGGTTGCATGCTAGCAGCGAACAATGCTCTGCAATGGCCATTGCCATAGTAGCTTCTGCACTTTTGCAGTTATCCACTTTCTTAACCAACTGTGGTAATGTAGACTGCGTTGAGGGGTTGTACGGTTTTGATTTATTTATTTACATTTACGTCATTTAGCAGACGCTCTTATCCAGAGTGACTTACAAATTGGTGCATTCAACTTATGATAGCCAGTGGGACAACCACTTTTTTTATGGGGGGGTGGGGGAGGGGTAGAATGATTACTTTATACTATTCCAGGTATTCCTTAAAGAGGTAGGGTTTCAAGTGTCTCCGGAAGGTGGTCAGTAACTCCGCTGTCCTGGGGGAGCTTGTTCCACCATTGGGGTGCCAGAGCAGCGAATAGCTTTGACTGGGCTGAACGGGAACTGTGCTTCCGTAGAGGTAGGGGAGCTAGCAGGCCAGAGGTGGATGAACGTAGTGCCCTCGTTTGGGTGTAGGGTCTGATCAGAGCCTGAAGGTAAGGAGGTGCCGTTCCCCTCACAGCTCCGTAGGCAAGCACCATGGTCTTGTAGTAGATGATTGCCTCAACTAGAAGCCAGTGGAGTGTGCGGAGGAGTGGGGTGACATGAGAGAACTTGGGAAGGTCGAACACTAGACGGGCTGCGGCATTCTGGATAAGTTGTAGGGGTTTAATGGCACAGGCAGGGAGCCCAGCCAACAGCGAGTTGCAGTAATCCAGACGGGAGATGACAAGTGCCTGGATTAGGACCTGTGCCGCTTTCTGTGTGAGGTAGGGTCGTACTCTGCAAATGTTGTAGAGCATGAACCTGCAGGATCGGGTCACCGCTTTGATGTTAGCGGAGAACGAAGGGGAGTTGTCCAGGGTCACGTCAAGGTTCTTTGCACTCTGGGAGGAGGACACAATGGAGTTGTCAACCGTGATGGCGAGATCATGGAGCGGGCAGTCCTTCCCCGGGAGGAAGAGCAGCTCCGTCTTGCCGAGGTTCAGCTTGAGGTGGTGATCCGACTTCCACACTGATATGTCTGCCAGACATGCAGAGATGCGATTTGCCACCTCGTTATCAGAAGGGGGAAAGGAGAAAATTAATTGTGTGTCGTCTGCGTAGCAATGATAGGAGAGACCACATGAGGATATGACAGAGCCAAGTGACTTGGTGTATAGAGAGAATAGGAGAGGGCCTAGAACTGAGCCACGCCACCTGGTAGGAGCGACCTGTCAGGTAGGACGCAATCTAAGACTGAGCAGCGCCGGAGATGCCCAACTCGGAGAGGATGGAGAGGAGGATCTGATGGCTCACAGTATCAAAGGCAGCGGATAGGTCTAGAAGGATAAGAGCAGAGGAGAGAGAGTTAGCTTTAGCAGTGCGGAGAGCCTCCGTGACACAGAGAAGAGCAGTCTCAGTTGAATTGACCAGTCTTGAAACCTGACTGGTTTGGATCAAGAAGGTAATTCTGAGAGAGATAGCAGGAGAGTTGGCTAGAGACGGCACGCTCAAGAGTTTTGGAGAGAAAAGAAAGAAGGGATACTGGTCTGTAGTTGTTGACATCGGAGGGATCGAGTGTAGGTTTTTTGAGGAGGGTTGCAACTCTCGCTCTCTTGAAGACAGAAGGGACGTGGCCAGCGGTCAAGGATGATGAGCGAGGTGAGGGAGAAGGTCTCCGGAAATGGTCTGGAGAAGAGAGGAGGGGATAGGGTCAAGCGGGCAGGTTGTTGGGCGGCCGGCCGTCACAAATCGCAAGATTTCATCTGGAGAGAGAGGGGAGAAAGAAGTCAAAGCATAGGGTAGGGCAGTGTGAGCAGGACCAGCGGTGTCATTTGACTTGGCTTCCTAGGGTTAGAGGCAGAGGCTTGAAATGTAGAGTGGTAGAAAGTGGCTGTAGCATCGGAAACAGAGGAAGAGAATGTAGAGAGGAGGGAGTGAAAAGATGACAGGTCCGCAGGGAGTCTAGTTTTCCTCCATTTCCGCTCGGCTGCCCGGAGCCCTCTTCTGTGAGCTCGCAATGAGTCGTCAAACCACGGAGCAGGAGGGGAGGACCAAGCCGGCCGGGAGGATAGGGGACATAGAGAGAAAAGATCCAGAAAGGGAGGAGAGGAGGGTTGAGGAGGCAGAATCAGGAGATCGGAGGGAGATGGATTTAGCAGAGGGAAGAGATGATAGGATGGAAGAGGAGAGAGTAGCGGGAGAGAGAGAGCGAACGTTGCGACGGCACATTACCATCTGAGTAGGGGCAGAGTGAGTATTGTTGGAGGAGACCGAGGGAGAAAAGGATACAAAGTAGTGGTCGGAGACTTGGAGGTGAGTTGCAGTGAGATTAGTAGAAGAACAGCATCTAGTAAAGATGAGGTCAAGCGTATTGCCTGCCTTGTGAGTAGGGGGGGACGGTGAGAGGGTGAGGTCAAAAGAGGAAAGGAGTGGAAAGAAGGAGGCAGAGAGAAATGAGTCAATGGCAGACGTAGGGAGGTTAAAGTCACCCAGAACTGTGAGGGGTGAGCCATCCTCAGGAAAGGAACTTATCAAGGCGTCAAGCTCATTGATGAACTCTCCAAGGGAACCTGGAGGGCGATAAATGACAAGGATGTTAAGCTTGAATGGGCTAGTGACTGTGACAGCATGGAATTCAAATGAGGAGATAGACAGATGGGTCAGGGGAAAAAGAGAGAATGTCCACTTGGAAGAGATGAGGATTCCTGTGCCACCGCCGCGCTGACCAGATGCTCTCGGGGTATGCGAGAACACATGGTTAGACAAGGAAAGAGCAGTAGGAGTAGCAGTGTTTTCTGTGGTAATCCATGTTTCCGCCAGCGCCAAGAAGTCGAGGGACTGGAGGGTAGCATAGGCTGAGATGAACTCTGCCTTGTTGGCCGCAGAACGGCAGTTCCAGAGGCTGCCAGAGACCTGGAACTCCACGTGGGTCGTGCGCGCAGGGACCACCATATTAGAGTGGCAACAACCACGTGGTGTGAAGCGTTTGTATGGCCTGTGCAGAGAGGAGAGAACAGGGATAGACAGACACATAGCTGACAGGCTACAGAAAAAGGCTACAATAATGCAAAGGAGATTGGAATAAAATGAACTAAACATCTGGGAAAGCGAGAGAGCGGGCCTCCCTCACTTACCTTTCACTGAAACACTCAAATATAACTCTCCTAACTTCCACTTTAGAAATTATAATTGTTGTAAACTACAGAGGTTCAATGTTTTCTAGGAATAGACTCTAACTTAGTTTATTCAGCTAGCTAACTTGGTACAGTATTCTTCAGTGAAAACCGTCCAGCGCACCGAATCCTATGATGCCAAAGCCAACTAGCATGCCAGCCTCCAATAACAAGGTTTAGCACCAATACTCGGTTACAACAAACCACCAGTGTGTTAACACGCCAAGCAGATCATTTGTGTCCAACGTTGTGTAAAATGTTGGGTTAGTTTTGACAGTTTGAGTGAGTACGTCGTCAACTTATTCAGCCAGTTAGTTAGCTAGAATAGTTAGCATACTAGCTAGCCATTGCTCTCTGCCAACGAACTAACCCCTCCTCCCACGGCACGGACACACAGAGAGCCAAGCTAACGTTAACTAGTCACCCATGTCCCCAATTCCCTTGAACGACTCTGGTTACCAGTATGTAAAAACAAAACAAAATAAATGTAGGTTATAACTACCCTTAGTAGCTACTGTTAGCCAGTTAAGTGCAAAGCTAGCCACTGAATCGATTCAGCCAGTTCGCGTCTGTCCCAATGGAGAGATAAGCGTCTCCAAATATTTAAAGCTAGGTCGTTCCAGCTATTGTTTAGTTAGCTATCCAGGTAGCTATATATTATATGCTTTGCTGTAGCACAATGTTTTTTGATGTCAGACATTTTTGCAAGCATATTATACCCGACAATCATCCCCAATTACTGGCTTCAGCCACCCTTTAAATTCAGGTACAGACTCCCACTCTTTTCTGTACTTCTGGCTGTACAATTTTGATTGAGACATATTGATTGATGTTATAAGTTCTGTTCAAGATCAAACATTCGTGACCAACTATATTCACTGAGTTTGTCTCGTCGAACGCATACTACGGCTGCTGCAGTCAGCCAACAATGATTTGCAATTTGCTGAAATTGCTGCTGGCCTGCTGCTGCCTGTGAACGAGCTGAGCGCCTGCTGCTGACGTCACTCACAATGCACTTTTGCAGCCAGGCACGTGTGTTGTGACTAAGTGTGTGACACAGAAAAACGTTTGTGTCATTTAGAGGGAAAATGCTTGCATTTTAGCGTTTGAGTCACTTTTCAAAAGTTGCTAAAAGTTCCAAATACATTTTTAAAAGTAGCTAAATGTGTTGCTAGGTGCTGTTTGAAAAAAAAGTTGCCAGGGTAGTCTGAAAAGTTGCTAAATCTAGCAACAAAATTGCTAAGTTGGGATCACTGCCTGGTGCTGTAGATGTCTTGGAGGGCAGGCAGTGTGGCCCCGGTGATGCGTTGGGCTGACCACACCACCCTCTAGAGAACCCTATGGTTGCGGATGGTGCAATTGCCATACCAGGCGGTGATACAGCCCGACAGGATGCTCTCAATGGTGCATCTGTTGAAGTTCGTGAGGGTCTTAGGGGTCAAGCTGAATTTCTGTAATACAGGAAGGCACAATTTATAGTCCAATATTAATGTGTATTGAACAGTATAATAAGAGTCTGGTAGCAGCAGTTGTGATGAGTGTGTAGCATGAATGTACAGTGGCTTGCGAAGGTATTCACCCCCCTTGGCATTTTTTTGCTTTACAACCTGGAATTAAAATGGAATTTTGGGGGGTTTGTGTCATTTGATTTACACAACATGCCTACCACTTTGAAGATGCAAAATATTTTTTGGGGTGAAACAAGAAATAAGAGAAATAAACTGAAAACTTGAGCGTGCATAACTATTCACCCCACCAAAGTCAATACTTTGTAGAGCCACCTTTTGCAGCAATTACAGCTGCAAGTCTCTTGGGGTATGTCTCTATAAGCTTGGCACATCTAGTCACTGGGATTTTTGCCCATTCTTCAAGGCAAAACTGCACCAGCTCCTTCAAGTTGGATGGGTTGCGCTGGTGTACAGCAATCTTTAAGTCATACCACAGATTCTCAATTGGATTGAGGTCTGGGCTTTGACTAGGCCATTCCAAGACATTTAAATGTTTCCCCTTAAACCACTCAAGTGTTGCCTTAGCAGTATGCTTAGGGTCATTGTCCTGCTGGAAGGTGAACCTCCATCCCAGTCTCATCATTCCTTCAATTTTGACCAGTTTCCGAGTCCTGCCAATGAAAAACATCCCCACAGCATGATGCTGCCACCACCATGCTTCACTATGGTGATGGTGTTCTCGGGGTGATGAGAGGTGTTTGGTTTGCGCCAGACATAGCGTTTTCCTTGATGGCCAAAAAGCTCAATTTTAGTCTCATTTGACCAGAGTACCTTCTTCCATATGTTTGGGGAGTCTCCCACATGCCTTTTGGCGAACATCAAAATGTGATGTGCTTATTTTTTTCTTTAAGCAATGGCTTTTTTCTGGCCGCTCTTCCGTAAAGCCCAGCTCTGTGGAGTGTACGGCTTAAAGTGGTCCTATGATGGAGAGATACTCCAATCTCCGCTGTGGAGCTTTGCAGCTCCTTCAGGCTCATCTTTGGTCTCTTTGTTGCCTCTCTGATTAATGCCCTCCTTGCCTGGTCCGTGGGTTTTGGTGGGCGGCCCTCTCTTGGCAGGTTTGTTGTGGTGCCATATTCTTTCAATATTTTAATAATGGATTTAATGGTGGTCCGTGGGATGTTCAAAGTTTCAGATATTTTATAACCCAACCCTGATCTGTACTTCTCCACAACTTTGTCCCTGACCTGTTTGGAGAGCTCCTTGGTCTTCATGGTGTCGCTTGCTTGGTGGTGCCCCTTGCTTAGCGGTGTTGCAGAACAGGTGTATATATACTGAGCTCATGTGACAGGTGACACTGAGATTGCACACGTGGACTTTCTTTAACTAATTATGTGATTCTGAAGGTACTTGGTTACACCAGATCTTATTTAGGGGCTTCATAGCAAAGGGGGTGAATACATGTTCACGCACCACTTTTCCGTTATTTATTTTGTAGAATCTTTTGAAACAGACTATTTTGTGTATATCCATTACATGAAATAAAAATAAAAATCCACTTAAATTACAGGTTGTAATACAACAAAATAGGAAAAGCGCCAAGGGGGATGAATACTTTTATAAGACACTGTACATGTGTGTGTGTGCATGTGTGCTAAGGTGCGGAGAATCAGAGCAGGTGGTCAGTCCAGTTTAAGTGTTCAGCAGTCTGATGGCCTGTAGATAGAAACTGTCTCAGAGACTCCTGCTCCGATACCATCTGCCCGACGATAGAGAACAGCTCGTGGCTGGGGTGTGTGGGGTCCCGTCGATGTCAATGGGGGCCTGCTCTCTCTAATGTCTCCTGTTGTCCACGATCAGCTCCTTCGTTTTGTTGATATTGAGGGAGAGGTTATTTTCCTAGCACCACTCCGCCAGGGCTCTCACCTCCTCCCTATAGGCTGTCTCGTTGTTGTTGGTAATCACTGTTGTTTCATCAGCAAACTTGATGACTGAGACGTGCTTGGCCACGCAGTCGTAGGTGAACAGGGAGTACAGGAGGGGGCAGAGCACGCACCCCTGTGGGCCCCCCGTGTTGAGGATCAGCGTGGCGAAAGTGTTGTTGCCTACCTTCACCACTTGGGGTCGGCCCGTCAGGAAGTGGTGAGGTATTCCAGAACGGATGGATTTGATAGTGGATTTGATGGTGAGGTATTCCAGATTGGGAGAACAAAAGGACTTGAGTGCCTGTACATTACCACAATCACACCGTGAGTTGTTAACCATGAAACAAATCCCTCCACCTTTCATTTTCTCTGCGAGTTCTTTCTTTCTGTTCGCATAATGGATGGAGAACCCCGCCGCCTGAGTCTAACTAAGGCCCAACTTCTTCTTCCTCTTCTCTGGTCTCGGCGTTTTGGTGCAGCCCCCGGGATGAATAGAGCTGCCTCTGGAAGTTCAAACAAATGATCCAGGTCAGGGAAGTCAAATGTAATATCCAAAAAGGTAATTATAAAATAAACGTTCTGAGCAAAAAATGTAAGAAATAACACAACAACAAAAATACTGCAAAGTTGTCTAGGAGCTAGAAACAGGGAGCTACTGAATCTGATCTAGCTAATTTAGCCTACTCAAACACCCGGCTCAAACAGAGAGGAATGCTATTTATGTTAGCTAGCTGGCTAAGGCTATCCAACACTGGAACTCTTCCAAGTCAAGGTAAGCTTTCGTTTTTGATTAATTTACTGCCACCGGGGCCCACCAGTGTAACTGCTAAACTGCTTGCTGTACACTCTACTGCGTGATTGTAGCAGGTTTACTAATGCATTAGTTCTAGTAACTATGTTGACTATGACGTTCGCTAATATGGTGACAACTATGTAGGCCGTGTGTAGCGGTTATGGTTTGAAGGTTTGGCTTGGAGAGGTTTTTTCGCCTGGTTACAGACATCTGTTGTGTTGTGCACTGAAGTCCACAAGCCAAGAGAAAAAGGTGAGAGGAGGAGAGTGCGTAGATGCGAGAAGGAAATATACAACAAGCAAAGTGATGGTGCTGTTTGTATGTGGCTGCTATGAAAGTAAACTTTGTATGCAGGTGGTCAGGGGTGTATTCATTCCACCTATTCTGTTGAAAAATGTTTCTTAAATGGAAGCAAACGGAACGAAATGGGGATAGATCTACCTGAATTTGTCCAATAGAAACTTTTGTCATGTCGTGATCATGAGATAAATAAGTTATGATCTTGACATAACGATGTTTAAAAAAAATCTCTCGACTTCCATAAAAAGCATCTAGACATTAACTCCCTTTTCTTTTGGACTTACATTTTTTTATCAACAGCAGAGATTTGTATAAATCTTACTGTCTGTCTCTCCGACATTTGCAACATTGTTTCAATATTGAAATTAGATCTCCAGCTATCCTATCGTAATGAATGTGTGGGGAATCGGAACGACAGACAGGCAGGCAGCTTTTCTCAGCCAGTCAAAATCATGAATCAGCATAATTTGTATGGATATATACAAAGAAATGCCAATAGGTCAAACTAAATGAAATGCAGCTAGTTTTCTGTCTTTCCAGCTTCAGTTTGAAGTGATTGTGTTAGATGTGTAGTTGGCTAGCTCCTCTGAACAGTGTCCTGGCGAGACAGCAAATGTTCTAAGTTAGGCGAACTCGCATATCATTAGCTCATTGTTATGGATGTATCCACATAAATGTCACTAGAAAACAGCTTAAACAAATGATTATTTGAATTAGTTGGTAACCCGTGATGATGCCCTTGAAGCCGGTGTTTGGAGGATATATTGAAAAACACCTGTGCCAATATATCCTCCAAACACCGGCTTCGAGGGCATTATCACTGATCGTCATGGATAGATATTTACTGCACAGAAGGTCAAGGTCAAAGGTCATGGTCAAATTTACTTAAAATGTACTTCACATCAGTGTTGCTCAGCCTCTGAGCATCATAGGGACATCAGTGAGGAGAACAAGTGTTTGATACACTGCCGATTTTGCAGGTTTTCCTACTTACAAAGCATGTAGAGGTCTGTAATTTTTATCATAGGTACACTTCAACTGTGAGAGACGGAATCTAAAAAGTCCAGAAAATCACACTGTATGATTTTTAAGTAATTCATTTGCATTTTATTGCATGACATAAGTATTTGATCACCTGCCAACCAGTAAGAATTCCGGCTCTCACAGACCTGTTAGTTTTTCTTTAAAACGCCCTCCTGTTCTCCACTCATTACCTGTATTAACTGCACCTGTTTGAACTTGTTACCTGTATAAAAGACACCTGTCCACACATTCAATCAAAACAGACTCCAACCTCTCCACAATGGCCAAGACCAGAGAGCTGTGTAAGGACATCAGGGATAAAATTGCAGACCTGCACAAGGCTGGGATGGGCTACAGGACAATAGGCAAGCAGCTTGGTGAGGAGGCAACAACTGTTGGCGCAATTATTAGAAAATGGAAGAAGTTCAAGATGACGGTCAATCACCCTCGGTCTGGGGGCTCCATGCAAGATCTCACCTCGTGGGGCATCAATGATCATGAGGAAGGTGAGGGATCAGCCCAGAACTACACGGCAGGACCTGGCCAATGACCTGAAGAGGGCTGGGACCACAGTCTCAAAGAAAACCATTAGTAACACACTACGGCATCATGGATTAAAATCCTGCAGTGCACGCAAGGTCCCCCTGCTCAAGCCAGCGCATGTCCAGGCCCGTCTGAAGTTTGCCAATGACCATCTGGATGATCCAGAGGAGGAATGGGAGAAGGTCATGTGGTCTGATGAGACATAAATAGAGCTTTTTGGTCTAAACTCCACTCGCCGTGTTTGGAGGAAGAAGAAGGATGAGTACAACCCCAAGAACACCATCCCAACCGTGAAGCATGGAGGTGGAAACATCATTCTTTGGGGATGCTTTTCTGCAAAGGGGACAGGACGACTGCACCGTATTGAGGGGAGGATGGATGGGGCCATGTATCGCGAGATCTTGGCCAACAACCTCCTTCCCTCAGTAAGAGCACTGAAGATGGGTCGTGGCTGGGTCTTTCAGCATGACAACGATCCGAAACACACAGCCAGGGCAACTAAGGAGTGGCTCCGTAAGAAGCATCTCAAGGTCCTGGAGTGGCCTAGCCAGTCTCCAGACCTGAACCCAATAGAAAATCTTTGGAGGGAGCTGAAAGTCCGTATTGCCCACCGACAGCCCCAAAACCTGAAGGATCTGGAAAAGGTCTGTACGGAGGAGTGGGCCAAAATCCCTGCTGCAGTGTGTGCAAACCTGGTCAAGACCTACAGGAAACGAATGATCTCTGTAATTGCAAGCAAAGGTTTCTGTACCAAATATTAAGTTCTGCTTTTCTGATGTATCAAATACTTATGTCATGCAATAAAATGCAAATTAATTACTTTAAAATCATACAAATGTGATTTTCTAGATTTTTGAAGACAGTTGAAGTGTACCTATGATAAAAATTACAGACATCTACATGCTTTGTAAGTAGGAAAACCAGCAAAATCGGCAGTGTATCAAATACTTGTTCTCCCCACTGTATACAGTGTATATGTGATCATCATGGCTGCACCATTCCTGTGCATGAAGCATCTTGTTTCATTTGTCTCACCGTTCAAAAATTATATAGATTAAGGTCAAGGTCAAATTGCTGGGGTCGAATTGCAGGTCAAATTTACTTCAGATCTGTGTTGCTCGGCCTCTGAGCATCATAGGAAAATCCTACTTATACAGTATCTCTATATGATCAGCATGGTCGCACAATTCCTGTGCAGAAAGCAGCTTGTTTCTAAGTTATATAGACCAAGGTCATGGTCAAATTACAGATGTCAGATTGCGGGTCAAATACTATTCCGGTACTTAGTCAAATTATTATTTATTTGTTTTATTATGTGTTTTACAAGTTTGAGACCCATACTTAGGAAGGTAGATGATGGATCATGGTGGAAAAATTACGCAAAATAGTGTTTTAGGGAAGGGTTAATTTCCACCGTGGCAAAGGGGCATCACAGTTATGAAGCAGTCATGGAACATTATACAACGGGTGGGTCTAATCCTGGACTCTGATTGGTTTAAACCGCATTCCAGCCTGTGTCTATTCCACAAATTACCACCGGCTAAAGCTATGACGTTGAAATGCCTATTTACTCAATTTAATCTCACTGCGCAATCCACTGTCTCATCAGCCCAGCCAGACAATTTAGAAACTTGATCTCTACTGTAAAAAGCATCTACGCATTATCTCCCATTTCTTTTAGACCTGCAATTGGTTTTCAATAGCGGAGATTTGTATAAACCTTGCTGTCTGTCTCTCTGACATTTGCAACATTCTTTCAGTATTGACATTCTATCTCCAGCTGTCACATAGTAATTGAACGTGTAGGGGTCGGGAGTCGGGATGAGACAGACAGGCAGGCAGCTTTTCTCAGCCAGTCAAAATCATGAATCAGCATCATTTTTATAGATATATATAAATAAATGTTAATAGAAAACATGTCAAATGAAAATGCAGCTAGTTTGCAGTCTTTCCAGCTTCAGTCTGAAGGGATTGTGAAATCGCGCATCATTAGCTCATTGTTATGGATGTATTCAAATAAATGTCACTAGAAAACAGCTAATGCAAATGCAGCTACTTTGTTGTTATTCTGGCTGCACTGTTTGACGTGACTGTAAATTAGCCGTAGTTGGCTAGCTAGCAAGCAAGGGATAATAATGTTGCCTGCTAGTATGGCAATAGAACATTTAGAACGAACGACTGGGTCGCGTCCATAGATACAGATCAAAAAGACTTTAACCACTGGGTCGCGTCTCTGGCAACCGAACCAATATAACGAATGACCAGCCGGCTTGGGTAGCAACCCTAGATGTGTCGGGACTATATCTTGTGGAAGGATTAAATAGTCCGAATAAATTCATCAAAATAAAGTTTTTAATGAAAATATGTATATCATTATTTGAATATGTTGGTAACCCGTTGTAGAAAAGTGATAACGCATTCGAAGCCGGTGTTTGGAGGATATATTGGCACGGTTTGCTTCGTCTTGGGCCTAACAACAACCATGCCAATATATCCTCAGAAAACCGTCTTCTCGGGCATTATCACTTAAATAATCTACTCCTATAACTCATTGTCACGTAGACAAATACTGTCATTTTGGGACCATTTTACACTAGTGCTGGCAATCATTATGCGTCCAGAGGGGGATAAGGCTGTAGACCACCAAGGGAGTAGAGGCCTGATAATTATATAGTAAGCCTATAGGCCTGACCCCACATCTCAAGGACCTAGTCTAAATGTGGGTTAATAACTCCAGCGTTATAGTTACAGTGTCATCCAGCATGGAGGCAGGAGGGAAGCTATTCATCAAGCCTTTTTCTCTCATGAATCATCGTCAGTGTGGTCTTTCTGAAGTTAAGGATCTGTAGTGCAGTGTATTTCACAGGGAGGAGAAACATCAAACGTAGTATACTATTGTATATAGGGAATAGGGTGCTATTTGGGACGCACACCATGTGATCAACCAGAAGGGAACTGTATCAGAGGACAATTAGAGATACAAGAAAGTAGCCAGACAAGCAGTATGTTGGCATCGGCTAGCTACATTGATGATATGTTTGGTTCTGTACAGAAGAGCATATGGCAGGTGTCACAGGACTGATGATTATTGATGTCTTTATTATAGCTTGTTATGGAAAGCCATTATGCTCATCAATCAACTCCCCCAGGTATCCTACATTAAATACATGTTTAGAAATATGGGAGGAATACACAGTTTACTAATAAGAAAATGTAATTAAGAACCAGTATCTTGCAGATTTCCCCCAAATAAGTTGAACACATCCCACTGGGCACACACTGGTTGAATCAACGTTGTTTCCACGTCATGTCAATGAAATTACGTTGAACCAACGTGGAATAGACGTTGAATTGACGTCTGTGCCCAGTGGGATTCTTCTGTGAGCTTACAGAATATGGAAAGATTGCAACATCACATTCCACATTACAAGTGCTTAGTGGCCTTAATTTCAAACAGGAATGTTAATTGAGAACACGTTCTGAAACTCAGCTCTTTTGTGTTCATTGGTACTTTAAAAAACACCTTTTAACTGATAACTGCATGTTTTCCCCCTGCCTCTTAAATGCTGCCTATTACTGAATGTGCATTGTGTATTTTTGACTGTTGTTTGTATGATATTGTTTAACCTATTTGTGTGTTATACGTGTTGCGCTCGCTCCCTGGTAGGTCGTCTTGTAAATAATAATTTGTTATTAATTGACTTACCTGTATAAATAAAGGTGAAATAAAAATAAATAAAAAATAAATCCCTATTGGGATCTCAACACAGTCTACCCAGAAGGGTAATAGCATACCTCAGGAGCTGGGTCCCAAATTTCCTGTAACTTTCCCGGACCTCTCTGAAAAATGGATGGCCCTCCCGTCAGTAAAATTGATTTTTACCTAAACCCTCCCTGAACGCTTGAAACAAAACAAGTGACCCTCCCCTGTACCCAAAATAATACTGTAATTAAAACAAAGTGGATAGCAGAGAACATGTCTACCGTTTACCCTCACTTCTTGGACAGACCAGAGCCTTAGATATGCAGTTTTAGAAACTTTTGTTCGTCCTGTAAGCATTACATGGCAATGCAGGAATTTAGATAGCACACAGGGCTGCGGGCCAGAAGGTTGTGGGTTCGCAGACCACCGTTTACAAGCTTAGGGGTGGAAAAATCTCTGTATTTGCAGGTCAGAGAAAAAATGGCCTTTTATAAATATTTCATGCAATTCTACGTCATTTGACATATTATAAGTATATTTTTTAATGCCACACAAATTACAAAAATTACAGGCTAAGAATAGACAGAGAGATAGGCCTATGTGTTCATCTTATCATATTTCTCCAATGCCAAATCTGTGTCTTGTTTGTAACGAAACTGTCTCTGTTTGCAAATAATTAAATCTGAGACGTCATTAGGAATCTGAGCGAGGCACTTTCAAAAGTTAGCCCTACCTTTCCACCCAAGACAGAGTAGGCCTACCAACATAGAAAAAGGTAAGCTTTAACTGCTGGCTATTCTTCTTCTGTGGCTTAACCCAACGAGAGAAGGTCACAAGTGTTTCCCTAAAAGCTGTCTGGGTTTAAACATCTTCTATTGTACAGAAAGTTAATAGCTTAATCAATTGATAGCGACAGAATTAGATTACTTCCCAAGCTTCTCAAATCTGGCATATTGTGAGGTCAATAACTCTTATAAATAGGCCTACATCATGGGCAAGAAATATATTGTTTTTGATCAAATCAATGATAGCAGTAGCAAGTTATCAAAGTTGACCTCCGGTCCTCCTCATCTTCACGCTCTCCTCAAACTGAACCGAACATGGGCTATAGGCTAGTCCGCATGCAGTTTTTGGACTAGGCCTAATCAAAAATAATTGGTTAGGCAGCACATAAAAACGGTTTTGATCAGCAAGTGCAGAGCAGGCCAGGGCTCATGTCACGCCCTGACTCTGGGGACTCTTATTTTTTGAGTCAGGGTGTGATTTTCTATGTGGTGTATATCTATGTTTATATTCTAGTATGTATATTTCTATGTTGGCCGGTGTGGTTCCCAATCAGAGGCAGCTGTCGCTCGTTGTCTCTGATTGGGGACAATACTTAGGCAGCCTATTGGCACTAGTGGGTTGTGGGATCTTGTTCCGTGTGAGGTATGTTGTTTGTGTACCTTGGACGTCACGTTTCGTTCAGTTTGTTGTTTTGTCGTTGTTTATTCGGTTCAAATAAACATGTATGCATATCACGCTGCGCCTTGGTCTGACCCGTCTATGAACGAACGTGACAGAAGATCCCACCAAATGAGGACCAAGCAGCGTGTCCAGGAGCAGACAGCCTGGACCTGGGAGGGATCCTGGACTTGGGAGGAGATTCAGGCTGGGATGGATCGCCGTCCTTGGGAGGAGACAGTGGAGGCCCGGTATAGAGAGGAGAAACAGTGCCAACGACGGAGACCCGAGAGGCAACCCCAATAAAAAAAAATTGGGGGGCACACGGTGTGGACGACGAGGCAGCAGGAGGCCGTTAAAGGGCGGGTCTGCAGGTTAGGAGAGGAGGCCACCATGTTACGGGGGCTATTGGTTCAGAGGGAGCAGGAGTTATTCGGTCAGAGGGAGGCGCTACAGGAGGCTAAAAGGGAGAAGGAAAGAGTAGAGGCACGGCGAGAGGAGCTGGTTAGGCAGCAGAAGGAGCGGGGGTTAATAAAGGAACCCAGTCCCGCTCCTCGCACCAATCAAGTGGTGCGTGTCGCCAGTCCGGTCCGGCCCATTCCTGCTCCCCGCACTAAGCCAGTGGAATGCCCACCCGGCCCCTACCCTGTTAAGTAAAGGTTGTGCGGTCGGAGTCCGCACCTTTGGGGGGGGGGGGGTACTGTCACGCCCTGACTCTGGGGACTCTTATTTTTTGAGTCAGGGTGTGATTTTCTATGTGGTGTATATCTATGTTTAAATTCTAGTATGTATATTTCTATGTTGGCCGGTGTGGTTCCCAATCAGAGGCAGCTGTCGCTCGTTGTCTGAGTTGTGGGATCTTGTTCCGTGTTAGGTATGTTGTTTGTGTACCTTGGACTTCACGTTTCGTTTATTTTGTTGTTGTTTATTCAGTTCAAATAAACATGTATGCATATCACGCTGCGCCTTGGTCTGACCCGTCTATGAACGAACGTGACAGCTCAAGGTTGAAATAACCATTTGCGGTGTGTAATGCAGACTAGTTTTATTCACACCATCCCAGCAGCTATTTTAAAAATATAACATTGCTCTGTGCTTCTTGTGAGCATGCACTTCGTAGCCTATAGTCTATACGCTATGGATCATTTGATTGAGACCACACTAAATAGCCTATAGGCGCACTTGAATCAGAAATGAGGGACGGCAACAGGCACACATCGATATATAGCCAAATAAGCAACTAATTCTAAAACACTGAGAATTATTGGCATTTCATCAATTACAAATTACATGACCCTCCCCTGGACTACATTAAACAAATACTAAACCCTCCACTTGACTGAAATTGAAAAAGCATGACCCTTCCCCATTTTCGTCCAGGTACCCATTATGTACATTTCAATCCATCCCTTACTCCGTCCCAATGTTGTGAAACTTCCAACCAGGATTTCTGGGAAAGTTACCAGAATTTTGCAACCGTACTCAGGAGCAGGGTCAGAGGGGTGCACTGTAACCAACACCTCGACCGAGCCAATCCCCTTAGGCACTCCACTCCTCTCCACACAGCCATTTGTTAGTACGGTTCACCTCTGTTTTGTTCTCATAAATAATTCACTTACTCTCACTCAGGCGTGGTGGGGTCTTTGAGAAAACGCTGGCTGCATTCCCTCTTTTCCTTTTTTTTCTTCCTCACTTTGTTTGCAAGTGACTCCAGTGTTGTGGTGTTAAGATCTTGTTTTTTGGCAGCTGTAATGGAGTACATTCTCTGGGTGCGTCAGAAATGGCACCCTATTCCCTACATAGTGCACTACCTTTGACCAGGGCCCTATGGTCCCTGGTCAAAAGTAGTGCACTATATAGGGAATAGGGTACCACTGGGGACACACTGTTAGACATGTGGATAACCTTTTAAGGACTGCTATTTTTTGTTGCCTTCACTATTATGTATGTGGGCATGGTTGCAATCTACCTGGGCCTTCTCTATTTCCTGGCCCTATGGGTTCGACCCAAATGGCACCTTATTCCCTACGTAGTGCACTACTTTTGACCAAGGCCTGTAGGCAATCCCATAGGTGGGGTGCTATTTGGAACGCACACTATCTCTGTGTTATTACCACTACTCAGTCAATGGCCTTTTAAAGAGACATACTCAGGCAAACAGTGGGCTGTAGAAGTCTACCGTGAAACTGAATAGGAAACCATCATAAGAAAGAAGAAAAGTATCACCACATCAAAGTCAATCAGTTCAGCATATTAGAGATATGACCTTTGAAATAAAGACAACATTGGTAGGAGGGGGGTACCATCAGGAATAGCAAAGCCATTAAAACAGTACCTGCTTATTATGGTGTGACCCTCCATCAGCTCGCTTCATATGGATATCTTGAACACACCTTGCTGTTTAATCAGCTTCCTCTTATCACGTTCACATATGTCTAGTTTAGGGGTTCTTTAGATGGTGGATTGATGACTATGTAAACAAACACTGGATGGAGATCGGAGACGTATTACTCTTTTGCAGATTTAGGTTGTGTTCCCCTGCTCAGACGTTACATGCAAAACCAATGGCTGCGTGCCACGTCATCGACTGTGCAGTCGTGCACCAGATTGCTAAAACATGTGGTTAGTTGATGCTTAAAATACTAATCCAGGCATTGTAAGATCTGGCATGTGTCAGCAATGTCTAAGGGGAACACGACCTAATGCTGCGTTCATAACCAAGTGGGAAGGTGGTACTTACCCGTTGTGAAGTTGTAAATACCAGTTGGATGCATTCACGCTCTTTGAAATCATTGAGAATCGCCGATTCTGCGTCAATCATAAACTAAAAGTACAGTATCATGCTTGTAAACAAATTATAGTGTTCAAAAACCATATTAATAGATAGCTTTTTATAAATAATGTTTTGTTCCATTTAACTGCCGAAAATGCTGTATCGAGGTCATTTCCTTAGTATCGGACGTCAGAGGTCGGCATGTGGGAGAAGTCGGAGCTCAGGGATGATAGATGAGTTTCCCACTAGTAATTACGAGTTGGAAGGTCGTTCAAGTGGATGTTTTTCCATATCTCTAAGGTCTCCCATATATAAAATGTGTAAAAATATTTTACTGCAAAAGTGGTTAAATGAATAGATATATAGACCTGTAAACAGGTAGGGTTTAGCCCTACCTGCAGACAGACAGTGTGGTGAAGAAGGCGCAACAGCGCCTCTTCAACCTCAGGAGGCTGAAGAAATCTGTCTTGGCCTCTAAGACCCTCACAAACTTTTACAGATGCACTATTGAGAGCATCCTGTTGGGCTGTATCACCGCCTGGTACGGCAACTGCACTGCCCGCAACCGCATGTCTCTCCAGAGGGTGGTGAGGTCTGCCCAACACATCACTGGGGGCACACTGCCTGCCCTCCAGTACACCTACACCACCCGATGTCACAGGAAGGCCAAAAAGATAATCAAGGACATCAACCACCCAAGCCACGACCTGTTCACCCCGCTACAATCCAGAAGGCGAGGTCAGTACAGGTGCATCAAAGCTGGGACCGAGAGACTGAAAAACAGCTTCTATCTCAAGGCCATCAGACTGTTAAATAGCCATCACTAGCCGGCTCACCCGGTTACTCAACCCTGCACCTTAGAGGCTGCTGCCCTATATACATAGACATGGAATCACTGGTCACTTTAATAACGGAACACTAGTCACTTTAGTAATGTTTACATAATGCTTTACTCATTTCATATGTATATACCGTATTCTATTCTACAGTTTTTTAGTCAATGCCACTCAGACATTGCTCATCCTAATATTTATATATTTCCTAATTCCATTCTTTTACTTTTTGATTTGTTTGTATTGTTGTGAATTGTTAGATACTACTGCACTGTTGGCCCTAAGAACACAAGCATTTCACTACACCCGCAATAACATCTGCTAAATATGTGTATGTGACCAATAAAATGTGATTTGATATGCATTTGAAGATGATCCCTGGGCTTTGATGGACAGTAAAGGGGTTGCAGAGGAGGTGGAACTGATCAAGCATGGTGCACAAAGACCACTATCTCACATTCAATCCACAGCCACCATAAACGATCACATACAGCAAGTTTTTCCATCCTAAGGTGGCTCTTCCCACATGAAAAAATACTATAGTGTATATGGTAGGAATACTACAGTATTCACTGTAGTGTTTTTGTGGAAACTACAGTGAATACTTTAGAATTTACTGTAGTGTTTACGGTTTACTATAGTATAAATACTGTAGTAAATGAAAGAGTAGTATATACTATAGTAATTACTGTACTGTTTTTGAGGACTGTAGTATACTGTAGTATTTTCTGTAGTGTTTTGGGATATGGGGGAGAGGAATGGGCATGGTATATGCAAATTAAATACTGTACTATTTACTATAGTAAAAAAATGTTTTTGCAGACATTGCTGTAGTATTTACTACAGTGTTTTTTGTGTGGATAATACTGTAGTATTTACTATAGTATTCTACAGTATACTACAAAATCCTATATTAAGTACTACACATTCTATAGTAAACTGTAATATTGTTTTATGTGGATTGTTTTTCCATAAATGGCATATGTCCTTAAAGAGATGTTGGGATTACTGCACAGTTTCCCAGAGCAATGCATGAGTCATCCCAGCATGAAAGCTCATTCTTCACATGTGAGTCCAGTTCAGGTGTCACATGGGCTGCCCAGCTATACATATGAGGGCAATGCACACCAGCAATTTCCAGACTGAGTTTTGGCTGTTGAATGGCCTCTTGGCATGGCAGACGTGGCAGTCCAGTTCCATGGTGTCTGTCTCTAATAACTGCCAGAGGGGAGGACTGATGGTGGAGTGGGCTTATCAAGGACAGCTCTGGGAGATTCAGGATGGCATTGACATTGGAGAGGTGCAATTCCTATGACATGTGAAGGCCCACTAAGCTTGATGGCATTTCTTGTCAATGAGTGTCAGGCTGTTCTGGTTCATTGTAGTGAACACCTGCCTTATGCGCTTGTCATATGTGGTTACATCCTCCCCATACACCATTAGTGTCACCAAGTCAACTCCAGGGCAAACTGCCAGGATGGTGGACATGATTGTCTGGAAGAAACAATGTGCCAGATCAACCCAAACAGGATCTAGCTTAATTGCAAGAGTAGGGGCTAAACATATAAAATCCACAGAGGAACCTTTGACCGTTTTCAGTGTCAGAGCCCACTTGCCTTAGAGCTTGCACCCCAGTATCTTTATTTGCACATCATCATTTGCACATCTATCATTCCAGTGTTAATACGAAATTGTAACTATTTTGCACTATGACCTATTTATTGCCTTACCTCCATAACTTACTACATTCTGTATATATATTTTCTGTTGTATTTTTGACTTTATGTTTTGTTTACCCCATATGTAACTCTGTGTTCTTGTTTTTAATCGCACTGCTTTGCTTCATCTTGGCCAGGTCGCAGTTGTAAATGAGAACTTGTTCTCAACTGGCTTACCTGGTTAAATAAAGGTGCATTTTTTATTTTATTTTATTTTAATACAATAGTCACAACATTAAAAAAAGTGTAACTGGATGCCTTTTTGTCAGGCAGGACCATACAGCATTGAATGAGAGCAGATTTGACTTGGAATGTTGTCTTTTGAACAGCTACCGAAAATTGGGTTACATGAGCTTATGTTTGAGTGTCCAGTTTTCCATTAGTTATGGGACATTCTATCCAAGTTAGCAAAAAATCTTCTGATATTTGTTGTTGTTGCATGTTTTGATAAAGTTAAGAAAACATTCCCTTAATGTCAAACATAATTTATCTAGAACGTGGTTACAATGTTATCAGAATATACAACATTCATGTTCTAGACACGTTTTATGGGACGTTGCAAGAACATTCGTCTCCAGTTTTCTGAGGGTTAGTCCATAAATGTCTATTGAATGGAAGTATGGAGGTAGTTTTGTGTCAACAAAAATAAGGGGTTAAATACTGTGTACAAAGAAACAAAAATATTTCCTGACCTTTCTTATTTCTCCTAGATATAGGACAGACACTTCAAAACATTATTCCTTATAAAAAACATTTTTACTGTCTTTTTTGCCATTTATGAATGTGTTATTCACTGCATTTCTATGGGCTATAGTAGTAAAGGCCAAATTCAATATTTTATCAAATCATTTTTTGTATATTTTTGGGGGATACCTCAAGGGGTCCTAAAATTCCAAATATAATAGCTAAATGATCCATATCTTAGGTTAGAAGAACCTTGAATCACTATGATCAATAAAAGTTTTTCTTGACGTGTACTTTTAACAGAGCTGAGCTTTACTTCAAAATTCATTCACCCTATTTCTTATTTCAATTTTTTTCAGATCTACACAAGTGCCTAGGGAGGAGGGGTTAGGGTTTCTTCTGGATAGGTCCTTACTATACTGGTCCAATAAGCATACAGTATGCCCTAGAGATATCCCTTACTGGGATAGTGGTCAGGGTGTTTTATCATTGGTGCTGGTAGCCTGGGTTCGAGACCCGCTAGGGGAGTCTCACATTCTTAGCAATATATGTTAATGTCATTATTTGGTAATAGTTACAACACACCTACAATATCTGATCTAATTAAAATTAGTTTATAATTAAAAGATGGGAATCGATAGAATTCTAGATAGCTGAGCATCTGAAAGAGCTCTCTATCCTTTTTCTGAAATCCACACCACATATACCATGTAGAACAAACGTGTCTCTGATTAGGAATCACATTAGCTCTCATCATTGTGTTTTTATCTGTAACATTCCTAATTTGTTGCCGAAACATGGCCCAGGTGGTAGTGTTTCTTCTGATAGAAACATACCCAGAACATGGTTGCCATATTCTCAGAATATCAGAAATGTGTATATTTACAGTAGCATGTCTGTACTTTCTCACATTTACCATTTAAGCAAAGATAATGCCAGTTATACCAAAACAATACACAACACAGAGTTCCATCTCCAAGTTTTAATGTGGAAAACCAGACAAATTGAAACAAATCTCAAATCACAATATGTTAAAGGGGCAATATGCAGTTGCTTCATCCATTTTTTTTCTCCTTTTAAATTGATGATATACATTGTTTGTGGTGTGGATTTCAAGAAGACGATGGAGAGATGCTCAACTATATAGAATTAATAAATACTGATAATTTATGAGGTAGTGGAAATGTGGTCATAATTCGTGCTCAAGGGGTAATCCTACAGATTCCCATCTTTCAATGAGAAATTCATTTGAATTACAACACATTTATCTGATCTAACTGTTGCCAAATAATGACTAACATATATTGCTAAGAATGTGACAGTAGGGTGACTGCCCTAGCATGTCTCGAACTGAACCAATGACATATTCCCTATCCACTGTCCCAATAAGGGGTATCTCTAGGGCATGTGCTTATTGGGCCAGTATAGTTAGGCCCTGTCCAGAAGAAATCCTAACTCCTCTTTCCTAGATACTTGTGTAGATCTTGATACGTTCCCCAGCAAGAAACCAAAAATTGTCGCTCTAACAGAAGTGGGAACTAACAAAGTGTTACTGACAACCAAAACGAAATGGGGGGGTTCTAGGAGGGGTTCTGAAAGACATTCATGGGGGTGTCCACTGAAAGTTGATCAGCAATAAGAAACTGGGACCTAAAAGACACCCACCATGAGCGGCCATTAAATTTGGCCAAGAAGAGGCAAACATAAAACCCCACACCAAACTTAAAGACAGGAAGCAAACCAAAAAGTGGAGCAAAACGAAAAACAGGGAAGATCAGATAAAGGATTGTTTTTCAGAAATCTAATAGGGCGCACCAAATAAAGGCGTTAACCCTCCACATCTCTCAAGCCAAATGGAGCACTAGGCCAGCACTCTTAAATATCACCTGTGACAGGTGAAACACCTTCTGACTAACGAGATGACGAGCCAGCACAGGTGTAACACATACTGACTAACGAGGTGACACCAATCAGTTTGCCCAACGTGCTAATGTACAACCTCAAAATATAAATGGAAAAACCAAAGCCTGTAACACCTTGCCCATATTTTTGTGGAACAAGTTCGCTCACAACCAACAGAAAACAACTTCCATATCACAACATGATCAACAAATGCGTCACCTTCTCCAATATAAACATGGTGTCTACTGGCTGTCAACAATTAAATACAAGACAGAACGGCCACTTAATATATATATATTATATATCCTTGTAAAATTATTTTTTACAATATTTCCCCCCCCTTTTTTGTATATACGTTTCTTTCTATTGCTGCCTAAAACAGACATTTTGAGAAACAGAGGTAAAATTACGTACGTTTCTATAACTCTCATCCCCTTGGAACGAGCCCAACCAAAACAAAACTCATCTCCAATATGGCAAAACTTGCAGTCAAAACAAAATGTGTGCCCGGGCAACACACTAGCTAAACGCAAAACACAAAACGTATTGACTGCCCTCCATGAAAGACAATCAGCAACCAAGTTGTCCTTACCACGGACATGTCTGATTTCAAGGGGAAACGCCTGCAATCTGAGACGCCAGCGAAGGACCACCAGAGGAGTAGAGACCGATGCATAATCCTTGAAGAGCCAAGTACCAAAGCGAGCTCTCCTTCTCGATAGTAGAGTTGTGTTTTTTCTTTGTAGAGTTTTTTTCTTTGAAAAGTACCCCACAGGGTGCTCAACATTGTTATCGTCTATAGGAGCTCAGCCCCTGCTCCTACATCGCTGGCATCGGTGTACAAGCAAATGGATGAGAGAAATCCAGAGCAGCTAGCACCGGTGCAGAGGCCAAAAGGGTCTTAGCATTTCGTAACCTGAACGGAAACAGATTACAAAGTTACAAAAGCAGAGTTACAAAAGCAGACAACTCTTTGGCACGCTCAGTTAGAAGGATCTACCAATATCACTTCAGTAGATCGAACTTACTAACGTACATAGCAGCGCCAAAGCGGTCCACACAATTGTCGACCCTTGGCAAAGGGTACGAGTCCGACTTAGTAACGGTATTGAGTTTACGAAAATCGGAAACAAAACCACAGAGACCCATCCACCTTAGGTACTAATATACAGGGCGAACTCCACTGACTTTTGCCATGTTGTGCAATGCTGTGCTCAAGCATGAACTCCACCTCACACCAGAGTTTCTCTCTGTTTTCAGGATTCACTCAATAGGCATGTTGTTTGATTGGGGCAGAGTCCACAGTGTTAATGTCATGCTCTAGTACATTTGTCTGAGTTGGCACATCTGAGAATAAACCCTGATATTCTAAACCCTGATATTCAGTGCAGCAATGTTGACAAAAAGACCCACAGGCACAGGGTGTATTGGGCTTTCCTCGTACTCTTGAGGAAGACTATAGTAAATGGTGACAGCAGTGGCTACAGGCAGAAAATCAATACCGGTTTACACCGACTTCTTCGCCCGATCGTAGCAGGTGAAGTATGGTTTCAATATGTTGACATGACACTGCCAGGTTTTTTTTTCCTGCGCTCCGGTGTGGCGATAATGTAATCCAGATGACAAAAAAAAATATCTATGGGGTAAGGGCTTGAAAAGCGAGCTTGCAACAGTGACCCCAGAACGGGCAACAAAACCAGGACTTGGTCACCCACATCGAAAGTGTGGCTTCGGGCCTATTGATCGTACCATTTTTGTTTATGCCTTCTCCAGATTCTTACTGGCAAACTCACAGGCGCGGTGCAATCTGTATTGAAAAGCGCTAACGTGCTCCAACAGATTTGTTTTTGTGTTTAAGGTGTCGCCCTGCAACAACCTCTCTCTCAGCAAGCTCAAAGAACCTCTAACATGATGTCCAAACACAAGCTAATTCGGACTAACAACCTCCTGCGCTGCAAACAGCACAAGAGGAACCCCTTCATCCCAGTCTTTCTCAAACTCAAAGCAGTAAGCTCTCAACATAGACTTCAAAGTCTGATGAAATCTCTCCAGAGTGCCTTGAAACTCTGGGTGGTAGGCACTAGAGGCAACAGGTAACACCCAACTGTTGTAGCACTCGCTGAAATTAGAACCTTGGTCTGATTGCACTACCCGCGGAAGTCCAAACATTGAAAATATTTTTACCAGGGTCTTAACAATACTGGGAGCCGTGATTTTCCTCAGTGGAATGGCCTCAGGGAAACGAGTGGCAACACATGATGGTTAAGAGAAACTGGTTACCACTCTTTGCTTTGGGCAAAGGACCAACACAATCCACCAGAACCATGCTGAAAGGTTAGTTAAAAGCAGGAATAGCCTGCAAATGTGCAACCGGTACAGCTTGGTTCGGTTTACCCGTCCGCCGGCAAACGCAACAGGATTTACAGTAAGCCACAACATCCTATTTCAGACCAGGCCAGAAGAAGTTATGCAAGATACTGTCATACGCCTTGTTGACCCCAAGATGAACGGCCATACTACCATTGTGAGCCAACCTCACTATCTCTTGTTGAAGTGTAACTGGAACAACAATTTGAGACACACTGGGCCAGTCGTCTTGTGCAGAAGTGGCGTGAGAACACCATCTCTGTCAAAGTAACCCATACAAACTTCATCAAACTCCTCCTCTGGATGTATCACATCAAAAGGAAGGGAAACCTCTATACTCTGTTCAGCAATCAGCTGCTTCCTAGACATCGAAGTGTAAACTATAGGGACCCTCTCTTCCTTCAGTGGTCCTACAAACTCGATCACTTTTTTTTTTTTGAAAGGAGAGGTCAACTCAGTAGGTTTACCAAAATCAGGATCACACATAAACGTCTCAGACAGATCGACCATGGTGGGATCGCTGACATCCTCAACACCCAATTATTTTCTTAGACATAGCACATGTAACGGCACACGCTGGGAACACTCTAGGGTACTTTTCTGATAACCCATCAGGTTCCTCTACTCTGAGTTCCCACAATTGTTTCCCAAAATGAATTAGACCCCCTTCACCAGTAGGCTAGGCCTCAATCCAACGGAACCAGAAATAAGATCAGACTCGAGTTCCACATTATACAAAGGAACTTCCATGCAAGACACGAACCCGTCAAACAAAGGGTTCATACATATCTGATCCAAAATCAACCAGAGACTTAATAAAATAAATGGCTTTTTCTCGCTCTAATTTTTCTGTTTCACCTTAGGACACAGAGGCAATGTGTCCTTTCTCACGGCAGTAATGACAAACTGGCAGATACGAAAAAACAGTTTTCTGCCGTTCCTTATCTTTGGGCACTGTAGAAAAAGACTGAAACCTCGTAGTACAGGTGTAGGTGACTTCTCGGGATTGCTTTTCGCATTCGTACTTTACGGCACAATTGTCTGTAGGCCTCTGGGACCAAATCGTAAGCCCAAGGGATAGTAGCTTTAACAGTGTCATAATCTGAGATCTGGTCAAGAGATAAAGCGTCTTACACTTTGAGCTTTTTCCACAAGAACACTTTGGAGAAGCAATGACCAAATATCTTGTGGCCATTTTAGGGATGTGGCAATCCGCTCAAACAGAGTAAAATATATGCCCGCCTCCTTTTCGTTGAACGTTGGCTGTTCTGACCAAGATCAAACTCTGTTGAGGGGTGCAGGATGGCCTGACTGGATTGAGTGTTTCCAGATCCATCTCTCTCAATCGAATGGCATGCTCACGTTCCTGTTCTTGTTGTCTGGCTGCATGTTCTCTTTCACATTCCTTGTGTTCAAGCTCTAATTTCTGTTCCCATTTTGCCTTTAGTTCTACCTCTCGCAGTTGCATGTCTATGGGGTGTACTCTACACCCCGTAGGACCCATTATATCATCCTCCCTCTCCGGAAGGATCTCCTCCACCTGACTACTGCTTTCGAATCGCCATGTGCAACTTTGATGTCATAAAGCTTTGTAATGGACGAACAGATTCACCTTCGTACATTTATCTAGCATGTCCCATGTAGGGTTTTCCACAAAGGCTTCCAACTTAAATGATTCCACCAGTCTTATAACCCCTTTGGGTGGATGTCAGTGACAAAAGAACACAAAAGTTTATTTTGAACACTCAAATATCTGGGCACAGCAGAGCTTCAGAGTAGGTGATTAGAGCGACTACCATACTCATGGGAAACAATATCCCGGACAAGCCCCAATTTTGTTACGAAAACAGGGAAAAGGATTGTTTTTTTCAGAAATATAAAAGGGAGCGCCAACTAAAGGCGTTAACCCTCTACATCGCTCAAGCCAACTAGAGCACTGGGCCAGCCACTCTTAAATATCACCTTTGACAGCACAGGTGAAACACCTTCTGACCAACGAGATGACAAGCCAGAACAGGTGTAACACATACTGACTAACGAGGTGATGCCAATCGGTGCGCCCAATGCGCTAACGTCCAACCTCGAAATATAAATGAAAAAACCAAAGCCTGTAACATTCTGAAACAACTTGATAGGTGTAAGCAATAGGGTGGATGGACTTTAAAGTAAATCTCAGCTCTGTTAAATGTACACTCAAGAAAATATTTTATTGATCATAGTGATTCAGTAGTATCATTAAAACTGGTTAATATGCCCCACCAACATTAGATAACCATACGGAAAGCTCTTAAATTGCTGAAATACGAATATATAATCAATGATGATTGAATACTCAGATTAACTGATGCCTTACATGGACATGGTGGCATAGCAGGAAGATCAGAGTACTGTGACCCAAGACGTTGTGAGTTCAAATCCCAGGTGAGGAATGTTGAATAATAATTACTGATTAATTGAACATTCACAATGTAATCATGTGTGTCAAATATGTAAATTGAAAACACTGTTCTTAAAAGCACTTAAAAGTGAGTATCTCTAACCTTGCCCACAGACAAATAGCTGTGAATGGATCAGTGGTTCACTAATCAGGGCCTTGATTGGCTTGGCAACAGTAACAAGAATGTGTAATACAGAAGAGGTTGGTGGCACCTTAATTGGGGTGGATGGGCTTGTGGTAATGGCTGGAGCGGAATAGGTGGAATTCCATTTGCTCCGTTCCGGCCATTATTATTGAGCTGTCCTCCCCCCAGCAGCCTCCACTGTGTTTTGGGACACATGTTTTTTCAAAGTTCCCATGAAACGTGTCTAGAACATTAATATCTTATGTTTTGAGAACATGGCAACCATGTAATGTGTATGTTTGGTGGGATGTTGATGGAATATTTCCCTAAACCACATTAAGGGAATGGTCTCTTGGAAACATTCCTTACACGTCACAGGAACATTCCTATGAAAACGTTAGTTAAAGACCTAATGAGACTCTTAAGGGAACAATCACTAAAGTTGTGGGAACATTCATAGTTAGCTTGGTCTACAGCCATGCATCAACTCAACTACTTCCTGCTCTCTCCCAACAATGAATCAACATCTGACCAACAAAAATACAGCATATTAGTTGCTAGGTAGATAATGAATTAACACTTGTACAATTCACAACAACTAGTTCTCCATACTTTAGAACTACACAGCAGTCACTAAGAAAAGAATAATATATCTCGTATAATTGTACATATGCTTGGCAAATGTTTACATGCCACACAGGAGAACTGGAAATGGTTCAGAACTTAAAAGGGCAGTGCAGTCAAAAACTTGATTTCCTGTTTAGAAAAAAAAACATATTTCCACACTATGAGGATGAAATAACACTCTGAAATTGTAAAATTTATGATAATGGCCTTTTAGTGTAAGAGCTTTGAAAAAAAGTGAAAAAATAAAAACACCTGGAAGTTCAGGTGTGATTGAGTTTTTGGCCCATAGCATGACATCACAATCTGATCTGTTTATTCTGACCAGTCATCTTTTATTTGCACATGTATCCTCCTACTTTGAAGGGGTACTCTAGAGTGTAGATTATCTTATTCGCCAATCAGGGCTGTGTATGTAAATATATTACAATTTCTATCAACACGCCCACACGATCAGACTGTGCATTTCAATGGCTAAAGGAGGCTCAGGGAAATAAATGATAAAAATATATATTTGTAGTCATTTTCATAAAATAAACACACACAGGGATTTATTAGACATACAGTGATGATTTAAAAATAAGAAAGACTGCATGGGGGCTTTAAGGGATGTTTGGCCTGAACAGTCTGAGGACAAAGAGCACCATCTGCTGGGCATAAGACAAACCGCTACAAAGTCAAGCAAGTTTTAGAGTGAATCTCAATTGTATTTCCTAGGGAGAATCTCAATTGGTTTGCTCGTCTCCTATCGCCTCTCTCCTCCGTCCTCTCCGCCTCCTTTTGAAAAAGGTCAAAGGTAATCGAGGAGAGGCGGCGAGGAGAGGCAACGTGGAAACAAATGAAATTAGACTCTTGCATGTCATCAGGCAAATTATGTTTACAGGGGTGGAATCCCAAAATAAATGTGTAATGTGTTAGCTAGTTGTGCAATACATTTTATAGATAAAAAGATAAGTAGCATATTGTTTTTAAATGTATGCATGCTTTTCTCCTTTGAGAGGGGATGTGGCAGATTTTAAAACACTTCCGCGCTAGGTCCTGGTAGGATACTCTTGTGCATCCTCTGCTGAACTAAGTAATCGAGGAGGGAAACATACTCCTCGGTTCACCTACTAACAAATTGACACCCTCCTCGACCACATCGGTTTCCGGGTCACGGAGAGGAGGTCGAGGAGTCGAGGAGAGGACAGACTTTTTCCCAATCTCCCCTAGATTCCTTGCATCCTCTCCTCATCTCTTTCTCAAAACACATTGGAGGATAAGGTCAGAGGGGAGGAACCACAGATCTTCTTCTCCAATGAGATTTGGAAAAAGAGATGAGGAGGGAGAATGTGAGTATTCAAGAAAATACAACTGAGATTCACTCAAATTAATACAAACTAACATCTATTTGGATTTTGGGATTTTCATTGTTGTTTATTTACCATTTATTTTATCACAAAGAAAGTCTTCGAAATGCAGACTAGAATTTCTGTATATAAACTGTACACAAAAGCAAGGCACTATACATTCAAAATTCATCAAGTTTTTTTCACGAAGAATTCCATGCCTTTAAAAATACAACCGTTTGTCATTTCTCAGGTACCTGTAAAGCTTAGATGTCATTATGACAGCCCCTGGCAAATACCATATTTGAGAACGCGAAACAAAAAGGTGCATACAAAAAAAAAACACTCCTACTGACATATTACACAATACTTTCAAGTTCAATACATTGTCCTCCTACAATATTTTTTATTATTTTTTATTTTTTACATAAATACAAATTCTTCTAAATACTTCACAAACACACACAACATTTAAAACATCACACCCAGAGACCACATCAGTGTGTATGTCATTCAAATGTCCATGGCATGAAACGCTGGCCTCCTTAATTCTTCTATCTGTTAAACCCTGATGAAGGCTACGGACCAATTTTAAACGCGTTGGTTTATTTTAACAATAAATAAGCCTTTTTATCAACTTCCACTGTCCTCGAAGAGTTGCTGAATTTCCTCTTCACTTCATATGGCATGAGCGGTGTCATAATAAGTGGAGACTTGTCTTACAGTACATACATACACAGTAGTACAGTATGAAGCAGAGAGAGAGAGAGTGCAGGTCCTGCTTTGTACAGTACCTGATAAAGCCACTCGTATACAATGTGCTTAGCAGAATTGTCATTTTCCTACATAGTTACATAACTGAAAGGTAAAAACACGATGCTACATGAGGCTAGCACACCTCAGCAGATCCTCCACCCCAGCCTCCTTTCATTTTTTTCCCCCTGTGACCCACTCAGAGAAGCTGTCCCTGAGAGTGTGTTCAGCAGAGGAAACTGGTGAGGGGTGGATGGCTCATAATAATGGCTGGAAGGGAGTGAATGGAATTGTATCAAACTCTTGGAAACCATGAGTTGGATACCTTTCCATTGATTCCATTCAACTGAAAATATGAGACCATCCACTGATTTAAAGTGTCACCAGCCACTACTGGGGTTCAGTCACATCGCTGGGAAGGAAGTTCTGGGGGACACAGCCTGGTGCCCTCCATCATGTCAACAGTCTCTGTGTCCTCTCTCCACAACCAACCTGATGAAGGCTAGGAGCCGAAACGCATTCGTTTTAACAATAAAGAAGCATTTTTATAAACTTCCACTGTCGTCCAAGAGTTGCTGAATTAATTTTTCTCTCCACAACCATCATCAGGTTAACTTTACACTAAAACAGTCCTTTAGCTTTCTTTAAGTTCACTTGCTTCCACCCTGGTAATCCTTCGTACTCCTCTCTCTTCATGTCCAATGCTTTCTGCATGGGGGAAAGAAATAGCTCCAATTACTACACTGCCAGAGTGAAGAGAGGAAGAGACTCAATAGGTCACCAAGGGTGGTCAATATATAGTCACATTGAATTCAAAACAATGTAACATCAAATAGTGAACCATCATTGATTATCATGCTCTGGTCTCACCAAAGTGCAAAGCCAAATACATTTTACACAGAAGTACACTCTTAGAAAGGATCTATTAGAACTTAAAACAGTTATTCGGCTGTCCCCACAGGAAAACCCTTTTTGGTTCTAGGTAGATCCCTTTTTAGTTCCAGGTAGATCCCTTTTGGGTTCCATGTAAAACCCTTTCCACAGAGGGTTCTAGCTGGAATCCAAAATAGTTCTACCTGGAACCAAAAAGGGTTCTCCTATGGGGACAACCGAAGAACCCTTTTGGAACCCTTTTTTCTAATACTGTAGTAAACCGCCTGAGCCCATGCTACAAAAACGTGAAGTGATCCACTGTGCTCCACCTTGCTGTGGAGAAAGAAAGAAAAGACAGGTGGAGTGGAGGGGTGCAGGTGGAGAAGGCAAGCATTACAGCCCAGAGGAAGAGGGAGAAGAAGAGTGAACCAGCGTGGTCAGAGGTTATTACAGTGAGTGAAGATGCTGTGTGCTTGAAGACAAGTAAAATCACCAGTGCTCATTTATCATAGTCTGCATCATAAATAACTCACCTTACCTGAATCCCCTAGAACCCAGCCTGAAAGGTGAGAGGAGAAGTTAGCCTGGACTCAGAGTTTATTACAGTGTTATTAGACATTAATAGGGAGCTGAAAGTAATCACATAAATTACATCAGTAGGTATCAATCATCTCAGAGTAGGAGTGCTGATCTAGGATCCCTGTCCATGTAATCTTATTCATTGTGATCTAAAAGGCTAAACTGATCCTAGATCACCACTCTGAAATGCTTGATACATACAGCCCCTGGTATCTCTGCCATTGGCATGCTACAGACCAAAGACCAAACATCTCTCTGGCCCTCTATCCTCATTGTAACCATGGTCACACTATTTGAGGAGGGGAGTTGACGCCCAAGGAGAGCGAGAACTCATTTCCTGAGTACACAGAGTGAGCTCCGACGCTGGACCCACTCTGTCCTCCTTCAGTGTGTGTTCGTGTGTGTGTTGAATTCTGCAAATAGAGATAAACACACATGGAGAGGGTCTCTCTCTTGTTGAATGGTGGGAGAGTAGAGGAGTGCACCCAGATTAGAGGTAATGTGTGAAATGGAGGGTGACCTGACTGGGCCAGTCTGTCTCTCTCTCTATCGCAAATGGTATCCTATTCCCTATATAGTGCACTACTTTTGGCCAGGGCTCATGTCAAAAGTAGTGCACTATAAAGGGAATAGGGGGCTATTTGGGACGCACCCGCTGTCACTATCAGTTCATGTACAGGACACAGTGTGACAGATACAGCTCTTATTCAAAGCTGCAGTCAGGAAGCAAGGTGCTGCTTCTCACATGTTCTGCGTTGAGCTTCTTATCTGTGGAAATCCCTTTGACCTTTTCATCCATCACACACAGAGGGGACCACACACACACACACACTATTTTTTATATCATTTAGCAGACGCTCTTATCCAGAGCGACTTACAGGAGCAATTAGGGTTAAGTGCCTTGCTCAAGGGCACATCGACAGATTTTTCACTTAGTCGGCTCGGGGATTAGAACCAGTGACCTTTCGGTTACTGGCACAACGTTCTTAACCACTAAGCTACCTGCCGCAACACACTCTGGTTCATGTATAACATGGACATACTGTATGTCTCCTGCATGTCCAAAACACATCAGAGATGAAGCTGACAACAATGCATTGATTTCAACAAAGCAATATTTAGAAACATAATGTGCCGATTTCCCAGACAAAGATTTAGCCTAGTCCTGGACTAAAAAGCTTTCTCAATTGAGATTCGCTTTTTAGTCTAGCACTAGGCCTAACCTTTGTCTGGGAAACCAGCCCATTCAATCTTAAATCAAGGTATCCTTTTCTCACAGAGTGTGTTAGAGCTGAATGGTTAGGGGGGTGTTCTCACCACATTGTGTATTTAATATAAACTGCAGCTGGACTCCTTTAATCTGTCATTATCAACTATTTCAGAGAGGGTTTGCCGTTAGATAAATAAAAACATTGAACTTGAACTCACCTCAAAGTCCTGGTCTGATAGGTAGATCTCCAGGCGGAGTGGGTCGACGCCCTCAGGAAGTGGGCGTGCCAGCAGCTCAGCCAGGGGATAGGTGTTCTGGCACAGCCTGGCCAGCACATCCTCCACCAAGATGATCTGGTTACACACCTCCGCCTCCTGACACACACACAGATACTGTTATGGTTCCAAGACAGAGGACATAAGAGCACTGCACATGTGTGTGTGTGTGTGTGTGTATGGGCTGTATGGTCAGAGTGTGTGTGTATGTGGGAGCTGTATGGTCAGAGTGTGTGTGTATGTGGGAGCTGTATGGTCAGAGTGTGTATGTGTGTGCCGAATAACCCACCCTCTCAGTGATCTCTGCGATGTCCTCTCTGTGCTCCCAGCTGGGAAACATGTTGGTAAATGTGAGAGGCTCCAGACCAGCATGGATCAGATACGACTTCTGAGGCTTCTTCTCATTCTTCTCTGCAGGAGGAAGTCAACCCATTTAGGATGCGGCCCTAATGGCACCCTATTCCCTATATAGTCTACTCATTTTGACCATAGCCCTGGGGATGTCAACTAGGGCACTATTTAGGGAATAGGATGCACTTCAGTAACAAATCCTAACTAGAGATACATGCCCTTAGTGAAAAGCTTTGCACGTTAACAGTACAATAAAATGCCATTTAGCAGACGCTTTTATCCAAAGCGACTTACAGTCATGCGTGCATACATTTTTACATATGGGTGGTCCCGGGGATCCAACCCACTACCCTGGCGTTACAAGCGCCATGCTCTACCAATTGAGCTACATAGGACCACATGAAACTAAATGGTCTTGAAAAGATAAACACCATATATGCACCTTTTAAACTTTAACCAAGAGATACAAGAGGTCAGAGATGACATCATATTTAAATTGTAATATCACACTGATGTCAAACAGATGACATCATCACATTCTACCTTTGCAGTACTGCAGCACCGTTTCCATGGCACACTTCCTGTCCATGTCCCATCGTATCCTGGCGGAGCCGGGGCTCTCACTGTCCTGGGGCCACCAGCCCTGCCACAGGTACACCTCATGGAAGTTATCCACCAGGAACAACGCTACAGGAAGAGGACAGGAAGATAAAGTAATTTTAGATCAGCTATTTCCAATAGTAAGCCCACAGTGAGAGCAGGGGGACAGTTGATTCCTCAAGATGAATGTGGACCTAACTTTACGGTACTACTGGTGGAAACAATCAAACAAACAAGCTCTGACATTTGCTTGCAGGTAAATCAACCTTAAGCAGACCTAATCCCCTTCCAATACTGATATACAGTATCTGTGTTGTGTTGTGTTGTGTTGCACTGCATTGCATTGCCTTGTGTTGTACTGTATTTTATTGTAGGACTCACCAGGCTGGGAGGCTTGGTACAGATCCTCCTGTAGGAAGGGCAGAGAGCTGACCAGGTCTGGAGCTCTGGAGGGGTGGAAGAACTCTGTGGCTACAAACTCCCCTGAAGAACTGCTCAGATGGAACAGCCGAGGGGTGAAGTTAAATTTACCCGGATCTAAAACAAAGAAATAATAATAATATTAAGTCAGAAGTATGATGAATAACTAGAGTGCTCTTTTGAAGCAAGCACACTAACAATCTGTTTATGCTTTAATGAGTCATTTCACTGCAATTGTGTGTGTGTGTGTGTGTGTGCGCAACAGTACTATACTGTACCTTGCAACATACAGTCGTAGGCCTTCCTGTCTTTCTTTCCGACAACATCCCAGAATCCCGTGGGCTCTGATCCCTCGTCACACTCGGTGATTGTCACCTTACTGCTGCTATGGAGCCCCGCCTCCAACGGACATCTAACAGACAACACATGGTTCAAATCCTCCACATACAATATACAGGTTGTGTACCAAATGGCACCCTATTCCCCATATAGTGCCCTATGGGGCCCAGGTCAAATGTAGTGCACTATATAGGGCATAGGGTGCCATTTGGGACACAGACGTCCCATATTACACATTTCATTATACATTTCATGACTAGGGACAAGAGTTTTTCCTGGTCAACTACTTGGCATAGTAAATTATCAGGAAAGCTAATGGGCCCTGGTCAGAAGTAGTGCACTATTTTGGCAATATGGTGCCATTTGAGACTCACTGTTCTTTGATCCTCTGTGCGGCGGTGAGGCCCACCAGGCGTGTGTGTTGCTGGGCCTTGCAGCCGTGCCACAGGTAGATGAGGGCCTTGTTGACATTCAGGAGGATCATGGAGCTCCTGGAGCGCAGGCTGCCGCAGTGACACACTACCTCCAGGAGGTGGCCCTCTACAGGGACATCCCCTCGCACGCAGTACAGACGCCATTCAGCTGGAATACATTGTAATAACATAGTCAGGAGACCTCCCCTCTCACACAGTACAGACAATCAGCTGGTAGCAGACGGACACGCGCGGTCAGTATGATACATATACACTGGTACTACTTCTCCTGATCACAGACACACAGGTACACAGACAGAAGCCCCTCTAACACGGCACACATTCACACATATGGTTGCACAATTCCTGTAACTTTCCAACCAGGATTTCTGGGAATTTGGGGAAAGTTACTGGAATTTTGTATCTCTAGTCACACAACAGCACTCCTAATAATACTGTAGAGCTGCATCTAACTGCTTAACCAACCCTTCTGAGGGCTATGACATCATACTGCTAACCAGGATAGATCCCTACTCTGTGTGTTCTCCTCTTCCTCCTCTCTCTTCCCACAGTGTATGATCATCCCCCCGTTGAAACACTGGAGGAAACAAGGGAGCTCCTTCCCCTGCTGTACCTGGACCTGTTGGGAGAGAGACACAGGGACAACGCTGACACAGGTCATATGTATCATGGGCTGCTCTCAGATCAGTGACAGTAGATCCATGTAAGCATGGATTTAGACTGCATCTAAAATGACACCCTGTTCCCTATATAGTGCACTACAAAAGTGTATTTTCTATATGGTGCACTCTGGCACTCTGGTCTGGTATGGGGGCTTAGTTTAAAATGAGTGCACTATATAGGGAATAGGGTGCCATTTGAGATGCAGCCTTAGTATTTAGGGTTGACAGTACCTGTGCCCCTCTCTCCTCATCCAGCTCCACTGTCATCAGTGCTGACGTTCCTTTCTCGCTCACGGTGGAGTTCCGTCCCTGCCAGAAGAAGTAGGAGCACTTTTCTTTGCCAGGGCCTGCACTCCTCTGCTCCGGGTTCTGCCTCCTCCCAACTGCTGCGCTCACCATGTACTTCCACTTCACAACATACGCATCTCCTTCATGGAACTGGCCTATACTCTGCTTGGGCAGCCGGCTGGAATAAGAAGAATATTCCAATATTTATAAAGCGTTTTTCCAATGTTCACAGCACTTTAAATAGTAAGGACCACAATGGAAATTGTGGTAGACTTTATTGTGCTTTTAATCCTAGATAATTTTAATGTATGTATTGTTGTACTCTAATGGCTGAGGCAGATCTATACGTAATTTCAAATATGTCAAATCAAATTCATTCATTCAAGGGGGAAACTGACCTGTAGTCAAATTCCAGGATGTGCCAGACATCCACAGACACCGTGCTGATCTCTAGAGTCCTCATCCTGTCCTCTCCTTCTATAGAGCCATGGCCTCGGCCCACATTCAACCCATCCAGCACAGTGCTGACTGCTGTCTGGAGTATAGGCAGCATCAATGCTGCATCATACGGCCTGCACTCCCACCCCGGCGTCTCCTGAGAGAGAAAGAGAGAGGGAGATAGAGAGGGGGGAGGGGTGTAGAGAGAGAGACATTCAGAAAACTCTTGGGTCATGGGGTCTGAGAGAGAGAGAGAGAGAGAGAGAGAGAGAGAGAGAGAGAGAGAGAGAGAGAGAGAGAGAGAGAGAGAGAGAGAGAGAGAGAGAGAGAGAGAGAGAGAGAGAGAGAGAGAGAGAGAGAGAGAGAGAGAGAGAGAGAGAGAGAACACATACTTTCTGCTCACTGACTTGCTCATTGGTGTTCTTTGGTTGTGGTTTCTTAATGTCTGCCCAGTCCAGGAACTTCTCTTTGAACAGGGTAGTCTCATTGTGCTCTGTCAGCCTACCGAATATGGCCCAGTCAGGACGGCCCTGGCCCTTCCTGTAGACACACACACACACACAGAGAACAAGAGAGTGAGAGCACAGGCTTTAGCACAAGGCCTATACACAAATAAATCTAGGACAAACAGTCCCTGAGGTTATGATTTGAGTAAGTGGTGGAGATTTTGTGTGTCTGTGCGTGCGTGTTTGTCTGTGTGTGTGTGTGTGTTGGTTGCCTGCCTGGGTATGAGTTTATTGCATCCTCCAGGGTCCAGAGGGTTGATATCACAGCAGGTGTAGTCAAAGGTTCCGTTCCACAGGTGTTTAGCCAGCTGGAAGGCTACTTTCCTCTGGGCCAGAGTCACCTCCTTACCGTGCCACACATACACCTCACTGCCAAAGTCAAACACCAACACCTGCAGTGGGGCACAACAACAACAGTGTGGCATCAGAATGGGCACAGAGCAACAGCTATGGCACAATGATGGCCATTCCGGTAAACATTTGGTTGCAATAATATGAAGTTTATTGATAGCAGAGGAGGCTAGTGGGAGGAGCTATAGGATGACGGGCTCATTTTAATGGCTGGAATGGAATTAATGGAAAGGTATCAAACTACATCCAACATATGGAAATCAGAGTCATATATTTAGAGAGTTAGGACCATATAATTGGGAATTAATTTAATAGGATCTCTATGGTTAGGACCATAGAATTAGGAATTAGAATACTAGCATGGATATGAACCTTCTTATGATGGGATAAAGGTCAGCCATTTTGGTCAGGGAGTTGGTCAACCATGGTTTGCCAGTGCTGTGATAAGATATTGTGTAAAATAATGAAGTTGAAGAATGTATCTGCACTGTATGTTTGCTATCTAGCTAGCCAGTCAGTTTTAGAGGAATGATTCCATTAATTCAAACAATTCAGTCAATCCACAGCCACACACTGGCTGAAATCAGTTGATGATAGGACTTAGACAAGTTGTAAATGCATCAAGTACTGATATTGTATCTTACAATAGCACTCACCGCTTCCCAAGAAAACTCAAATTGAGCCATGTCTGTTGACATGTACACTACCGGTCAAAAGTTTTAGAACACCTACTCATTTAAGGGTTTTTAGAGGCTATTTATACAGAACTTTTGTATAAAACCTGTATAAACTGTATTTATAATTATATGACAATATTTTAGGTTGACAATAATTCCATTACACAATTTCTGATATATCACATGCCTTACTTGATGAGTCCAGTCACGTACCTCTTTGGACTCCAGTAGTGTGCTGCGAGGAACCTTCCCCCACTGGTCATCATCAGGAACGAGCTTGTCATCCAGCAGACGGAAGATACAGTTAGTCTCCACGATGGCACTCTCAAACAGCTCATCCTCCTCCGGTGGCCCGGCAGCTGTAGGAAGACACACACACAAACACATACGATATCAAGATAAAGGCTTCTGATGACCTGTAGCTAAATTAACTTAGTCCCAATTCTCCACTCTTTCCCAAAGTGTGCACTTGCACACTTCCCGTCATGATTTAACAACGGTGGAAACTCCCTCCAGCCAGTGATTCCACCAATGCTTTCGGATCAATGACAGGAAGTGTGCAAGGAGGTGGAGAATTGCGACACAGACATGGCCTCTGGTGCTGTTGCTTACACTGGTAGGTCTGCTGTCCTCTCAGGATCTTCCAGAACTCTGTGGCTGCAGGGCTCTGGGGGTTGACCCCTTCCTCGATGGTGTGGATCTGGCTCGCTCTGCAGCCCAGATCCTTCTTAGTCTGGATAAACAATGCCAGCTCAGAAGCCTACAGTACGAGAGAGATACAACAGCAGAAAATGTCACTACCTAAAATACATACACTGTCCATGTCAATACCGTATATAGAGTACAATACAAGTACTGTCAGCCTTGTAAGGGGCTAAGGTCAGCATTAGATTGACTTGCAAAGGCCAATGTCAGAGCCTGCTTGTTTTAGTAGTGTTTTATGTTATAATGACGAGTCAGCGTTCATCTTGAGAGATCAAGGGTCTCCATGCTCTAACTGTGGGCGTACTGTAGTTCGATGTCTGCCTAATGACACCCGATTTGATACAAGTTAAAAATACTGTAGCTAGTATAGTAAATATAAGGGTTGAGAAAAACAATGTATCCTGGGGGAATCAAGCTAAAGTCACTGTGTGTTTGAAACTGTGTACTATACAAAAACAGGACACTTTCCATGGGGAATGGGAGCTGCTGTAGAAACAGATGGCACAGCTCTCTCTGCTACAATGAGAGAACAGCACAAATGAACAGTGTGTCTGTGGCCCTATTCCCTATAAACTGCATTACTTTTGACCAGGGCCCATAGGATAACCATTATCACAGAAAATATGTCTACTTCAACAGAAAAACACGACAACCCATCACCAGCTGTTGTCTGTGTGGGAGACATGTTAAAGTAACATAAGGAGTCACTTCCTTAAAAATCCCATCCAAAAGGCCTTATTAAACATCTGCCTGCCCCCTAAAATAACCCCCAGCTTTTAATCACAAATTACAACTAACCCAACCCCAGAGGACAGGGATTAACACACAAGACATTTCCTTAATCCTGAAAGTTATTATTCCACACTGACACAGTCGGAGAGACAAGGACACACACACACACACAGACACAGACATACACACACACACACACACACACAGTCAATAGACAGGGACTCACTTTGGCTTTCTCGATGACATTCGCGAACTCTCCCATCCAGACAAAGCAGTGTTGAGGAGTAACCAGGAGGAAGCAGTCGCCACTGTTCAGGGTCGAGGCTCTGGGCTCCACTAGTCTGGTCTGGATGTGACGGCGGCCTGGGTAGATAAGAGAGAGGGTGAGGTTGTGTCTGAAATGGCACCCTATTCCCAATATACAGTAGTGCACTACATGGTACCATATTCCCTGACAAAAGCCTCAAGTGAATAGGGGCCCATAGGGCTCTGATCAAAAGTAGTGCACTACAGTATATAGGGAATAGGGTGCCATTTTGAACGCAACCTGAGGCTCAGGATACAATACATTTTTGTTATACTATGACGTAACTTATGTTGTTGTCTGTCATGATCCGAGCAACTCTGCTATTCTTGGCTTGATTATTTTAGTCTAGAAGGTGGACACGGTCACATCTGCACCGGAAATCATATTCTGCATTTGGTGTGAGTGTTTGTGTGTGTGTGTGTGTGTGTGTGTGTGTGTATGTGTGCCTCTGCGTATATGTGTCAACCACATGTTTTAACTATCCCAACATGACCCTCTCTCTATCTTTCCCCTCTGCATGACTGGCCCTAATATTGTGCGCTCTCTAGCAGACACACACACACACACAGAGAGAGATTAAAGGACAGCACAGGTCCGCCCTGCCTGCATACCAGACTCTGATGGACAATCACTCCTGAGTTAACCATGTCAGAGAAAAAAACTCAGTCTGCATCTCAAATGGCACCCTATTCCCTAAAAGTGCACTAATTTTGAGCAGAGCCATATAGGCCCTGGTCAAAAGAAGTGAACTATGAAGGGAATAGGATGTCATTTGGGTGCAACATCCTACTTCAATGACGCAGAGTTCTCCAGAAATAACTTGATTTGTCCTCTTTACCTGTCCTCACCTGTCCTCATTCAGGAACAACCTGGCTGTGGAATATTCTCTGTCCTGTTCATATTTTGCTATGACATTGACGTTGGTCAATGTCAAAATAAATGCTGGTCTTGAATTGATTCAGCTCACCTCAAAACCAAAGTTTGTCAGACGTTTCAAGACCTTAAAGGTGGGTGCGATGAGTAGCTAGCTATATGCCTCAAAATGTATAGAAAAGATACTACAGACACATCTAGGTCATATTCATTAGGTATGAAAGTGAATAAAACAGAAACAGGGAGGTATCTATGTTTTGAAAAGATGTGCACTAATGAATAAAGCTCAGTAATGCAGTAGGCGTCTCACCTTTGACCTGCATCAGCATGAGGTTCTTGTACGGCACAGCGCTGTTGTTGGACATCTGCTCTGAGATGTTGACGCTCCTCAGACTCACATTGCTGAAGTTCTCCTTACTTGCCAGTCCAGCCAGGGCTGCATCCGAGTACTCCGAAGTCTTATTCACTAAAACTCACAGGACGAGGAGTGTGTGAGGGCTAGACATTATGTGTGAGGACTAAACACGCGCACGCACACACACACACTCACTCTGGCTTGCGCGCACGTGCACACACGCGTACGCACACACACACACACACACGCACGCGCTCACTCTTCTCATCCTTGATCCTCTTGCTCTCTATGAGGCCGATGTTGAGTCTCTGCTCAGTGTACTCGTGTCTGATGTCCTCCCTGGCCGCCAGCATCTTCAGCGGGTTCTTAGACGACTGGACATTCCTAGATGGTCTCACTGCTCGTTTGTGCTGCGCTATGGCTGAGGTCAACCTGTATAGGGAGGGACAGAGGGGCGGAAGAGAGGGGGCGAGGGAGAAAGGGACAGGAAGGGGGGAGAGAGGGCATGTAGATGTAGTGAAAGATACAATGTAGCTACACCCAATATCACATGTCTGCTCCGACCAAAGTAGGGTTGCAGAAATCCTGTAACTCTGAAAATTCCCAAGTTTTCCAGCTTCCAGATTTCCTCCTTATTCCAGGAATATTCCATCCAGGATTTCTGGAAAATGTTTGGGAAAGTTATCAGAATTTTGCAACCCTAGAGCAAAGACATCATTAGTTGGTTAAATCATTTGCTTACTTGGGCACCTGAGTGCCGAAGATGGCGTCAAAGTCCTCGTCGATCTCGATTCTGCTGGGCATGCGTGGGAAGTCAGCCACGTGACGGTAGAACTTGGAGAAGATCTCATCATCCATCCTCATCACCTCCTTCACAGCCTTCTCTGTCACTGTCAGGGTGGTCTCCTGAAGACCTGCCACTAGGGGAAACACAGAAAAGTAAGCCTTGTCCAAACCAGAGCGGCCCATCTGCTCCCTCTCTGTCACTGTCAGGGTGGTCTCCTGAAGACCTGCCACTGATAGAAACACAGTAAAGGTCCAATCACTACTGTAAATGACTACTGTAACAGACGTCACGCTGCTTGATTAACAGAATAGCTTCCTTCCTCACAAGCCCACACTGGTATTCGATATTTGATCTTCTGTCTCACAACACTCTTTAACATCTTTAGCCAGCTACGCCACTGAAAAGCCTTTCATGGCGTGGGTAGAGGCAACTGAAAAACTATTAGCACCAACCTTTACTGTTCAGATGTCCCAAAAATGTCTCCAATTTATCCAGCTTTTTATCCGACTCCAAGTTCATCTCTGGTCTGGCTTCGATTTCTGGTGGATAAAACACAAAATCAGACAACAGAGTTAAAAATATTCCTGACAGATATAGTATGGTCATGTTGTGATTGTATATTTTAAAATAATTGTGATTAGGGTTGAAAAATTCTGGTAATGTTCCCCAAATCTCGGTTGGAATTTTGCAACCCTACATTGCATCTTTCAGTACGTGTATGACTGACCCTCCTGCGGTTTGATGGTAGGCACGTTGCTCTTGAGTTTGGTGGAGACAGGAGACAGGATGGGGCTGATGACTGAGGAGGAGGCTGCCAGACCTGCAAACACAACCACACTGAGAGGAGAGAAAATCATACTATCCTCTAGGAACCTCTGGCTAGACCTTTTATCATTACACATCAGGAGAAGTTTCCTTTTTTACAACCAAATCTCCATTTTCTTATGTAGATGAAACGTTATATATAGAAGGGTCCAGAAACCCTTCTTGTGATTTCACTTGTTTTTTATAAACTTACCCCAAACAGCGAATCACTTTCTCATCCTTGTTGTGCAGTTTGGGGTCCTGAAAAAACTTGAACAAAGGCTCCAAAAACACTCTATACTTTTTTTTATAAATGGCAAAGCTCTCAGCATAGTGATGCAGGTCTTTAGATGTTGTACACATGAAACTGTGTCATTCTGAACTTTATCCACAACGTTATATTCCTTTTGTGCGACTCGAGCCGTTTCCCCTATCCAGCTGTTCCATTCTCTGTGTAGCCTGCTGCTACATGTAACTGCCAAAATAAAGGAAACACCAACATAAAGTGTCTTAATAGGGCTTTGGGCCACCACGAGCCACCAGAACAGCTTCAATGCGCCTTGACATAGATTCTACAAGTGTCTGGAACTTCCTGTGTGGAAGCACCTGCTTTCTATATACTTTATATCCCACATTTACTCAAGTGTTTTCTTTATTTTGGCAGTTACCTGTAGAAGGGACAGAGAGGTATCACTCAAGTCTCAACAAAATGGAATATAACCTTGCAGATAAAGTTAGGAATGACACAATTTCATGTGTACAACATCTGAAGACCTGCATCACTATACTGAAAGATTTGCCGTTTCTAAAAGTAATATTTTTGGAGCCTTTGATCATGTTTTTTCAGGGGCCCCATACCGCACAACGAGGATGAGGAAGTGATTGGCTGTTTCTCAAAAACAAGTGAAATCTCAAAAAAAGGTGTCTGGACCCTTCTATAACATGCCATTTATATAAAAAATAGAGATTTGGTTGTGAAAAAAAAAACGTCTCCTTTAATATCTATTGGTGTGTAGTTGTGATCATGCCATATGTTGTTTGTTATGTATGGTGGTTATATATCTGCAATCCTGCCTATTAATTGCCCCTTGTGAAATAAATAGTATTTTGATATTATTATTGTAATTGTTTTCATGTAGTTGGGTAGCCTCATGAGTCTCCAGTGGACTGTAAAGGCTTCCACATTCTTTGGTTTTACATCTAACTAGGATGTTTGGTGCAACATTTCTCAAGAGATTTTTTTTCTCACAAAAACAAGTCGTCTATCTATCGTTGAATGACAACCTACACTTAATTGAAGAATCCCTACTGTTGCCCAATCACCGACAAATGGGTGTAGACTTTGGCTTACGAACTTCGGCTTGCCTCGAGAAAAAATGTTGTGTGCACGAACAGCCGAAGAAACCCTTGCCAATGGTCAAAACAAGTAAAAACTTCACAAAATGTTGTCATAATTTATGCACAAACTGTTCCAAACAGTTTTGGCTGGGAAGCATGCGGACGGCTTAAGTTGACCATGAGTGTACCGTGCTCTGACCTTTCTTGTAGCCACGGTGTACTAACCTTTCTTGACTATGCGTGCAGCCACGGGGTACTAACCTTTCTTGACAATGCGTGCAGCCACGGGGTACTAACCTTTCTTGACTATGCGTGCAGCCACTGTTTACTAACCTTTCTTGACCATGCGTGCAGCCACAGTGTACTGGGTAGAGTCGTTGGCCACCCCCTTGCCTTTAGACACCCAGGACTCCTCCCGTGTTGAGATCATCTGCTTCCTCTCCTCTATGGACATCTGAGCCTGGTTCTCCATCTCCTCTCCCATCCTCTGAACACACACAGTTACACACTGTTACATACAGTATACTGTTACACATACTGTAACACACAGTCACATACTGTTACCTACTGGTAAGTACACGGTTTCATATAGGGTTAAATGCTGTACAGTAAGGTCACCAGTGATGCATTGGTTAATAAATAGGTGGGTAAACACTGATCACCGTTCGCGGTGACTAAAGTAACGCTCCCTATCTTTTTAATGCATTTCTTCAGCAAAAGGTGGGTAAATGCTCACGCAAAATAAAAAATTTGCGTAAACAGTGTTTACATGTGTTTACCCTCGACTAAACCACTGAAGGTCACTGTATCACTCTGATCATAAGAGAACAAAAAAACAACAACTTGGAAATCAGTGGTGGCTGGTGAAGGGAGGACGGCTCATAGCCATTAGGCTGGAATGGAACTGTATCAAACACATAAAAACCATGCCATTCCAATGATTCCGTTCCAGCCATTACAATGAGTCCATCCTCCGATTTAAAGTGACACCAGCCACAACTGCTCTGATTATATGAGGACAAAACCCCAAAATCTTGGAAATGAAAGCAACACAGTACAGTAGCTTTGTCTTTGTAGAACAATCCCATAGAAATGTAATACTACTCATACACACAAACAAAGAGACAGAGTACAGTAGGATAAGTAGAAATAGGGGGAGGTGTTCAAATCGTGTGCACACTCATTAACGTAGCTAAATTTGATTTTAGTGGACAGGGAAAAGACAGATGCATAATCACCAAACCTTTCAGTGACATGCATGAAGGGATAATGGAAGACCACCGTGCGAGTCTTAAATGACACCCTAATCCCTATAGGATTCTGGTCAAAAGTAGTTCCCTAAATACGGGATAGATGACCAGAGCCCTATGTGCCCTGGTCAAAAGTAGTGCACTATATAAGAAATAGGGTGCAATTTGAGACTCAGCCCAAGCTTCCAGTACAGGCAAAACAGTGAAACATGGAAAGGTCAGCTGCGTGTTCTTACCTGACTATGAGGGTCAATAACTTGGCACTTATGGCCAAGGGAGATGGGAGGAAAATATGTGGAGGAATAGACAGGCTCCTAAGGACAGAGGTGATTGGATACGTGGATAAGAGGAGAAGATGTGGAGGGAGGAAATAGGGAGGGATAGGAAAGAAAGGCAGACATATACAGAGGGATGCTAGAGAATAGGGTTGGGCAGCCAGGTATATGATCATACCATATACCGGGGTATTTTGAAGGTATGAAAAACTGGATGGCGCCCCAACCCTACTAGAGAAAGGGATGCAAAGGAAGGAGAGTTACCAAACCATACCATTACAAACCAGAAATCATACACAACAAGTTGTGACAAAGAGACCCAGAGCGAGATACTGAGAGCCACTGAGGGACAACTCACAGAGATTATTTTGGATAAATCAAGTCTGAAGTCATGATGGTGTTTCCAGGGCTGAAGCAGACTGAGCCGGGGTTCCCCAGTCAAACCTTTAGCTGGTTCACAATGTCTTTTCCCCTTTAAAGAGAGACAACATCTCCAGAGGACCATCAACTGAGCCCCACATCCATACACTTCACATGAAATGCAAAGACATGCAACAGTGGAGGCTGGTGAGGGGAGGACGGCTCATAGCAATGGCTGGAATGGAAAAAATGGAACAGTATCCAACTCATGGAAACCATGTCTTTGATGTTTGATACCATTCCATATATTACGTTCCATCCATTACTATGAGTCTGTCCTCCAATTTAAAGTCCCACCAGCCACCACTGGCATGCAAGTGTTAAGTGTTTAATCATGAACATATACAGAGGTGCTTGAATACAAATTAATCGGTAACTAGCAATGCACATTGCAGCTGCTGTACCCAATACCCATCACACAGCACATGATACAGGGTTTCCCAAACTCGGTCCTGGGGACACTGCCTGGGTGCACGTTTTGGTTTTTGCCCTAGCACTACACAGCTGATTCAAATAATCAACTCATCATAATAATAATAATAATATAATATGCCATTTAGCAGACACTTTTATCCAAAGCGACTTACAGTCGTGCGTGCATACATTATTTTTTTGTGTATGGGTGGTCCCGGGGATCGAACCCACTACCTTGGCGTTACAAGCGCCGTGCGCTACCAGCTGAGCTACAGAGGACCACGATGATTATTTGAATCAGCTGTGTAGTGCTAGGGCAAAAAACTAAACATGCACCCAGGGGGGATCCCAGAACCAAATTTGTGAAACCCTGGTCTAGACAAGCCAGTGACGAATGTCTCAGTGACAATCTGTGATACAGTCATGAAGAGAGAGAGGCCATTTTGTTCTGTCACTACTGACTTATGTAATAAATATTCATTTATTTTGTTGAATCAAGTCTTTCTCCATCACTACTATGCAGAGTGCAGTTCAAAAAGCAAACATTTTGAGGAGAAAAACAAGCAGTGACTGGCAGCATCGTAGCAACAAACGCATAGCATCTTATCTCTGAACACTATAGCGTAGCTATATTGACTTCAAATCAAGCAAAAGTGCAAGGAGTTCATTCTAAAGCTAAGTCCATTACCAGCATCCCATAACACAGCCACAAACCACAAGAGGGAGGATAGCATCAGACCACAGCAACACTGAAGAGCAGTGAACAACTAGGGTAGCACATTTCTGGTAATTTGCCCAAAATTCCCAGGTTTTCCAAGGAGGGAATAAGTAGGAAAATCAGGGAATTCTTCAGCCGGGATTTATGGAAAACCTGGGAATTTTGGGAAAGTTACCGATATTTTGCAACCCTCATCAGACCACTGCAACACTGAACAGCAGTGAACAACAGAACAGAACAGAAGAGACTGAAAGAAGCAGCAGGTCACACACAGAGCTCAGTGGACCACCGTTGGCACTGGGGCACAGCACCGTCGTCAGGCCTTACCCACAGCTGGTCAGACACAGTGACAGCAGCGAACTCATCAATAACCATCCCTTCCTCCTGAAGACAGGGGAAACACAACACAGGGGAAACACATAGCATGTTCAAAGGGAGAAGGCTAGTGCTAGGCTAGTAGAAAATGTGCCAAACACGCCAGAAATGTTGACCTATCAAATATCGCGTGGCATATATTTTGGAACCTTGGCTAGTAGAACGTCACCTGGGCTAGTAGAAATTGTAGTCTACTAACCCAACTGGCCAGTAATTCCAACCCTAGCCCCAACCCATTACTGTTGCTACTGTAACATGAGGCTTAGAAGAAGTGTGATCAACGGGAGGATTTAACATGAAGTATTAAGTACACAAACAGACAGGATTTGACCCAGATTACAGCACAATGGGGTGCATCATTAACAGAAAGGAGGGGCGATTAAATTATTCCAAGAAGTCAGTGTCTCTGTTTTAGATATAATCTGAACTGAATATGCTCAGTTAAACCAGAATTTTTGTGAAGTAGCATAACGTAGACTAATTCATTAATTCAATGTAATACTGTACAGTAAAAAGTACATTAAACTATACATATAATCACATGCCATTCTGTAACCATATTGTCAAATGAGATCTTGGTGGCATTAGCACTAGTTTAAGTGAAACTCCATCTTCAATCAGAGTGTGCAATTTTGACTTGATCTTGTCCCAGTGTAAAGTAGAAAAGGGATTTCTCCAAAGGCCCCAGATTGCTAATTCCACAGGGAGACTGGCCCATATGTTCCATGCAGGGCTGTGTTGCCCCAGGCACTGGTCCCAAATGGCACCTTATTCCCTGTATAGTGCACTTCTTTTGATCAGGGCCCATAGGGTAATGGTCAAACTATGGTCAAAAGAAGGGCACTATAGGGAACAGGGGGGCATTTGGGACACAAGGGGGCATCAGCCCACTGAGCTGAGCTGATCTCACACTGGAGCAGATGGGGCTGATGAATGGCAAGGGGGAAATGAAAGGCACCCTCACATAAAGAACACGAGAGGCCCCTTTAAAATGGCAACCAGGAAGAGTGCCATAATGAGACTACTTAAAGATGTGCTCTGGGATCGTAAGCACAACAAACTTCTAGCATATCACAAAATTGATGACGTAGTGCACAATTGGATGACGTAGTACACAAAAAACAGGGACCACTTTTGGAAGGTGAGCATCACTTTCAAAACTACTGGCTGAAATTAACAAAAAGTTTGAGAGTGCATCTTTAACTTAGTATAACAAAAACAATGAACACAAAAACGTTTTTTTGTGAATGCAAATGCATCTAAATCCACCTTACTGTAATCATTTAGTACTGTATGGGTAATGGGTTGAGTAATGATGGTACAGCATGACAAAGTCTAGGTTGTTGAAACATGTTTCATGCATTATCATATGATCTCAATAGTCATTTTGTGAGGTGTGGTGATGCTGCTTGTTGTATTGTTGTACTGTTGTAGTTATAGTGCAGTACAGTGAATCTCCACATAGTGTGTTTGTTTGTTTGTATCTTTTTGAGCCCACAATGGGGCTTCTCTTTCAAGATTCAATTTGGAGGTCCAGCTGTGTGTAGTCTCACCTTCTTCTTGTAGGTCTGCTCTGCCTCCCATCCCTGTCCTTGTACTGTGGAGTGTCTCTCAGTCACAGCCACCTTTACCACCTCCTGCTTCTTATTGATCCTGTTCCTCCAGTCCTCTTCACCACTCTTCTTCAACAGGGCCAGCCTGGGAGAGAGAGGGAGAGAGGGAATGAAAGAAAGAGAGAGAGAAAGAGACGTTAACCTCCTCACCACTCTTCTTCAGCAGGGCCAGCCTGACAGAGACAGGACACATAAACACATCGGTGCATGTAAACTTAAGCTAAAAAGTACATTTTGCATGCACTACATCTTCATGCATTGACTTTTATCTGAAACAAGTCCGTTTGGTGGAAACACACCACTGGTGGGAAAATGTACATATTTTCTTTATGCGGATTTTAGAATATTCGCATGAAAATCTTTCGCCAATTGGATGGAGTCAGGGGTTAGAGTGGGATTTGGGATGCAGTCAGGTCAAAAGTAGTGCACTATAAAGGGGATATGCTGCCATTTGGGACAAAGACTAAAGATGTCTACAGACTGCAGCCTGCTCTCCTTCTCCTGTCTCTCCTCTCTCCAGGAACAAATAGGGAAAATGCACAGTGGCCAGAAATAAATCACTTTCACCTCAAAGAGAGGCAGAAACAAGGACACAGGGGGATTCTGTGTGTGCCCCAAATGGCACCCTATTCCCTACATAGTGTCCTACTTTTCACCAGAGCCTTATGAAAGTAGTGCACTATCTAGAGAAAAGGGTACCATTTGGCCTCATTTGGTCTCATATTCTTTACATCATCACGTTTTTTACAGAGACAACAACGTGAATCAAGGTGAAATCTTTGGCAAGCCGCTATGTCACCTGAATGATGCCTACATCTTGCACAACATAGAACCCATTCAGACAATTACTACTCAGGTTGCAAAATTCCTGTAACTTTCCCAAAATTCTAAAATTATGGTTGGAAGATTTCCGGCATCAGAAGGGAATAGGCAGGACATTCGCAATCCTACAACCAGGATTTCTGTAAACCTACTCTACCGGTCAAAAGTTTTAGAACACCTACTCATTCAAGGGTTTTTCTTTATTTTTACTATTTTCTACATTGTAGAATAATAGTGAAGACATCAAAACTATGAAATAACACATATGGAATCATGTCTCACAAAGACACAGCGGTTGGAACCAAAAATCTCCAATTTGGACTCCAGACCAAAGGACACATTTCTACCGGTCTAATGTCCATTGCTCGTGTTTCTTGGCCCAAGCAGGTCTCTTCTTCTTATTGGTGTCAGTAGTGGTTTCTTCGCAGCAATTCGACCATGAAGGCCTGATTCACACAGTCTCCTCTGAACAGTTGATGTTGAGATGTGTCTGTTACTTCAACTCTGTGAAGCATTTATTTGGGCTTCAATTTCTGAGGCTGGTAACTCTAATGAACTTATATTCTGCATTAGAGGTAACTCTGGGTCTTCCATTCCTGTGGCGGTCCTCATGAGAGCCAGTTTCATCATAGCGCTTGATGGTTTTTGAGACTGCACTTGAAGAAACTTTCAAAGTTCTTAATGTTCCGGATTGACTGACCTTCATGTCTTAAAGTAATGATGGAATGTCGTTTCTCTTTGCTTATTTGAGCTGTTCTTGCCACAATATGGACTTGGTCTTTTACCAAATAGGGCTATCTTCTGTATACCCCCCTACCTTGTCACAACACAACTGATTGGCTCAAACGCATTAAGAAGGAAAGAAATTCCACAAATTAACTTTTAAGAAGGCACACCTGTTAATTGAAATGCATTCCAGGTGACTACCTCATGAAGCTGGTTGAGAGAATGCCATGAGTGTGCAAAGCTGTCATGATTCCATATGTGTTATTTCATAGTTTTGATGTCTTCACTATTATTCTACAATGTAGAAAATAGTAAAAATAAAGATAAACCCTTGAATGAGTAGATGTTCTAAAACTTTTGACCGGTAGTGTATGTACAGTACAACATCCTCCCATGTAACCACCCCCATTTGAACTAGAGTTGCCATTGTTACCCAATCACCCAGCACAGACTAACCTTTCTTTGATGGACATCTGTTTGGCGGACATCTCTGAGAGTTCTGTTTCAGTGGGGGAGAGGAGGTCGGAGACACCGTGTCCTGTGAAGTCGTCACTGTAGTCCAGAGGTAGGGACTGAGACTTGACCAGCGGCTGAGGGAAGGACGTGGGCTTGGGCAGGGTCTGGGGGGCGGTCTGGGGAGGAGGAGGCTGGGATAAGGACTGGGGTTTGGGTTGAGTCTGAGGTGTTAGCTGAGAGTAAGGCTTGGGTAGTGGCTGGGTGAAGCTCCTCTCCCTTTCCTGGTGCTTGGGCTGGGATTGGGCTGGAGGTGCCTGGGTGAAGTGCTGGGGCTGGGGAGGTTGGGAGTTTTCCTGGGGCTGGGTTTGTGGGGTAGACTGGGTGTGGAGCTTGGGCAGTGTCTGGGGAGGCTGGTTCAAAGACTGGATCTGCTGCTGTTGCTGTTGTGTACTGGAGGTGTGAGAGACACTCCTAGACGCTGCCGCTGTTGTCACAGTTCTCAATGACACACTGGTGTGCTCGGTGTCTGTAGACATATAGACAGCAACATACACGCACACATGCACACACACACACAGAAAATGCATTGTAATATATCCACAGTGTAATCAATACTCACACACGGGGAGAAGCAGACCCCAATAGCAGCCCCCCATAGCACACATGCACACCGCGTATGCACACACACACACACGTATGCATTGCATACACCCTTCACGACTGCCATGATCAGTGTTCAGTTCACATGATCTCTAATGCTCAGCCGGTGTCCAGTGGTCTGTCTGCATAGAGGATCTCTCTCTCTCGCTCTTGCTCTCTCTCTCTCTCTCTCTCTCTCTCTCTCTCTCTCTCTCTCCCTTCTCTCTCTCTCTCTCTCTCTCTCTCTCTCCCTCTCTCTCTCTCGCTCTTTCCCCCCCCCCTCTCTCTCTCTCTCTCTCTCTCTCTCTCCCTCTCTCTCTCTCGCTCTTGCTCCCCCCTCTCTCTCTCTCTCTCTCGCTCCTTACTCTCTTTCTCTCCCTCTCTCTCTCTCGCTCTTGCTCCCCCCTCTCTCTCTCTCTCTCTCTCTCTCTCTCTCTCTCTCCCTCTCTCTCTCTCGCTCTTGCTCCCCCCCCCTCTCTCTCTCTCTCTCTCTCTCTCTCTCTCTCTCTCTCCCTCCCTCCCTGCAGGATAAGTGTAAATAGAAGACTAGAGCTGCAGACGGAACATACAAGGCTCCCATTGTGTCCTTCTTCCTGCCCTCTACCTTGCTCCGCTCATTCAAGCACGGACAATTGTTCTCCATTCACTCGTTCATTTTAGGGTTCCTTTCCATTGTTATCTACGAGTGTTCTCTCTGGCATGCTTTGATAAAAGACGACCCCACATCCTCTGGACACGATGTATGCTGACAGTCATCCAGACACACAGACGGATGGGTCAGCCTGTTTACACTGTCTGTCTACCCTACAGAGCACAACACCAATGCGTAAACCACAGCCTACAACACTGACATCCATCCATGTCATCCACAAAAACATATCCACAATCATACTTGATTTCCATTTGGAATCACAATTACAAGCAGCCTGTCAGTAAGAGTGGTCCTACATTTGCAGACAAAGGGAGCCACGGGGGCAAATGTATGTACAAATATGCTAATTAGATTCAGCTGAAGCCGTGTCTCTAGTCTTCCTGTCTGTCAGATAGTGTCTGTGATGTGATGAACACAGAAGCATTAGGCGTTAAGACAAATCAAACCGCCGATGAAGGCAGTGTGTAGCCAATGGAAAGAGGCATGCAATTAACATGCTGCATGATCCATGAGACAATAAGATATTTCCCTTGTCCTCGCTATCTCTTGTGTGCATCCCAAATGACACCATATGCCCTTTTTATAGTGCATGGAATAGAAAAACCCTCTTGAGTGCATCTACCGTCCGTATAATGAATGCATATAAATATTCCTCTAATCTACATGCATGTTTGTTCAGCCCTGGTCAAAAGTGGTGTACAACGTAGGGAATAGGGTGCCATTTGGGAGGCATACAATGGTCTGTGTTTCCTACCTGAGAGGAGTTCCCTGCTCCTGCTGCTCCGTGTGCTCTCTCTGTCTGCTGTGTGTTGCAGCTCTGTGTGTCTCTCTGAGCTGTGTGTCTCTCCCAGGTAGCTCCCGTGCTCTTTCTTCTCCAGGGAGATGCTGCTGCTACTGCCGTATTTCTCTCTGTCTCGCTCTCTGTCTCTGTGCTGGCTGGGCTCCACCAGCAACTCACCCCTCCCGTGCCTCAAAGAGGGAGGGTCGATGGACTCCCGCTGGCTACTGTTGGCGTGCCATGGCTGGGGCTCTGGGGCTGGGGGCTGATAGCTCTGCTGTCTGCTGTCCCTGTCGGGGGAGTGGAGCCTTCCCTTACTGCTGCTGCCTCCAGCACCACTACTACCATGGCTCTCCCTCTCCTCTCTGCTGGCCCCTCCTCCCCACACATCCTCCTCCTCCTCTCTCTCTCTGTTGCCAGTGAAGGAGCGACCGGCTCCAGGAGCTCCGCCTCTGTCTCCTCCTCTCTCTCTGGCACTTCTGCTGTGAGCCTGCTGCTGCTGTTGCTGCTCTGAAAGGGGAGGGCCTGGGGAGTACAGATCTGGTTCAGGGAAACTGGAGGAGTCTCCGCCCTTGGTCAGGCTGAAGTACCTGAGAGAGAGGGGAGGGGGGAGAGAGAGAGAGAGAGAGAGAGAGAGAGAGAGAGAGAGAGAGAGAGAGAGAGAGAGAGAGAGAGAGAGAGAGAGAGAGAGAGAGAGAGAGAGAGAGAGAGACAGACAGACAGACAGACAGACAGACAGACAGACAGACAGACAGACAGACAGACAGACAGACAGACAGACAGACAGACAGACAGACAGACTTCAATTAAGCAACAATACATGGTTTCATGTATTTTATTTGACACCATTTTCAAATGTCATAATATGAGGAAACACACACACACCTCACCCCTCCCCTCTCCTGGGTGGTGGTGGGGGGGTTGTAGGGGACGGCCATAGATTTCCCAAGGTGGATGTTGCTGTCGCTGGAAGTCGCCGTGGTTACCTCGGCGACTGAGACCTGGGAGGTGACAGCTGCCACGGAGCGGACCAAAGAGGCAGACAGCGGCTCCAGCTTGACCCCTCCTCCTCCATTCTGCAGCTGCAGGAAGCGAGAGGAGGGATGGAGGGAGGAATGACCGAATGGAAGGAGGGAGGGATGAATGAATGGAGGGGGAGATGGAGGGATAGAGGGATGGAGGAATAAAGGGAGGGGGGAAAGGACAACATGCAGTCAGAACAGATGCAGATAGAAATGAATCCGTGTAGAGCAGCTCTTCACATTTGGTCATAAAAAAACAAACATGGACCATCGCCAATTCTAAACAAAACATGCTTTAGACAAGGCAGGCCTGGGCCATGAGGTAATTCAGAAAAAAACACAAATAATATCACAATTCACAAGTCATTGCCTCTGACCATATCCCATTTACCCCATTCATAATAAATTACCAATGAAGCATATATTCTTCTCAATGGAAAGTATTGTAAGAGGTCATTTTCTTTAGCAATGCATAATCATAGCGTTAAAATGTTATGCATTATAATTCATCCTGCTTTTTAGGAGTGATTCTCTTCTGTGATGTTCACCTGAAAGTGAGCACTTACCCTTTACCATTGTTAATTACCTTCACCTTCAGTGCAACTTTAGAACCAAGCAGTATGCATTAACCTGTGCACAACACAACTTCCCTACAATCTTTGACTTAATCAACATTAATAATTAAACCTATAATATTCCAGCCAAATTTGTATTTATTCAATTTACAGTACACTCAAGACAAGACAGCCTTTGCACAAGAACCAATCTTGCATGCATCTGAGTCTAATACATTCCTATAAATATTATTACTAATGTCTAAATGCATACTTATTCAGCCATTGGATAAGCATTTTAGAAGAGCAGAACTCTCTTGCTAATATGATATTAAAGCATCTTGAGGCAGAATATCGTTGTATTCACTAAACACTACTGTGCTCTCATGCCAAAGTTTTCTGTAAGCAAGCACAATGTAGCAGCATAATGTAATTTACATTTACATTTTAGCAGACGCTCTTATCCAGAGCGACTTACAGTTAGTGAGTGCATACATTATTCTTTTTTAAATTTTTCATGCTGGCCCCCCGTGGGAATCGAACCTACAACCCTGGCGTTGCAAACGCCATGCTCTACCAACTGAGCTACATCACTGTCATGATATACGGTAGTTCTTCATTCCTATATGAATGACACACTTTGGGGTTATGTCATATTTCCAAAGTGAATGCATGAATGAAAATCATGTACTCTATGAGGGCTGAGCATTTCAACATCTATATTAACATTGTCATAACACCAAGCCGTATTGTTAATGGATATCATGGCTCGCCATATGAACGCATACAAGCTTTTAGAACGCTACGAGCCTTTAGAATGCTATGAGTAGAACACTACCAGTCAGCAGCAATGTTTAGGCAGGTTGCTAGGCAGGCTCTTACTTGTTCTCTGTTAGTCAACGGAGGAGGAGGAAGAGAGGTAACCATAGGATCTATCTCCTGTATGGACACAGCATTACTTCACTTACAGGGTCGTTATATACTAGTTCACGTTAATGTTTCAGTTCAATATTATGCTGCTTGGATCACTTACTAATTGTGTGATTGTGTAAGTTCTTCAGTGTTTATACAGAATGATCAACCTGTAGTTGTATCAGGGCAAAGATAAACTAGTTTGTGTATAACAACATACTCTCAGGAACAGTTTCCAAAAATATGGAGAATCTCCATTGGTGGGGTTTTAGTCCAGGACTAGGCTTAATTTAGGTCAGGGAAACTGGCCCTCATTGTAAGGCTTGACACCTAGAGGCTACATTTTTGAAGAGCAAGAGAGAGGAAGCCCCTCATTTTTTGGTCCTGATTCTGCACCGTTCTCCCGAGGTGTGCACTTGTACACTATCTCGCATGGATTGAACAATGGTGGAACCTCCCTCCAGCCACTGCTTACATCAATCCTATGCTTTAAAATCCATGACAGGGAGTGTGCATGTGCAAGGGTGGATCAGTGAAACATGTCCATTGTCTATCTGGGTTGAGAGAGGGGCAGGACTCTATACCTGATCCACCTCTCCCTGGGTAATAGGCTGGGTCTGGAAGCGGGTGTTGGCCCTGCGCTGGCGGGTGTCACCCCTGGAGGTCCCGGCCCCCTCTGCAGCAGGCTTGGAGGGCTGCTGGGACAGCTGGTTGAACAGGGCCATCTTCTCTGCAAGGCTGTGAGGGGAGAGGTAATGTACTGTATGTCAGTGTGTGGTCTGTCACTAGGGTCTATATCCCCATCACTTCCATTGAATGTTAGCTAGTGGTGGGTAAAGTTAGCTGAAGTTTTTAGTGGTTGTTTAAAGAAACATGGATTACAGTTTTTCCTGGCCCATAGACTTATTTCAGGGTGTGGACCTATCTAAAATCAAGTTGTAACATTTAAGACATGTTGCCATGAGTTCAAAGAGAAGAAAAAAAACAAGCTCCAATTGCAACTTTTTCGATGTGATACATTTTTGCTTCCAAACACCCTTTCATTTGTTTACATAAGAGGATAAGAGTTGAGCACATTCTCTGTCTGTACCTGAGAGTGGAGAGGTCAGGCTCATCTGGACCCAGGCCCTCCATTTTCTCCTCAGGCTGGGCCTCCCTCTCCCTTTCTTTCTTCTTGTCCTGCTCCCCCATACTCCGCACCATAGAGCCATGCTGCGATGCCTCCTGCAGGCTGGGAGTAGGAAGCACACACAAACACACACACACACACACAGGGGATGAGTGCAGATTGTGCTTCTATGGGTTAACAGCTGTAGGGCCATATGTAACACTGTATTATAATGTACCATACTGTACAATTTAAGGACAATATCTAGCAAGAACATGTCAACATGCTAGATGATCAGTTAGGTAATCAAAACACATTATGTTAAGTAGCAAAACTACAATGTTAATAGTCAGAAAAATCTGAAGTTTGCATTGAACTCAACCACATGAACACAATAATGCTTAAGCCCTGGTGATGCTTATGATCAAACTAACTATTCATCTTCATAAAGCATGTACAGTATCCTGTGAATAGCATCAAGGTAAATCATTACAATTCCTGATCAGAACATGATATCGAAACGCTGCATCCCGCTTCTCTACCCTTCTCTCAAAGAGTGCAATTGTACACTCCCTGTCATGGATTTAAAAGGATTGGTTGAGCGTGCAGCACTTAGGATGGTGGAAAAGGGTAGTAATCATTGGCAAGTGCATACTTGTGGAGAATCAGGATGCAGCCATGGGGTGGCAACAGGAGTTCTAAGTAGAAGTGTGTAGGCTGCACTGAGATAATCATGCTGCTCATGCTGTCAGCCATCTGTAGTAGAGGATATGGATGGTTGGTTCTGTCAGCATGTTAAGTTTAACCTCAGTTGGTAAACAAACCGGGTGCTACACGCTCGCCCCACACGTGAACCTGAAGCTTTAACTGGCTTTACCTTTGACCTTTTCTCCCTCAGTCACAGCGTTAGAAGATGTGTGACACATTTCAACATAGGAACATAAAGGGATAGTTCACCCGCATTACAATATTACATCTGGAGACAGTGGCTAGGTGAACAAAACCAAAAATATAAACAAAACCAAAGACAGCATGGATTGCTGTGTTATCTTGTTCCACGGACTGTTTACAAGGAATCCGAATATGCCATTTTGTAATTTAGGTGAACTATCCCTTAAAGAGTACAAACAATACTGAAAGCAGTAGGGGAGTGTGGGTTAGTTGAGCCACCCTTTCATTCTAGGAAACCATACACAAAATGAATCATGTGACCAAATATTTAGGAAGAGGTCATCATTTCATGGTTTCCACTAGATAACCCAAACACAAAGTCAAAATTGGCTATAGTTAGATTTAAAAGTCATGAAAACAATAATGTGCTTTTTGGTCTTAATTTAAAGTTAGCGTTATGCATAAGGTTAGCAATGTGGTTAAGGTTATACTTAAGGTTAGGGTTAGGTTTCAAATCAGATTTTAAGAGGACAAATTGTAGAAACAGGCAGGGTTTATGACTTTGTGACCATGTTAACTAGTGACAACCTCATTTCATGGAGTCTGTGAAGGAAGAAACCACACGGAAAACGTTTTTATTTTTGTCCAAAAAACGTAATTTCATAAAGTCAAATGAATTATTTGTGTTATAGGTTTCATAATGCTTGTATCGAAACCAAAGTAGATAGTTGTAAGATTTGGGGTCTCTATAAACTACAATATAAGGTCCTAAACCTAGCATGAAAGTGCATTATAGTAACTGTGTGGGCTAATACAGTCAAAATGTTTGCCTTAGGGTAAATTGAGCCAAAGGCCATGGGGTAAGATGAGCCAATGGCCACCATACTCCATACAAATGATGACTACATTTTGTCAGTTTTATGCATAATAAGGGGAATTCAGATCCGAGTTACGTGTGCGTAAATTAAACTTAATTCCCTTTTTATGCACCCTTCTCTCTACATGTATTCTGACCTTGAACTTAAATATGGGCAAATGCATCTGTCAGCCAAAATTCGTTTGGGGTGGAGATCACAGAAATGGAGGTGTGTCTACAGATATGCCATATTTTGTCCTTTACTTAATTCCTTCATAATTCTACCACAACTGAGGAAACAATGAATAAAGTCAAGCAACATGTCAGATCCAAGTGGACTTTCTTTTTTCCGATAGAATAATCTCCTTGCATTGTAATTTATAAATTGATAAGAGCTATTGATAAGACCTAGGTAAATGACTAATCCGTTTGGATAAGTGGATTGTAAATATAAATGACAATTGTTTTAGGACTATTTTACCTTATGATCGCTGGAGGCAAATGTGAAACCAGTCATATTTCAGCAAACGGAAAAGCATGTCAACTTGACAGGTATTTTTGCCTCTTTTCAAGTCTGCCCGGACTTTTCAGTTCTTTTTAACAATTTCTCTCATATTAAATATTAGCCACTATTGGTAGCCACCGTCAGTAATACCCGCATACGTAATAACTGTCACTTTGGTGCAGTGACTGTTAGTTTCCTTCAATTTGTAGCCTACAATTTGCATCATTCCATTACATCGTTAGTTTACCTTTCTTTCCACTGTCACGTCTGTGTGGTTGTTCCTGATGGTCGCTAGAAATAGTGGATCATATTAGGATAAAGTATTACAAGTTGTGCAATAATCTGGGACATGTAGTTTATTTGAATCATAGCAGTTTAAACCTGGAGCCTGGAGCATGGTTCACGACATCTGGACCTTTCAGGATGAATGAAACCACTGTATTTTTGATTGGCTAATACATTTTGTGTGTAAAGGCTCTCCAAGCCTGTTTATGTATGATTCATAAATACTTCCCTAACCCTAAACAATCGAAAAGATCAGATTTTTTTTTTTAATCTACCAATTGGTGCTGAAAAGGAGACGAATATGCGGGTATTTATATGGCTTTCTTTCATTGATCCCTATTCTGAACCTGTCTCTCGATAAACATTATATTCTAGTGAGTCTGTCGAGATTTTTTTTACATCAAAGGTACACCATATTTAAAGGGATGGCTTTCGATAAATGTACTGAAAACCCTATTGAATGAAAACTCCACGAGAAAATCTGTTAGCTATCAAGTGGGAGTGTTTTCAGCAGTTTAATTACATTTATTTAGTGTGCCCAAGGGAGCCATTCCTGCAAAACCCATTACGCACCTGCATTCGGTAAGTCTGAATACCAACTACTGAGAAGTGTCATCCATAACAGCCAAGGAAGTTATGGATGGAAAAATAGACTGAATGACACTGAAGAGTTACAATGACAAAAAAGAAAACAAACATGTACATATGCGAAAGATGACATGGAGTCTGAGCTTGCTAAACATATCAAGAATCTTGCGGACCAGTTGTAGGAGCTTAGTAGCCTCAAATGCAGAGAATTTGCCTACAAATTGTCACATCGAAACAGCATCCATGTCCCATTCAACTGGAAGTGTAAACGATATTGAACAGAGAAATCTATATCTGAATATAGGCATACATATTATTTAAGATATACAATACACCAAACCCCCATTCCATGAAAACTTTGACCTACCAGCACCATCACCCACTTACCCCAAGGCGGCTCAACTTACCCTGTCCCTATGCTCAGTTTACTCCATAAGTTGTGCCAAGAGATCACTTCTTTTAAAAATTATATATATATAATATATATATGTTTACATTCATTCTGATTATTTCCAGGGATACACAAAATCCTGAAATATATGTAGAGTTCTTTGTTAGAAAGAATACTATATTTCCCTGGATGTAGTGATGCTGAATGTAAAATATGGCTCAACTTACCCCATTCTCCCCTAATACTTGTGGAGTTGAAAGGTACTAAAGAATCTATTGTGTTAAAACAAGTTTCTTCCCCCTATAAGGTTCAACTTCACACAGCTATTCCGGGGAAACTAGCAGGCAGCACGTGAGTGAGCACTATGAACACTATAACCAGCAGAGGGCACTGTAGAGCAGATGTCTGCCTGCCTAATTCCACCTGTAGCTTTAGACAACGACTACAAATGAATTAATACAGTTGCAAAATGATGGTAACTTTCCCAAAATTCCCAGGTTTTCCAGAAGATTCAAGATTCCTTGAATCAGAGGGAATAAGAAGGACATCCGGAATCATCTAACTAGGATTTCAGAAATGTACTGCAATTGTGCAAAACTATTAATTAATCAATAATAACTTAATATCCATGCATTGCCACACAAGCCAATATAGACACACACCTGTTCCTGTACCTGTACCTGGTCATGGTGGTGTTGACTACAGTGGGGCTGGGGATGCGTGCTACTGTGGTGTGGACCGTCACCAATTGTGAGGACATAGCAGGGACACTTTATATGTCCAGAAAAGTGTCCCACATAGACAGGGACAGACAAGGGAGTCACATAGGGAAAGGAGTCACAGAGAGAGAGAGAGAGAGAGAGAGAGAGAGAGAGAGAGAGAGAGAGAGAGAGAGAGAGAGAGAGAGAGAGAGAGAGAGAGAGAGAGAGAGAGAGAGAGAGAGAGAGAGAGAGAGAGAGAGAGAGAGAGAGAGAGAGAGAGAGAGAGAGAGAGAGAGAGAGTGGAGTCACAAAGCAGCAGACAAGAGAATCAGAGAAACAAAGCAGTAGACAGGGGAAGCGAGTCAAACAAGAACATCACAAGAAGAGAAATTGGAATGAATAGCTTTATATTGACCAAATGTTGTACTTTTTTTACCCTTCCGTTGTGAACAAAATGACGCCAAGGCAGCGCTTAGTAATGATCGGAGAGTGACAGACATACGTGTGAGCGATGTCCACTTCCTCATTGGTGATAGGCTGTGTGCGCGCACGGTCCTGGACTCGTCTCAGGCGCCTCTCCACGGCAGGGTTACGGGACCGCGGTTTGGGGACGCTATCTGTTGTCCTCTCTAGCTCCTGTGGAGGGGAACGAAGAGAAACATACTTATAGTAAATCTCTGCTCATCAACAACATGCATCAAACCATGGGAATATACTATATGCGCCAGTTTCCCCAACATAGATTAAGCTTAGTCCTGGACTGAAAAGTATGCTCAATGGAGAATGTCCATTGAAACATATTTTTAGTTCAGGACTAGGCTTAATCTGTGTCCTGGAAACCGGCCCTAAATGTAAACAAATTCACACAAGGCAGATACTGTACCCTAAAGAGTGACCTCTTAGCAGCCACACTCATCTTAGCTCTCTCATCAAGCTTCTCTTCGTCAGCTGCAAAAGGGAAGGGTAAACCATTGTCAGTCCACAACACATCCACAATACTAAGGTATACCCACTGAGGAGTGCAGGTGCAGTGGAGGATAGTGACGGGAGACGGCTCATGGTAATGGCTGGAATGGAATTAATGAAATGGTTTGATGCCGTCAGATGGTGAGCATTCTGGCTAATTAATAGTTATTTAATTAAGAGTGGTGTTGGTAACTAAATAATCTCCACTGATACTTGCCTTCTGGGTTCTGTAGCTCGGTTGGACTCAGACGAGACCTGAGGGAGAAAACAAACAAGACATTGATCAAAATAGACTCAAGAATGGTATTTTGTTATACGGCACAACAGACAAAATTATTTTCCAAGTATTGAGACAGCATAAAATCCCCATGGTCTGCACCATGTATCCCACAAACTCCAGGAGAAAAAAAGAAAAGCCACTGTCCACAGTACACTCACTGGTGATCTTAGCAAATGTATTCTGTTTACCTTTTCAGAGAGACTTGTCCCTCAGGGCCTTCAATACCTATCAGACTCCAGCCGCTATGCAGAGGTTATGGGCTGAGTCCTAAACCTCTCACCTATCAGACTCCAGACGCTCTGCAGAGGTTATGGGTTGCGTCCTAAATCTCTCAGAGGACTTGCGGATGTCTCCAGGGGTGATGTAGCGCCGTGGCCTCCGTGCTGTGCCACGCTCCCGGTCAGCGGTCCCAGCAGCCGGATCTACTTCCATTGCAGTAAGCTCTACTTTAGTTGGCTCCCTTTGTAAGGTCGTGTGTTGGGATGGAGAGAGCGATGACGGCAACAGAAAAGGGGGATAATAGTGAGAGAACGAACGGCAAGGTCAGTTTTCTTCCACAGCAATCCAGACATCCAGGTTAGAGGTGGTAAAGTCACGCACAAGACGATCACACCGCAAAAATTAACTGTCTCCAAAATTAGGGATTCTGTCACAAACCCAATTGTGTCTGAACCCACACACAACATGCAGCAACAAACCACTCAAGTTTGCCCAACAGGCTAATAATAACAGAATATGTCCAAGCAGCTGGCTAAACAAATAATAAGTTATCCCCCAATACAGGCTTGGAAGATCTCTTGATATCATGTTTGATTATGCAATATACTGCACTCAAAAAACACACAAGCTCAAACATCTCAAGTCTCATATTAGGATGAGAGTCTACATTAGTGTTAGGCAAATGACCAAAGCAAAGCAAACTGATTAAAGAGTCAGTAAACATGCTGTTCCACCTACAGCTCCGGCTTCCTGTTGGCGTTCTCCAGATATGAGTGTCGGAGCTGGGCCACAGAGACCCTGGTATCCAAGGCCCCCACCTCCCCATTGGCCAGTACCCCCACTGCCACCCCTCCCTCCCTGGCCAGGTGGGCTGCCATGGTAGCCTCTCTGCTGGGAGCTGCCCTCTCCATGCTCCTATAGGCAGCCGAGCGCTGGCTAACGCCGATGTCGGACATGGAGCGCGTGCGGACCTTGGGCTTGGGGGGCCCGGCCTGCCCGGCTGGCTCCATGCTCCTGTGTCTGGCCTGAGAGAGGGAGGCACCCCTCTGTAGGTAGACCGCCGAGTCACCCTGCTGCTGGTCCTGCAGGCCGTGTTGACCCTGGAGGTCCTGCTGACTCTGGGGCTGCGGATGCTGCTGGAGTTTCTGGTGCTGGTGGAGAGGCTCAGGAGCCTGTTGCTGCTGGCTGGGCTGGGAGTGGGAGGTCTCCATGGGCATGGCTGGACCTGTCTCCTTTGTGTCCTGGCTGTGGCTGGAACAGTGCTGCTGCTGCTGGTCCCTGGGCCTAGTCTCCCACTCCTCCGAGTCCGCCCGACTGGTTCTCCTCCCCCCGGACCCATAGCTCTCATACTCCATGGCGGTTGAGGTGGTGGAGTCGTCCTGGCGGCTGACTGGACCCCGGTGGGGCTCCCCTCTCTGGGGGTCATCCACGCTCTTCTCCCTGCGGCGGATCTCTGAGGGCAGCACGGCTTTCCGGCTCTTCAGCAGCCCCTCGGTGTGGACCTCCTCTCTCAGCGCCTGCCTGCCCTCCCTGTGGGTCTCCCTGTGGGTCGTGTAGATGTGGTCAGCGCTCACCCTCCTCCTTGGGGTCTCCACCTCCAGCACAGGGGCTCCAGGGAGCTTGGTGGCCACAGGGGCCGGCATTGCTAGGTAAGGCTGAGGTTCCATGGGGGTCCCCTGGTGGCTCCCCTGATGGGTACCCTGGTGGCCCATGGCAGGGCCTGATGTGTGGGTGTGTGGTGCTGAGACGTGGGGGTATGGGATGTGGGCGTAGGCAGGTTGGGAGGGCTGAGAGGAGGGGGCAGTCCTTTGGTAGGTGGTAGGGTCAGAGCTGTGGCCACGTTGGGGCATGTAGTGAGCTGTGGTGGTGTGAGCACGATCACGGTGTCTCTTCACTGGGGGCTCTGGAGCTGGACCCCGCTCTGCAGGGGCCCTTTGGGCGCCGCTCTCGTCTTTCGATATTCTCTCTCTTACTCTGATTCTTAAAAGGGGAAGAACCGATTAACGAACCATAGCACTCATTTTCAATTTAAAGACAATCAATGAGACACCCAAATAAACTACCACAGTGCCCTTGTCAAATTGATGACATAGTGATTTGAAATATGTGTCAATAAAACTGCGTCCAAAATGACACCCTATTTGTTTTATAGTGCCTTGGTCAAAAGTAGTACACTATTTAGGGAATAGGGTGCCATTTGGGATGCAATATGGAATGCACACCAAGTCAACTATAAATGTCAAGTCAAGTGATTATTAATTAAAGAATGCCATTAATCTAGGGACAACAAACAGGGATATATAAAGACTGCAGCACATGCTTTTATTTATAATTAAAAAATGTATGTATGAAGAAACACCACCCCATCTGACTGACAGAATGGTTACAAGTTCAAATAGGGACATCATGCTTGGGCGGCAGGTAGCCTAGCGGTTAAGGTCGCTGGTTCGAATCCCTGAGCTGAGTACATGAAACATCTGTTGATGTGCCCTTGAGCAAGGCACTTAACCCTAATTGCTCCTGTAAGTCGCTCTATACAAAAGTGTCTGCTAAATAACTAAAATGTAAATGTATGTTCCATGTTTGCTATATCGTCTATAGCTGACTCAAATTTCTCTGTGCCAAAATGTGAGCGAGCCTAAGCTATTTTTATCTATGACCCCTTGCTCTTAGCAGCTAAAGGTCACGTTAGATTGCGTCCCAAATGGCAGTGCTCTGGTCAAAAGTAATACACCAAATAAGTAACAGGGTGCCATTTGGGATGCAACAACGCTAATCTCCTTGTACACCACTAAGCCACCCCTAATTGATGGGCTGCCGCTTCATTTGACATGGCATGGCTGGTGTTTAAATAGTATACACGCTCCATGGAGACAACAGCACATCTCCTTTGTGATCTAACACTTAACTTAGTGTTACTAGGCAGACAAGATCACACATAGCCTGAGTGCAAATATGTTGGTGCTAGCATGCCAACTCCTTGTCACTCATGTTGGGTTTGAGAATGACAGCAATGGAGTTGGCAAAAGCACAAACAGATCTGGGATCAGGCTAGGCCACACAGGCTGCACTGCAGATCCTATGTTGGTTGGAGTGGTTGCCACTTATATACCTGTTGGAAAGCTGAAACATAGCTAGAACCTCTTTGTAAATGAAGTGCTGTGTCCGTCAAACAGAGAGGCTATGAAATGACCCAGATAGCAACGTTCTGCTAATAAATACAAGGGAACCGTCAAGCTTTACAATCCACTCCAGTTCTGTGTCTGAAATGGCACCCTATTCCCTATATAGTCCAGGGCTCATAGGGCTCTGGTCAAAATGTGTGCATTACTGTATCTAGGGAATAGGGTACCATTTGGGACACAACCCAGACAGGTTTCTACCGGCTTGGTGCAGGGCCTCAGCGGGCTATGCTTGGTAGACCCACACTCACCTGTCCATACTCCTCAAAGTAAGGCTGGCCATGGGCCCAGCACCTCTCACACTACAGCACTGCCTTCAGCTGGCCAGCCATGCGGAGTATCTGGGCCAAACTCAGCTCCAAAAATATACCCCACTAGCCTAGCTAACACTTTCCTCAGCACAAGGTCTTAAGGCCGGTCAAGCCTACAGAACACTCTAGTCACGCTAGTGATATCCACTGTGTAGCCTACATGCCTAGACAGAAAGTTAAAAAGGCACTTATTGTAATCCTAAATAAAACATGATTTATCCTAGAAAACGGGGTAGGAGAAATGTGCAATCTGATTGGCTGAAATGCCATTAGCAGCAATTCACAATTCCCAGATATCCAGCTGACTCTTGTCAACATGAATAATGAACACATTCTACAAGGCATAACATGGTTTGTTTTCAGATTTACACAATCAGGTAATTTCACAGTTCTGACTGTGTCTCAGTGAGTCAGCAGCCTATATGAGTGCAGACAGACTCACTCAGCTGGCTTTTGCTGACTCAGTGGACACAGCCACACAGGCTGAGTTAGACCGAGCATCTGACTAATGTTCACACCCCAACACCTACAGTACTCAGTACTCACTCTCATACAGCCCAACTCCTCTGCCTATCAAACTCAGGACACACATAGTATGTGTCCCAAATAGAACCCGAGCCCCATTGGCCCTTGTCAAAAGCAGTGCACTATATAGGGAAAAGGGTGCTATTTGGGACACAGGTAGAGTCTGCTTGAACTGTGTCACCCTGTCATTAAAATCTGAATATACGTACATATATATGTACAACAGAGTACATACAGAGAATTCCCCTGAGGGTTCTTACCAAGGGTTGGTACAGGTTCAGGGAACAGAAACGAAAACCGAAAAAAAAAAATATATATATATACATATATATATATATATATTTGAGGGACAGAACCCAAACCAAAAAACGAAATTGATCTATACTGTTCCGGAAAAGAACCATTATTTTAAAAGCATGGGAACCGGCGAATAACGTTATTTAACATTCCAGCATTTTTTTTCTTTCTACAAAAATCGCAACAAAGCATCTATACAAAGCTCTCACTCTGTCACTCAGAAACCTATTCCAGCATCTGCCTGCCAGCTGGAAATATTTGCCAGTGGGTGTGTGTAGGCTACAGTGTATGTGAGCGGAGCGGAGCTGGAGCGGAATTGGAGTGGAAAGAGGAGTGGAGCGTGCCCAATTTGACTGTAGTGTGGAGCAAGATTCCCAAAGGCTGGAGCGTTGACCTTCTCACCCGCTCCAATTTTGCTCCAGTAGCGCTCCAGTAGCACTGACTTCACGAGCTCAGGGCATGCCCGACCCAGCATGCATTTGTAGTCTACTTGTGTGCTGCTATAGCCCCTTGATTTAGCTACTGTCATGGAGTTCGCTAAATATTTTCATAAAGAAACTGTGGTGCTAAATCAAGGTGATTGTTCATTTTTCTTCTATTATCTATACAATAGGCCATAATTGAGATAATGCATGTCATAGCAAGATGCCCAGCGCTTCAAGGCAAGCTTCCTCCATCCTTTCTCGCTCTCTCACCCTCAAAGTTTCAGTTGCATCTTGTGCCCTACACTGTGACTGGCAGCACAGTGTGTGTTTGTCTTTCATTATGATTTAACAATGCTGTAATGGCAAAATACAATTTGCTCTTAATGACTTTCCTATACAGTTTTAAAAAGGAACAGAAAGAAATGATATAAAATAATAAAGAAGGAAAATATATTTTACAAATATATACAGTACCAGTCAAAAGTTTGGACACACCTACTCATTCAAGGGTTTTTCTTTATTTTACTATTTTCTACATTGTAGAATAATAGTGAAGACATCAAAACTATGAAATAACACATATGGAATCATGTAGTAACCAAAAAAGTGTTAAACATATCAAAATAGATTTTATATTTGATATTCTTCAAATAGCTACCCTTTGCCTTGATGACAGCTTTGTACACTCTTGGCATTCGCTCAACCAGCTTCACCTGGAATGCTTTTCCAACAGTCTTGAAGGAGTTCCCACATATGCTGAGCACTTGTTGGGTGCTTTTCTTTCACTCTGCTGTCCAACTCATCCCAAACCATCTCAATTTGGTTGAGGTCGGGGGATTGTGGAGGCCAGGTCATCTGATGCAGCACTCCATCACTCTCCTTCTTGGTAAAATAGCCCTTACACAGCCTGGAGGTGTGTTGGGTCATTGTCCTGTTGAAAAACAAATGATAGTCCCACTAAGCCCAAACCAGATGGGATGGCGTATCGCTGCAGAATGCTGTGGTAGCCATGGCGGTTAAGTGTGCCTTGAATTCTAAATCACTGACAGTGTCACCAGCAAAGCACCCCCACACAATAAGACCTCCTACTCCATGCTTTACGGTGGGAACTACACATGCGGAGATCATCCGTTCACCCACACTGCGTCTCAGAAAGACACGGTGCTTGGAACACAAAATCTCCAATTTGGACTCCAGATTAAAGGACACATTTCCACCGGTCTAATGTCCATTGCTCTTGTTTCTTGGCCCAAGCAGGTCTCTTCTTCTTATTGGTGTCCTTTAGTAGTGGTTTCTTTGCAGCAATTCGACCATGAAGGCCTGATTCACACAGTCCCCTTTAAACAGTTGATGTTGAGATGTGTCTGTGACTTGAACTCTGTGAAGCATATATTTGGGCTGCAATTTCTGAGGCTGGTAACTCTAATGAACTTATCCTCTGCAGCAGAGGTAACTCTGGGTCTTCCATTCCTGTGGTGGTCCTCATGAGAGACAGTTTCATCATAGCGCTTGATGGTTTTTGAGACTGCACTTGAAGAAACTTTCAAAGTTCTTGAAATGTTCTGTGTTGACTGACCTTCATGTCTTAAAATAATGATTCTTTTTGCTTATTTGAGCTGTTGTTGCCATAATATGGACTTGGTCTTTAACCAAATAGGGCTATCTTCTGTATACCCCACCCCCCTACCTTGTCACAAAACAACTGATTGGCTCAAACACATTACAAAGGAAAGAAATTCCACAAATTAACTTTTAAGAAGGCACACCTGTTAATTGAAATGCATTCCAGGTGATTACCTCATGAAGCTGGTTGAGAGAATGCCAAGAGTGTGCAAAGCTGTCATCAATGCAAAGGGTGGCTATTTGAAGAATATAAAATATAAAATCTATTTTGATATGTTTAACACTTTTTTGGTTACTACATGATTCCATATGTGTTATTTCGTAGTTTTGATTTCTTCACTATTATTCTACAAAGTAAAAAATGGTAAAAAATAAAGAAAAACCCTTGAATGAGTAGGTGTGTCCAAACTTTTGACTGGTAGTGTATATATGGGGGATTGGAAATTATGCAGACAATTACATTGACAGAAGCCACAATCTATCAGCAATATTAAAGCTGATATATCCCCCTATTTTGTTTACTAAAAATAATAATAAAATAAATACATTTTAAAATAAATATTAACAAAAAAGGAATGATATGAAGTGGTACTTTTTTGGGTTCGAACTGGTTCAGAACTATATTTTGCTGGTCGGAACAGTGGAACGGAACAAAAAAAATATGGTTCTGTTCAGAATGAAACGATTGGAAAATAATTTTGGTTCTTACTGTACGATGATTGTAGCACTAGGAGGGTTTTGGGAAACAGGGCCCTGCTACTGTATACTACATATCTGACCAATAACTAACGTATGACCAAAGCATTCACTTCTATAACTTGTGTGCATCCAGGTTTCCATCTGATTCCCTGATGAGCAGTTTTGATGACATTTGAGAGATAACATTCTTAGAAGTTACCAAAGCATTCACTTCTACTACTTGTGTGCATTCAGGTTTCCATCCGATTCCCCGATGAGGAGGCTTAGAAGTTTTAAGGATAATTAAAATGGATGAGAAGTCCAAAACGTTGATTAAAAAATTAGGGGGTTGGGAAGGAGAGTTAAAGAACTGCAATCCAAACCTCACACTGAGAACTAAAAAACACCAGTTAACTTGGAGATGACAAAGGGGAATGATTACTATGATTATATAGTAATATTTTATATGGGATATATTATAATATAAATTATATAGATTGTCTATCTGTTGGGAGGATGTGTTAGGTAGATGTTTTGGGGTCTACAGACACACCCATATGGTACACAGACCTGGGTTCAAATACTATTAGACATCATTTCAAATCTGTGCTTGAGTGAGCTTGCCTGTTGCAATAGAACATATAATCAAATCTCAAAAGGACAAACCCTGCCCACCTGCAGGCTAAAGCAAATGCTAAAAGTATTTGAAAGATTTACAAAAAGTATTTGAACTCAGGTCTGCCCCTACAGTATGTTCCTACCACTGTACCTGGAGGGCCAACTGATGACAAACTGAGTGGCAGCAGCATCACCTTCTGAGTCTGTCTGGAGAGACCAGTCGCTCTGAGACAACACTGCCAGGCTACAGGAGCAATGTGGTGAAGATGACGACATAGCTTAGAATGGTGCTGGGCCATTAGGACTATAATACTGTGGTTTGTCCCAAATTGCACCATATTCCCTATATAGTGCACTACTTTTGACCAGGGCCCAAAAGTAGTGCACTATGTCGGAAATATCAATATTAATCAATGCTATAAGAAGACATCTGGACCCTGTCCTCTCTCTCTCTCTCTCTCTCTCTCTGGTCTGGTCTGGCCAAAAATTGCGGATAAATGAAGATGTCTTATTCAGGTAGTTTACCATTGGAAAAAATGTTCAAGGTTCCCTCTCTCACGTGAGCATGCTTTCCTGCGTGAGCTCACGGTTCGCTCCATAATCTCTGGCATGTTCATGCGAGAGAGGGAACGCCCACTTACACAGACAGGATTTTTTTTCAATGGGAAACTGCCAAATAATAACAATAATAATATGCCATTTAGCAGACACTTTTATCCAAAGCGACTTACAGTCATGCGTGCATACATTTTTTTTGTGTATGGGTGGTCCCGGGATCGAACCCACTACCTTGGCGTTACAAGCGCCGTGCTCTACCAGCTGAGCTACAGAGGACCACTAACAGCTGACTCTGGTCTACTTATTGTCACCTCCCCGCTCGCCTCACCTGACCTGCCAAAAAAAAATTAGCCAGTGAGATGTCTCGCGTTCTCTACCGTCTCTGGTCTGGCCTCAGGTCTAGCCATAGAGTTAGATAGAGGGCACACTTGGCACAAAGCCTGTTTTCAGGGGCAAAGATGAGCACTCTATCTAACTCTATGGGCCTGCCCTTACAGGGCAAGCTGTGAAACCCAACCAACTTAACAAATCCCCCATCATAGATGGCCCCCTTACCCCCACACAAACCCACCATGTAGCCACTCTGCCCCCTCTGCGGCCCCTGATGAGATACCCAGGCAGGCAGAGTACCTCCTCTATGAAACCAGAACAGTCCACAGTCTGGATACAACCCCCACTGGCACCACTAAAAACACTGTTACCAACAACAGCACAAGGGCAGCAAAATACAGCAACTACTCCTTAAAGTGGTCAGTTACTACTGAAAGCAACCTGTTTTGATACAGAAATAAAACATTATAATGGCTATAACCCTACCCAAGCCCCTCCGCCCACCCCAGAGATAGTGGGAACATTCATCAGTGTGCCAATATCTATCTTTACATTAGTTTTTTTTGTACCCAGCACCTGCAAGTCATTGGATGTGCATAAACTACGTTTGAAACTATTTCATACTAAAAGCAACCTGAGTACAGAGATCAAACTAATTGGAGACAGAGTGCATTATGACAGCAAAGCTGATCTGAACTCACCCCTGTCTGCCGAGGATGGCCTGAGCCTGCTGCTCGATGAACAGGTCCCCGGGGGAGATTCCGTAGCGTGTAGAGGGCAGGGAGGCCCGGCGGGCCGTACGAGGGGAGCTGGGGATGGCCGCCACGCTGTAGGATTCTCTGGAGGAGGCCCTGGATGGAGGATGGCTGAGCTGCTGGATGGAGGGGTCATGGGCATGATCCTGGGGCCTGTTGCTGGCTCCTCTGAGGCCCCCTGTCATCGTCCTCTCCTGGGCCCGCCGGTGGTTCTCCAGGTTCATCATCCTCTCCTGCTCTGAGAAGGTGCCGGCCCTCTCCCAGGTGGGCGGAGGGGCTTGAGTATGGGTAAGGCCTGCATGGGCTGGACCATGACCTGGGGCAGGAGCGTGTCCAGGAGTAGGCTCAGCAGGGTGAGCCTGCATGTAGACCCTGCCCACTCCAGAGCTGTAGGGAGTTCTGCGGGAACTCTCCCGCCCTCCTCCTCCTCCTCCTCCACCTCTAGTCTTTCTCTATCTCTGTCTCTCCTACGCTCTGTGACTGCTGGGGCCCCTCTATCCGAGGCATCAGACTCTCTACGTGAGCACAAGTAGCGAGGACTGTAGTCCATGTCTATCTCCTGATCCAAGAGGATGCCGTAACGCTCGGAGAGCTGGCGCCGGCGCTCGGCTTTGTAGCGGGCGATCCGCTCTGCCTTGGAACTGAGGCTGGCTGGATCCACTGGGCCACCGGAAGGGGATAGGGCAGGCTCTGCATGGGGGTGGGCGGCCGGACCAGGATGGTCCCCCGGTCTTCCCCGGGCCCTAGACTGTCTGTCTGGGGAGGACACCGGCATCTGTGGGACCTCCATCTGCTCTCTGCTGTAACGACTCACTGTGGAACCAGGAGGGAGATAAGCACACAGTAAGGATGTGTCCCAAATGGAACCCAATTCCCTTTATAGCACACACATTTTGACCAGACCCGCATAGGCACTACTATATAAGGAACAGGGTGCCATTTGGGACGTAGCCTAAATCATATGAACACAACAATGTCTCAAACATGGCATGGTCTCACTGTGGAACCAGGAGAAACCCAGACACACAGTTAAACATACAGGCAGGCCTACCATGCCTCTCTCCCAAATATAACCTTTCTCCATCCAAATATAATCAGAACCTAACAACCCATGCTCTGAATAAGGGTCTAGGTGTCATATGCATTCCCCCTCACTAGCATACAAGTACAGTAAGCCAAGTCTACAGTATATGTTTCATACAGGGCTTACATTGCCTTCTGTGGTCAGTATGCGTACCCATGGTTGGCTCACAGGGGTCTGAGACCCGGGTGTATCGTGGCGGGTCCTCCTCCAGCATACGGTTGGCCACCAGGCCGGCACAGCTAGGTATCAGGGCAAGAGGAACCTCACTCTCTATACCCTCCAGACGCCTGGATATCCTTTCCTTCCTGCTTCATACCAGGCAGAGACAGACGGGGGGGGTATAGAGATGACTGTATTATCATATCTCAACAGTTACATGACAATTACACAATCAAGGCAGCATAGGAGCATAGGAAATACACCAGAAAAATATAACATAATCATGAAAAACAACCACATTCCTCAGGAAAGAGGGTTACAAAATTCCAGGTTTTCCAAAAATCCCAGTTGGAACATTCCCAGAATTAGAATGAAATAAGCAAGACATCCGGAATTCTCAAACCAGGATTTTCAAGGAAAACCTGGGAATGTTGGGAAAGTTACCGGAATTTTGCAGCCCTACACAGTATCAACATGAAACGGTCTGAGGTAACTACGAGAGTTGATGAGAAATGAAGGATGTATGGAAAGGAGGGACAGAGGGAGGGTTGTCAAGGGTTATGATTTCGACATATGCAAACATACCTGTTCATTTCCAAACCACTCGAGACAACGCTTTCAAAATGTTTCTTTAATTCTGAAACTGGGAAAAAATATATATAAAAAATTACAAAACATGGCACGACAGCAATCTGTTTGTTAGTCAGTTCATTATTCCTATCGCAATAACTAGGTGTGCGTCCCAAATCCCCTGTATAGAGAATAGGGTGCCATTTGGGACGCAGTCTGTGTTTGGGAAGCAGCTCACCCTTGGGTAGTACTGCCAGAAGATTGGCATCGATATCAGTAGCACTCTTGACCAGCTCGGTCTTGTCCCTGAAGGAAAAGTCGTTCTGAAAGCTGAAAGTAAAAGAGTTCAAATGAATCTAGCATCTTATCATGAGACTTGCTATTCAAGATGTACTGTATATAAGTTGTATACCAGTCTTCAGTGAGGTGCCAACAAATTCATACTGGATATATCATCTCACATATTGGACATATGGACATCAAATGGCTAAAGAAATTATAATATCTCATGTTTCTGTAGCTTGATGTACAAGCACACCCCCTGGACAGCACACTAGTCTATCGCAGGCCCCCAATCCATCTCCTTAACACTGAGTGCCAAGCATAGGGTTCCATTTTTTGAGTCTTTGGTATGACTCGAACTGGGATCGAACCTCCAAATCTCAGAGCTGACACTCTAACCACAAGGCCACTAAGTTGGTGATTCTAATAAACCATTTTAAGATTGTGAAGGCACAGTTGTGTCTACTACTATTACTGTATTCACTGCCTTTAAAGGGATAAACATACTGTCAGTCCCCAGGGTCAGTTTAGGTAATTTTGTACTGTGCTTCCACTTCCGTGAGGGAAGAGGGATCTAGCTAAGAACTAGGTTAACCCCTAACCCTAACATGGCACACCTCCAGGAAACTGTCAGGATCATGTCCTAGTGGCTTTATCCAGAGCAATCAAAAGGACACAAAGCCAGGCAAGTATCTTCTAAACATCTCTGCTGTCACAATGGAACATTCTGACCCTCTTACTTGTCAAACAAAAGATCTCACAATGGTCCGATGTGAAACAGTACAACTCTATGAAACATTACTGAATGACCACATGACCATAGAAATCCTATAATTCACAAATTAAATGAATGATAGTATCTCTACTTATAGTATCTCTGATTCTCCACCCCAACCTGGCCTCAGAGCAAAACGTATTATATTTTACTAAAATCTGTGCCATTCCATTTATTATGATATGTTACTTTACGTTGCGTTACATTACATTTGCCTACCAATGTAATAGCGGTCGTACAATATAATAGGAATTGTAGGACGTATAGTATCCTACGTCTTGACAGTTTGCTTTGACCCGTTTAGTATGATATATTATGTTCGACTGCGTAAGTATGATATATTACGTTCGACTGCTTTAGTATGATATGCTACGTTCGACTGCTTTAGTATGATATATTTAATAACATTAGATTGGTGTGAGCATTGGTTAGAAAGAATGTTTAACATTATTAAATCCATTTCAGGAAGTTTGCAAGTGCACACTTTGGGAAAAGGGTGGAGAATCTTGACATAGACTAGCATTGAATGGATACAGCAAAGGAGCTGTCAGTTACAGAAGTACACTAATTCCATCAGGATAGGAAGGTAGGGACTAGTGAATAGGGGAGACAAAGCAATCCTAATGGAGGTATTACAGTTCTTCTGTTCTGCCATTTGAACAAAGCATCTTAGGATAAGCTGCTCCAAGCATGTCCAGCTTTTAATGCTTACTGGGCAAGATGAGTCTTAAACCAGTCTGAAGAACCTACCCTTATCCTTAACTATCCCTATCTTGATGATGTATGAGATACAGTTGAAGTCGGAAGTTTACATACACTTAGGTTGGAGTCATTAAAACTTATTTTTCAACCACTCCACAAATGTCTTGTTAACAAACTATAGTTTTGGCAAGTCGGTTAGGACATCTACTTTATGCATGACACAAGTAATTTTTCCAACAATTGTTTACAGACAGATTATTTCACTTATAATTGATTGTATCACAATTCCAGTGGGTCAGAAGTTTGCATACATTAAGTTGACTGTGCCTTTAAACAGCTTGAAAAATTCCAGAAAATGATGTCATGGCTTTAGAAGCTTCTGATAGGCTAATTGACATCATTTGAGTCAATTGGAGGTGTACCTGTGGATGTATTTCAAGGTGTACCTTCAAACTCAGTGCCTCTTTGCTGGACATCATGGGAAAATCAAAAGAAATCAGCCAAGACCTCAGAAAAAAATTTGTAGACCTCCACAATTCTGGTTCATCCTTGGGAGCAATTTCCAAACACCTGAAGGTACCACGTTCATCTGTACAAACAATAGTACGTAAGTATAAACACCATGGGACCGCGCAGCCGTCATACCGCTCAGGAAGGAGATGCGTTCTGTCTCCTAGAGATTAACGTACTTTGGTGCGAAAAGTGCAAATCAATACCAGAACAACAGCAAAGGACCTTGTGAAGATGCTGGAGGACACAGGTACAAAAGTATCTATATCCACAGTAAAACGAAACCTGAAAGGCTGCTCAGCAAGGAAGAAGCACTGTTCCAAAACCTCCATAAAAAAGCCAGACTACGGTTTGCAACTGCACATGGGGACAAAGATCATACTTTTTGGAGAAATGTCCTCTGGTCTGATGAAACAAAAATAGAACTGTTTGGCCATAATGACCATCGTTATGTTCGGAGGAAAAAGGGGGTGCCTTGCAAGCCGAAGAACACCATCCCAACTTTGAAGCACGGGTGTGGCAGCCTCATGCTGTGGGGGTGCTTTGCAGCAGGAGGGACTGGTGCACTTCACAAAATAGATGGCATCATGAGGAAGGAAAATTATGTGGATATATTGAAGCAACATCTCAAGACATCAGTCAGGAAGTTAAAGCTTGGTCGCAAATGGGTCTTCGAAATGGACAATGACCCCAAGCATACTTCCAAAGTTGTGGCAAAATGGCTTAAGGACAACAAAGTCAAGGTATTGGAGTGGCCATCACAAAGCCCTGACCTCAATCCTATAGAAAAGGTGTGGGCAGAACTGAAAAAGCGTGTGCGAACAAGGAGGCCTACAAACCTGACTCAGTTACACAAGCTCTGTCAGGAGGAATGGGCAAAAATTCACCCAACTTATTGTGGGAAGCTTGTGGAAGGCTACCCGAAACGTTTGACCCAAGTTAAACAATTTAAAGGCAATGCTACCAAATACTAATTGAGTGTATGTAAACTTCTGACCCACTGGGAATGTGATGAAAGAATTAAAAGCTGAAATAAATAATTCTCTCTACTATTATTCTGACATTTCACATTCTTAAAATAAAGTGGTGATCCTAACTGAACTAAGACAGGGAATTTTTACTAGGATTAAATGTCAGGAATTGTGAAAAACTAAGTTTAAATGTATTTGGCTAAGGTGTATGTAAACTTCCGACTTCAACTGTATAACAACATGGGGCCGATTGCATGTTCTTCAGGATTACAATATGTAATGTTTGCAATAACAACCTAATCAAATTATCTTACATTTGTTGACTTACATCTGAAGTTTAATGTTGGCTCAATCACTTTCTTTGATAAAAAATACTCTTTCTGACGCATAATTGTGCGTGCCACAACACGACTGTGAAATGGGTCTACTGTATATGTTAGAATATGACACGCGAGAACTGCACACAAAATGACTTCCCCCACCTTAGAGCTTCTGTTGGCAATGAGGTTGAAGTGCAGAGTTTGACTGGAGCCTCAGTTCCAAAGCCTGGAGAAACAGAGAGAGAAAATATGTAAGAAAAATAATTCTGTGTAAGTTAATTGGTTTGATTGTTCCTGTCACACAGTGTGGTGAAACAGCGTGGTGAAACTCTCCAAATGAATTACCTGATAAAAAAGGACTGATTACATAAATATTACAAAGACATATCAAGAATGTGTCATAGTGGACCAAAACAGGACTCCACCATGTTTTACAATGACTCAATCTTCCACTGCAATCTGACAAAAAGCATATTATGTCATCATCATAATCTAAATGGAAACATGATGGAATTACACATTGTAGATAACCAGCACATGCCTGCTACAGTGACTAACTCTAGACTCCAGCCTAAATAAGGCATTCACTCCTTCAATATCAATCAATAACCATTGGAAAATGAGAGCGAAACAACTGCTTTTTCAATGAAATATCTAATAACACTGCTGCTACCTTGCTCTCCAACCAAGGTCCATGAAGAAGCATTTTTATCAACTTCCACTGTCATCCCAAAGGTAAAATGGGAAAACAGCTCTCATCCAGTTCTGGGTAGGTAGATAGCCCATAGCATGGTTGACCCTCCCTCTACCCCAGGCAGGCAGAAACATGACCCTGTTGTAAAGTTTCTCCCCAGTATAGGAGGCAGGTCATGTTACGGGACAAGGCTCCTCTAGTTTGAAGTACTGTTTTCATCTCATGAGATAAACAAAACTTCTTTAAACAACGAAATTGTAGTGGAAATCAGCTTTGTTTACATAGTGGGGATGAAAAGAACGTCATTTAGGCTGTAATGATCTCCAAAATTCAACACATTAGGTCATCACACCATTGATATAGCAACGGACACTAATGGCTTATCGAATCCCAATGTGACGCGAGGGGGGACACTTTTTGGCAGGGGGACACTATTTGGCATGACAGGCCACCAAAAGGCTGTCATGCCAAATAGTGTCCCCTGGTGTTGTCATGGGTGGTGGCCTGAGAGTGAATGTGTCAATCAGGTCATCTTAATCAGAGACAGGTCAGTCGCCCACCCATGACAATGTCCAGTTGGTTCGTGGGCAGCCGAGCGAAAAGGACATGCCAAAGACGAGCTTAGGAGACTGACTTTCAAAAGTGAGCTCAGTGAAGAAAGGGGTTTTCTATTAATACACAGAGGAAAGGACAAGCTGAAAAATAGACCCTGTTAAACAAACTGCCCCTCGTCTCGTCTCAAGGCAGGCGGGCATCACAGGAGCGAATAGACTTGAGAGAATGTGTCCATCCTCAGTTAAAGTCATGGAAACCACCCTCTCTATCAGCCTTCATAGTCTGATATCAGGGCCACGTATTCATAAAGGGTCTCAGAGTAGGAGTGCTGATCTACGATCAGGTCCCCCCTCTCCATTCATTATAATCTAAAAGACCTAACAGATCCTAGCATAAATCTAAATGGATCAGCACTCCTACTCTGAGACGCTTGATACATACAAGCCTGAAGTGCATGGATGAGGGGGGTATAATGGTTTGCAGCAATACAGTAATGATGTACCAAGGATAAAGCACCTGTTGACTACTTGGGAAGTTTTTATCAGATGAGAAGAAAGTAACAAAGAAACAGCAACAGGTACACTTCTTCAGTCCACATGGACAAATGGATACTTGATTCATTATTCAATGGGGCTACTGCAGCTGTAGCAGCCCTTGCACACACACACACACGCACGCGCGTGCGCACACACACACGCACATACATACACACACACACACACACATACCCATGCACGCACACACACACACATACCCACACATGCACACACGCATGCACACACACAGTCAAAGCCAGTCGAGTCCCTAACAGAGCATGCACCGAATCAAAGTAACTCATGTCCTTGGAATCTCTCACTCACTGCACAACACAAGGACAGTTCTTTACTATGAATGGACAATAAGTGCTAACTACTAAGTCAAAGCCTACCACATACACATACACACACACACACACTCCAGAGTCCCCTCCTCCTCCTTGCCCTTACCTTGCCCACCGACACCGTATTTGACATGGCACAGATAATTAGTGATCCATGGGTTCCGGAACATGTTTGTAGGGAGGCTGAAGACGGACAGAACATACGCTGCTGACAGGCTCGGGTTGTCCCGCAGCTAGCGTTGTTCACAGACAGTCACAGCAGCAGTGATGCAGACAGACTGACAGACTGTGACAGTGAGGTACTACACAGACAAACATCGAGGCAAATAGCATTAAGGCCTGACCACACTGAGTGGATCCCCAGCTCAGGCCAGCAACCTGAAAGACAAACAGACTCTCTGTGTGTGTGTGTGTGTGTGAGTGAGTGAGTGAGTGAGCTCAGCCAGGGAGCTCAGCGCAAATAGAGGGAGAGACAGAGAGAGAGACAGAGAGAGAGAGAGAGAGAGAGAGAGAGAGAGAGGCTGCAGGCAGGCAGGGTGCTAAAGCTGCACAGAGCCCCTAATCAGATTACAGACAGAAATTAGCCCTGATGATAAAAACGATGAAAATGGATTGGAGGACGGTGCCAGGAGGACTGAGGAGTGGAGCAGGAAAGAGATGCAAGCGCACACACACACAGACAACCACACCCACTCACACATGCACACACACACTGGCATAGACTTGTTAGAAACCTGGACAGGTTTCAATAGTGCAGCACAATAGTGAAATAGTTCAGACACAATGTCCAATAATGGGCAAGAAATACCACTTGTCTAAGTCATCACAAATTGAGTAAGACTATAGGGAAAGCAGAAGAGAGAAGGGGAAGAGAGAGAGAGGCAGAGAGAGCATGGAGGGAAAGAGATAGTGTGTGAGAGAGAGAGCGCGAGAGAGAGAGAGAGAGAGAGAGAGAGAGAGAGAGAGAGAGAGAGAGAGAGAGAGAGAGAGAGAGAAATACCACTTGTCTAAGTCATCACAAATTGAGTAAGACTATAGGGAAAGCAGAAGAGAGAAGGGGCAGAGAGAGAGGCAGAGAGAGTATGGAGGGAAAGAGATGGTGTGAGAGAGAGAGAGAGAGAGAGAGAGAGAGAGAGAGAGAGAGAGAGAGAGAGAGAGAGAGAGAGAGAGAGAGAGAGAGAGAGAGAGAGAGAGAGGCAGAGAGAGAGGCAGAGAGAGAGGCAGAGAGAGAGGCAGATAGAGCAGGGAGAGAGAGCAGGGAGAGAGAGAGGCAAAGAGAGCAGGGAGGGAGAGATAACCTTTTATTATTATTATTATTAATACACACTTGTATTTATTATGTTTTTGTTTTTCTCACACACACACGTTTTAATTTTCCTGTTCTATATTTGCTTGTGTATTAATTTCCTATGTACTTTACTCTAACCAAATTATATATAATTAGATGTATATACTTATATGAAATGAGATCATTAACTATAAGTTATTGGAATATCCAGGGCTTGTAGTCCTCTACCTTAGGTCTTGACAACACCAAAGGTCAAGACATAATAATACTTCTAGAAAAATGGTGAAGTGGTGATACTCAATGTCCTTCAGGCTATAGAGAAATTCCACTTCCATTTTGAAAACATAAAAACATAAAACAGGGCAGGGTCTCGGGAGGAATGATCATATGGTATAACCAGGACCTTTCACTGAGCCAAATGAAAAAGGGTAAAACCCATATTTGGTAAAAACTCAACAAAGGCAAAATCCTTAGTGACAATGATTTATATATAGGTGTGGTGTATGCTTCTCCCTCAGATTCATCTTACTATGATGATCAGTTTTATGATAATCTCCAAAGAGAGACCAACCAGTTTCAAGCTGAGGGAAATGTACTTTTGTGGGGGGATTTTAATGCTAGAACAGGTTCTGAACCTGAATGTGTAGAAACGGGTAATAGACACACTGTATATTTGGACATCCCTCCTTATACCTGATTTCCATCAGTAGTAATAGAAATAGCTCTGACCAGGTAGTGAACAAAAATGGAAAGGAGTTAGTGAAATACATTTGGCTGTGAATAAATTACATTATATCTATCTTGCATATTTATGGAAACCTCAAAAAGAGAAATGCTTTGATGTGGAATGTAATCTCATAAGGAAAAAATTTAGATCTTTATCAAGTAGATAACATCACCAACCACAGGATAGGGATGTTTGGCAACAATATTGTGACACATTGAAAGAATACAAACAAAACCTAAGATGTAAGAAACAGAAGCATTTTGGGAACACTCTGAAAGAGATTGAAGATTCCATTGATAAAACCAGTTCTGGGAGAAATGGAATGGTCTAAATGGAAAACAGAGAAATGACCTAGCCATTCAAAATGGCAACATTTGGAAAGATCATTTTGAAAGTCTCTATGGAATATTACCATCAGAAGACCTTACTTTAAAATGTGCAAGAAAAAGCTCCCTAGAACACACAATTAAAAATAACCAGAACCCAATTGACTACCAATACCAAATTACACAGGCTGAACATTCGAAGACAATACAAAGCCTTAAACCTGGAAGGCATGCGCCCTGACAGCATCAGGAATGAAATGCTTCAACATAGTACTCCTGAGCTGCAGGATGACAAATTAATACTTATTCAACCTGGTTTTGGAGAGAGGCTGCTTCCCTGATATTTGGAACAAGGGGGTAATAACCCCCATATATAAAAAAGGTGACAAATTAGACCCTAATAACTATAGAGGAATATGTATCACCTGTAACATGAGGAAACTATTCTACTGTATTCTCAATGACTGAATACAGACCTTTCTCACACAACATAACGCTCTCAGCAAAAAATGTATTAGTGTTCTACCCAAACACAGAACAACAGACCACATACACAAATTACACACACTAGTAAACCAGCTTACTCATCAGAAAAGCAGCGGAAAAGTATTTACATGTTTTGTTGATTTTAAGAATGCTTTTGATTCCACAAGGCATGATTATTATATATATATATATATATATATATTACAATTCAAATGTTTGGGGTCACTTAGAAATGTCCTTGTTTTCAAAAGAAAATCTATTTTCTTGTCCATTAAAATAACAACAAACTGATCAGAAATACAGTGTAGACATTGTTAATGTTGTAAATGGCTATTGTAGCTGGAAACGCATGATTTTTAATGGAATATCTACATAGGCGTTCAGAGGTCCATTATCAGCAACCATCAGTTCTGTGTTCTAGTGGCACGTTGTGTTTGCTAATCCAAGTTTATCATTTTAAAAGGCTAATTGATCATTAGAAAACCCTTTTGCAATTATGTTAGCACAGCTGAAAACTGTTGTGCTGATTAAAGAAGCAATAAAACTGGCCTTCTTGAGACTAGTTGAGTATCTGGAGTATCAGCAATTGTGGGTTTGATTACAGGCTCAAAATGGCCAGAAACAAAGAACTTTCTTCTGAAACTCGTCAGTCTATTCTTGTTCTGAGAAATGAAGGCTATTCCATGCGAGAAATTGCCAAGAAACTGAAGATCTCGTACAACGCTGTGTACTACTCCCTTCACAGAACAGCTCAAACTGTCTCTAACCAGAATAGAAAGAGGAGTGAGAGGCCCCGTAAAAGTGTTATGGACAGACGATTCGAGGCTTGAGGTGTTCGGATCACAAAGAAGAACATTTGTGAGACGCAGAACAAATGAAAAGATGCTGGAGGAGTGCTTGATGCCATCTGTCAAGCATGGTGGAGGCAATGTGATGGTCTGAGGGTTCTTTGGGGGTGGTAAAGTGGGAGCTTTGTATAGGGTAAAAGGGATCTTGAAGAAGGAAGGCTATCACTCCATTTTGCAACGCCATGCCATACCCTGTGGACGGCGCTTGATTGGAGCCAATTTCCTCCTACAACAGGACAATGACCCAAAGCACAGCTCCAAACTATGCAATAACTATTTAGGGAAGAAGCAGTCAGGTGGTATTCTGTCTATAATGGATTGGCCAGCACTGTCACCGGATCTCAACCCTATTGAGCTGTTGTGGGAGCAGCTTGACCGTATGGTACGTAAGAAGTGCCCATCAAGCCAATCCAACTTGTGGGAGGTGCTTCAGGAAGCATGGGGTGCAATCTCTTTAGATTACCTCAACAAATTGACAACTAGAACGCCAAAGGTCTGCAACGCTGTAATTGCTGCAAATTGAGGATTCTTTGACGAAAGCAACGTTTGAAGGACACAATTATTATTTCATTTAAAGATCATTATTTCTAACCTTGTCAATGACTACATTTCCTATGCATTTTGCTATATTTCCTATTCAAACTCATTTCATGTATGTTTTCATGGAAAACAAGGACATTTCTAAGTGACCCCAAACTTTTGAATGGTAGTGTGTATATATATATATATATATATATATATATATATATATATATATATATATATATATATATATATATGATTATATACTGAACAAAAATATAAAGGCAACATGCATCAATTTCAAAGATTTTACTGTATAAATAAATTAGGCCGCCATAATCTATGGATTTCACATGATTGGGCAAGGGCGCAGCCAAGGGTGGGCCTGGTAGGGCATAGGCCCTCCCACTTGGGAGCCAGGCCCACCCACTGAGGAGCCAGGCCCTGCCAAACAGAATTCATTTTCCCCACAAAAGGGCTTTATTACAGACAGAAATACGCTTCAGCACCCCCACAGACGATCCCACAGGTGAAGAAGCCGGATGTGGAGGTCCTGGGCTGGCGTAATTACACTTTTTTCTGCGGTTGTGAGGCCGGTTGGACGTACGTCCAAATTCTCTAAAATGACATTGGAGGCGGCTTATGGTAGAGAAACAAACATTACATTCTCTGGCAACAGCTCTGGTGGACATTCCTGCAATCAGCATGCCAATTGCACACTTCCTCAAAACATCTGTGGTATTGTGTTGTGTGACAAAACTGCACATTTTAGTGAGGCCTTTAATTGTCCCCAGCACAAGGTGCACCTTTGTAATGATCATGCTGTTTAATCAGCTTTTTGATATGCCACACCTGTCAGGGGGATGGATTATCTTGGCAAAGGAGAAATGCTCACTAACAGGGATGTAAACACATTTGTGCACAACATTTGAGATTAAGCTTTTTGCGCGTATGGACAAATTCTGGGATCTTATATTACAGCTCATGAAACATGGGACCAACACTTTACATGTTGCATTTATATTTTTGTTCAGTATATTACAAAACCCTCCATAGCGGCGATTGGGGCAAAGTATACGACATCATAAAATCGATATACTCGAACAACACATGTAGTATTAAACTGAACAATAAAATAGGGCGGGGGTGAGTCAAGGGTGCAGTTTAAGTCCAACCCTGTTCAACGTCTACATCAACGAACTAGCAGTGTTGCTGGACCGATCTGCAGCCTCTGGACTGACCCTCAAAGATGAGGTCAGATTCCTGCTCTACGCAGATTACTTTGTCCTACTGTCACCAACAGAGCAAGATCTACAGGAACAACTTAACATTCTTTGGGAATACAGCATTAACTGGGCAATCAACATCAACTTCAGAAAACCAAAGTCGTGATTTTCCAGAAAAAGGCCAGGAATCAGAGCAGCAGACACTCATTCAAATGAGGAAATACCATGGTTGAACATGCCCAATGGTACAACTACCTGGGACCAAAAAAATCGGTGTCTCTGGTGGATTTGGTCTGGCAGTGAATGCACTAAAAGAAAAAGCCTGTAAAGCATCTTACTCCATAAAAATAAAATTCTCAAAAATCAATATTCCTATCCAAATCCGGTGCAAAATATTAAATAGTGTAATTTTACCAATTGCACTGTATGGAAGAGAGGTTTGGGGTCCAATCTGTAATTACGATTATAAGCATTAGGAGAAACACCCAATAGAAAATCTACATACAGAATTCTGCAGATATATCCTAAATATCCCAAAGAAAGTACCAAATAATGCATGCAGAGCGGAACTCTTTATATGTACCTTTAATTGAACTCTTTATATGTACCTTTAATTGTCCATATAAAGAAAACAACACAAAAATGTTGGCACCATTTGAAATTAAGCCCCAAAACATCCTTACAATTCAAAGCACTGGAAACCCAAGAGCTGAATCCTGACAATAGTCTCCTAAATCCGCTGTTAAAAACACTAAACAACCCTATTATCCAAACACACAGAGAAATCAATCAAATTGTTGCAGAAATGAAAACCTCCTATTTTACAAAAAAAAACATAGAATAAACTAAAATGCTATTTGGCCCTCAAAAGATAATATAAATTGGCAGAATATCTCTACTCTGACAGAGATACAAAACAGAGACAGAGCCTGACCAAATACAGGCTCAGGGACCAGCAATTGGCTATAGAAACACAAAAAAACATGGCTACCCAAAGAGAAGCGTCTATGTGGTTACTGCATGACAGTGGAGGTAGAGACAGAGATGCACTTTTTCCTCTACTGTGAGAAATACTCCCAAATAAGATCATCGTTTTAAAGATATCTAAATCAATTCCCAACTTCTGTGCATTTACTAATGACCTAAAACTGTGAATTATTCTGGGTGAGAGAGAAACCGCAAATATTACTGCCAGATATGCCATAGCCTGAGGGAAATCCCATGACCATTAATTCCCTGAAGTATTTACATTGTATCTACAGTAACTTACAAGTAATACATAGTGTAACCATCATCCATGTACATTTTGTGTATTTATTAGCCATTCTTTCTTTTTCTTTTTATAATCTTATTTTTCTTTAATTAAATGTATCGACCGAACATTACACAATACAACAGCAATAGTGTTGTACCTGCATACATGACTATATGTACTGTTATTATTACTACTGAAATTAACTGTATTTCATTATCCTCATTGCATTGTACTGTATTTACTGCAATGCTGTACCAATATACTGCTTTGGCAATATCTACTGTCTGTTTCCAAAGCAGTTATAATCTGGGGTGTCGACTACTAATACCATAACTTACACGCAGACATGGGCAGCAGTACCAAACAGTAGGGATGTATCCAAAATGCCACCCTATTCCCTATAAAGGGAGTGTACAAAACATTTCCATGACATAGACTGACCAGGTAAACCCAGATGAAAGCTAGTTAGTGCTAGATGAAGGGGAGGAGACAGGTTAATGAAGGATTGAGGCAATTGAGACATGGGTTGTGTACGTGTGCCATTCAGAGGGTGAATGGGCAAGACAAAATATTTAATTACCTTTGGTAGTAGGTGGTAGTGGGTGCCAGGCGCACAGGTTTGAGTGTGTCAAGAACTGCAACGCTGCTGGGTTTTTAATGCTCAACAGTATCCCGTGCATCAAGAATAGTCCACCACACCCAAAGGACATCCAGCCAAATTGACACTGTGGGAAGCATTGGAGTCAACATGGGCCAGCATCCCTGTGGAACGCTTTCGACACCTTGTAGAGTCCATGCCCGATGAATTGAGGCTGTTCTGAGGGCAAAAGGGGGTGCAACTCAATATTAGGAAGGTGCTCCTAATGTTTTGTACACTCAGTGTATAGAGACTATATACTGTATATTCCCCATAGGGCCCTGGTCAAAAGTAGTGCACTACATAGGGAATAGGGTGCCATTTGAGACGCAATCTCTGTTCCTGAAAAAAGCAGAACCAAAGTGTAGCAACACACAGACACTGACACACACACACACACCCCGAACATAACACTGTCACTGTCTTTTTGGATATTGTCAATGCTTTGCATTTATAAAGACAACATGATTTGTCTCTCTTAAATTGCACCGCGTGGGCTTAGACGGCAATGTTTACATGTTTAACTCTGCCTCACCCTTGCCCCTCCCCAGTCCACCTGCCTCCCTCCACTCCCAGTAGACAACCCTAATAAGGCAACGTGTTAGCTGAGTGGCTGCCTGATGGAGGGAGAGAGAGAGGTCACCCAGTGTTTACCACCAGTGTGTGTGTGTGTGCTCGCTTTCCCTCTCCCTCCTCTCCTCTCCTCACCCACCTTCCTGGCAGCCAACACAGCAACAAACAGGATCCCTATGAATCTCCCCCCCATCACACAAATGTACAATCCAAAACAGACCCCAGTCCCCACAGAACACAGGGGTTTCTTCTTCAAAATAAATTGCTGAATGTAACCTCTAGCACAGGCTATGTTTCCTCTCACAAGACCACGGTGCTGCTTAGGCACCAAAATAAACAAGGGCACACGTGATGGACAGGCTGACGTGTGAACAGCGCGGGTCTTTACTTGCGAACATTAGAATAAGCATACGTTTAACCTGAACCTCCGTCTCAAAATGCGCATCAGCCAATTACAATCGTCGACATAGTTGCACGTGATAGAACGCTGCATTGTAGCTGGTCCCATCAGATAACCTGGCACACGTTAGCCCTACTAACCTCACCAGCTGACAGTGATTATTACCTGTAACAAATTCTGCATCAGCCGATCAAAGATATTGGACTTTATATTCACCAACCAATTGCTTTTCTTAAAATAGATCAACTTGGAGGGATATTTTAAACCTCCAATTTCAAGGTTTACATTTGTTCCGCTTGGTATGTCTCAAGTGTAGAGTGCCAATATTGCATGATGATGTATCCTTGACTAGGCTACTAGCTACTAACATTAGATAACATTTAAAGTTTACACATACACTACCGGTCAAAGGTTTTAGAACACCTACTCATTCAAGGATTTTTCTTCTTTTTTTAAAACTATTTTCTACATTGTAGAATAATAGTGAAGACATCAAAACTATGAAATAACACATATGGAATCATGTAGTAACCAAAAAAGTATTCAAATAGTCACCCTTTGCCTTGATGACAGCTTTGCACACACTTAGCATTCTCTCAACCAGCTTCATGAGGTAGTCACCTGGAATGCATTTCAATTAACAGGTGTGCATTCTTAAAAGTTAATTTGTGGAATTTCTTTCCTTCTTAATGCGTTTGAGCCAATCAGTTGTGTTGTGACAAGGTAGGGGGGTTATACAGAAGATAGCCCTATTTGGTTAAAGACCAAGTCCATATTATGGCAACAACAGCTCAAATAAGCAAAGAGAAACGACAGTCCACCATTATTTTAAGACGTGAAGGTCAGTCAATATGGAACATTTCAAGAACTTTCAAAGTTTCTTCAAGTGCAGTCTCAAAAACCATCAAGCGCTATGATGAAACTGGCTGTCATGAGGACCGCCACAGGAATGGAAGACCCAGAGTTACCTCTGCTGCAGAGGATAAGTTCATTAGAGTTACCAGCCTCAGAAATTGCAGTCCAAATAAATGCTTCACAGAGTTCAAGTAACAGACACATCTCAACATCAACTGTTCAGAGGATACTGTGTGAATCAGGCCTTCATGGTCGAATTGCTGCAAAGAAACCACTACTAAAGGACACCAATAATAAGAAGAGACCTGCTTGGGCCAAGAAACACGAGCAATGGACATTAGTCCGGTTGAAATTTGTCCTTTGGTCTGGAGTCCAAATTGGAGATTTTTGGTTCCAACCGCCGTGTCTTTGTGAGACACGTGTGGGTGAACGGATGATCTCCGCAAGTGTGGTTCCCACCGTTAAGCATGGAGGAGGAGGTGTTATGGTGTGGGGGTGCTTTGCTGGTGACACTGTCTGTGATTTATTTAGAATTCAAGGCACACTTAACCAGCATGGCTACCACAGCATTCTGCAGCAATATGCCATCCCATTTGGTTTGGGCTTAGTGGGACTATCATTTGTTTTTCAACAGGACAATGACCCAACACACCTCCAGGCTGTGTAAGGGCTATTTTACCAAGAAGGAGAGTGATGGAGTGCTGCATCAGATGACCTGGCCTCCACAATCCCCCGACCTCAACCAAATTGAGATGGTTTGGGATATGTCGGACCGCAGAGTGAAGGAAAAGCAGCCATCAAGTGCTCAGCATATGTGGGAACTCCTTCAAGACTGTTGGAAAAGCATTCCAGGTTAAGCTGGTTGAGAGAATGCTAAGTGTGTGCAAAGCTGTCATCAAGGCAAAGGGTGACTATTTGAATACTTTTTTGGTTACTACATGATTCCATATGTGTTATTTCATAGTTTTGATGTCTTCACTATTATCCTACAAAAATAGTAAAATAAAGAAAAACCCTTGAATGAGTAGGTGTTCTAAAATTTTTGACCGGTATTGTACAGTGGGGAAAAAAAGTATTTAGTTAGCCACCAATTGTGCAAGTTCTCCCACTTAAAAAGATGAGAGAGGCCTGTAATTTTCATCATAGGTACACGTCAACTATGACAGACAAAATGAGAAAAAATTATCCAGAAAATCACATTGTAGGATTTTTAATGAATTTATTTGCAAATTATGGTGGAAAATAAGTATTTGGTCACCTACAAACAAGCAAGATTTATGGCTCTCACAGACCTGAAAAAAAAAGGGTAAAGAAAAAGGTTATTTGCGGAGGGATAAGGTTAAACTAAGAACCGTTTTTATCTGAAGAACCGTTTTTTGAAGAAAGGGCTCTTTGACGATTGTATGGAAGGCAAAATTGATTATTTGGAAGGTAAGATGGGTTCTGCATAGAACCCTTCTGAATCTGAATAAGCTTTTTTATTGTAATATTTTTTTCTCTATTTGAAATAGTGTGTTATTGTTTACTTCAGTGTTTAAACTGTAACATCAGGAGTTTGAGTAAGATAGGTGTGAGAATATTTTTAACTGTACCAATATGGGAATATTTGTGCATGTATCTGGTATTCCCTTAATCACATATACAGTACTGACATAGTTGATATCGTTGCCATGATTTCTGTCTTTGAAATTTGTATTTTACATTTTACATTTACATTTTAGTCATTTAGCAGACGCTCTTATCCAGAGCGACTTACTGTGATTTCATAGAGCAGAGAGTAGGATAATAGAATGGAGTACTGTATGGTACACAGCAAATTGGCCAGTTGTACCTAGTGTTGATTTTTCAAATTGGCCAGTTTTACCTAGTGTTGATTTTTCAGTGTAACATTTCTAGTGTTGATTCAGGAGTTAAATTAACTTAACACTCAGTGGTGTAAAATAACAATAGTGTTGTTGTTAATAACTAGAGTTGTGTGAGTGTCATTTTTACTCTGTGTTGCTGTGTTGAGTAAAACACTAAAAACCACGCCCATCAATATCATATTTCCCAGCATGCTCTATTGCAGGTTGATTTTCATAATAGTTTCAATATCTGTGTTTTTGCATGTACATTGATTGGTTGATTAACCTTATGCTACACAAAGATAAATAACACCCGTTACTGAGATACAGTGCATTCGGAAAGTATTCAGATCCGTTAACTTTTTCACATTTTGTTATGTTACAGCCTTATTCTAAAATGTTTTAAATTGTTTTTTTTCCCCTCATCAATCTACACACAATACCCCATAATGAGAAAGCAAAAAACAGGTTTTTAGACATTTTTGCACATTTATTACAAATAAAAAACGGAAATATCACATTTACTTAAGTATTCAGACCCTTTACTCAGTACTTTGTTGAAGCACCTTTGGCAGCGATTACAGCCTCAAGTCTTCTTGGATATGACGCTACAAGTTTGGCACACTTGTATTTGGGGAGTTTCTCCCATTTCTCTCTGCAGATCTTCTCAAGCTCTGTCAGGTTGGATGGGGAGCGTCGCTGCACAGCTATTTTCAAGTCTCTCCAGAGATGTTTGCTTGGGTTCAAGTCTGGGCTCTGGCTGGGCCACTCAAGGACATTCAGAGATTTGTCCCGAAGCCACTCCTGCATTATCTTGGCTGTGTGCTTAGGGTCGTTGTCCTGTTGGAAGGTGAACCTTCGCCCCAGTCTGAGGTCCTGAGCGCTCTGGAGAAGGTTTTCATCAAGGATCTCGCTGTACTTTGCTCCTTTCATCTTTCCCTTGATCCTGACTAGTCTCCCAGTTTCTGCCACTGAAAAACATCCCCACAGCATGATGCTGCCACCACCATACTTCACCTTAGGGATGGTACCAGGTTTCCTCCAGACGTGACGCTTGGCATTCAGGCCAAAGAGTTCAATCTTGGTTTCATCAGACCAGAGAATCTTGTTTCTCATGGTCTGAGAGTCTTTAGGTGCCTTTTGGCAAATCCAAGCGGGCTGTCATGTGCCTTTTACTGAGGAGTGGCTTCCGTCTGGCCACTCTACCATAAAGGCCTGATTAGTGGAGAGCTGCAGAGATGGTTGTCCTTATGGAAGGTTATCCCATCTCCACAGAGGAACTCCGGAGCTCTGTCAGAGTGACCATCAGGTTCTTGGTCACCTCCCTGACCAAAGCCCTTCTACCCCAATTGCTCAGTTTGGCCGGGCGGCCAGCTCTAGGAAGAGTCTTGGTGGTTCCAAACTTCTTCCACTTAAGAATGATGGAGGCCACTGTGTTCTTGGGGACCTTCAATGCTGCAGAAATCTTTTGGTACCCTTCCCCAGATCTGTGCCTTGACACAATCCTGTCTCGGAGCTCTACGGACAATTCCTTCGACCTCATGGCTTGGTTTTTGCTCTGACATGCACTGTCAACTGTGGGACCTTATATAGACAGGTGTGTGCCTTTCCAAATCATGTCCAATCAATTTAATTTACCACAGGTGGACTCAAATTGTAGAAACAGCTCAAGGATGATCAATGGAAACAGGATGCACCTGAGCTCAATTTCGAGTCTCATAGCAAAAGGTCTGAATACTTATGTAAATAAGGTATTTCTGTTTTCTATTTCTAATACATTTGCAAACATTTCTAAAAAAACTGTTTTTCGCTTTGTCATTATGTGGTATTGTGTGTAGATTTATGAGGATTATAAAAAAATAAAAAAAATGTTTTAGAATAAGGCTGTAACGTAACAAAATGTGGAAAAAGTCAAGGAGTCTGAATACTTTCCGAATGCACTGTAGTTGTTCTAGTTGAGATGACTTATGTCGTCCCATTAGTCAATCTTCCCTACCCTGGCAGTCATTTTGAATGTAGATTGCAAGTGATTAAAAGTTCAAATTGTTGAATCTCCTCACTCTGGCTGGATTCCAATAGGAATTACACATAACTTTGCAAGCCAGCATAATGTGACTTGCAGGCCTGATGTGGCCTGTAAACCAGGAGTTTCTAGGTAGAACCATTTATAGGGGGTTCCATTAAGAACCCTGCATAGAGGGTTCTAGGTAGAACCATTTACAGGAGGTTCTATGAAGAACCCTGCATAAAGGGTTCTACGTAGAACCGTCTGCAAAGGGTTCTACCTATCACCAAAATGGGTTCCCCTATTGGGACAAACCGAAGAACCCTATATGGTTCAACTTAGCACCTTTTTTTCTAAGAGTATACACTGTGAGCTATGTGACCAGTCAGTCAAATGCATGTGATCTAGTTGCTTTGATTATCAGAATGTGCAATCGGACTTCTTCCGTGGCATGAATGGAGCAGGCAGTGAAGGACAAGGTGCTCACAGTGACTGTGAGGCCGGGCTGTCCAGCCGGACTCAGGGCGGTCCATGCCCGTGCTGCCGGAGGTGTCCAGGCTGGTGGAGGAGGCCATCCCATGGAGGCATCCTATTTGACCGGAACAGGGAGAGAGCTTTGGTTAGGTGGTGGCTCTCCCACGGGGGCTCGATGTTCATCCAGATCCGGAGCCAGCGGTAGGCCCAGATCTGGTCCAGTGCTGGATCAGGCAGTGTTGTATGGGCAGGGCTGGACATCAGACCCAGTGCTGGTTGTGGGTTTAGCAGTGATGTATCCTCAGGAGCTGGTGAAGGCGATGGACCTAGGAATGCAGCTGATGAGCCAAGGACAGGAACAGACATCGGACCCAGGGCTGGTGCTGGGTCGGCCAATGGAGATGGTCTGTCGACGGGAGTGGATGTCTGGACCAGGACTGTAATCTGGTCGGCCGGTGGGTCCAGGACAGAGCCGGACATCAGGCCCAGAGCTGGTGCTGGGTCTGGCATCTGCTGCTGGAACCCAAGGCACTGAGTGGGACTCTGGTTGGAGAGTCGGCTTGGGCATCATGTCCCGGCTGAACAGGTCTGCAAGGGCAGCAGGCAGTGTAGGGACCAGCACCAGAGTTATGTCCGGCGATGGCTAGTGTAGGTTGTGGTGCTGACTCGGGCACCGGTAGCTGCAAGTTTGGCTGGCAGTCTACAGGTGGAGCAGGCTGGAGTGCTGGCAGTTGCTGGTCGGGCTGCAGCTCTGGCGACATCTCTGCTTCCTGGAGCTCTGTTGGTTGCTGGTCAGGCTGAAGCACTGGCAATCACTCATCAAGGCTCGAGTGCTGCTCATGGTGGAACCGGCTGGGGTGCGGTGAGGAGCTAGGCCGGCTGCTGGAATGGCTTGGGCTCTGGTGGCTGTTGCTAGGCAGGCCTGAGCTCTGGCAGTCACTGGTCTGGCTACATCACTGGTGTCGAGTTGGCTGGCTAGAGCGCGTTGGACGCCTGGGGGCAGCTCTGGCGACTGCTGGTTTGAGGCCTGGAATTTGTTGATACAATGCAAGACATTATTGTTTGGTTGCTGGAGGTGGGACAATGGGCCGAAATACAGGACTGTCCCGCACAATCCGGGACATGTGGTCACCCTACGAGGGCACTGGCTGGAGAACTTCCTGTGGTGCTGGTGACCACCGGACATGCTGGAGTACGGGTGGCGGCTGAACTGGCTGGCAAGATCTGCCACTTTCAAGGAGCGGGATACTAATTTGGACGCTTTTAAGAAATCCCTCTACGACCGATGAGCCATCAAACAGGCAAGCGTCAATACAGGACTAAGATCGAATCCTACTACCCCGGCTCTGACGCTCGTCGGATGTGGCAGGGCTTGCAAACTATCAAGGATTACAAAGGGAAACCCAGCCGTGAACTGCCCAGTGACGCAAGCCTACTAGATGAGCTAAATCCCTTCTATGCTCGCTTCGAGGCAAGCAACACTGAACCATGAATTAGAGCACCAGCTACTCCGGACGACTGTGTGATCTCGCTCTCCGTAGCCGATGTGTGTAACAGGTTTACATTCACATTGCCAGAGGGTCGGATGGATTATCATGACGCATACTCAGAGCATGTGCTGACTATCTGGCAAGTGTCCACTGACATTTTGAACCTCTCCCTGACCCAGTCTGTAATACCTATATGTTTCAAGCAGACCACCATAGTCCCTGTGTCCAATAACGCCAAGGTAACCTGTCTAAATGACTCACCCATAGCACTCACAACTGTAGCCATGAAATGCTTTGAAAGGCTGGTCATGGCTCACATCAACACCATCATCCCAGACACCCTGGATCCACTCCAATTCACATACTACCCCAACAGAACCACAGATGACGTAATCTCAATTACACTCCATATTTCCCACACCCACCTGGACAAGAGAAACACCTACACTACCGGTCAAAAGTTTTAGAACACCTACTCATTCAAGTTATTTCCAATTTTTATTTTTTATTTTTTTAAACTATTTTCTACATTGTAGAGTAATAGTGAATACATCAAAACTATGAAATAACACATATGGAATCATGTAGTAACCAAAAAAGTGTTAAGCAAATCATTTATTTTAAATTTGAGATTTTTCAAATAGCCATCATTTGCCTTGATGACAGCTTTGCACACTATTGGCATTCTCTCAACCAGCTTCACCTGGAATGCTTTTCCAACAGTCTTGAAGGAGTTCCCACATATGCTGAGCACTTGTTGACTGCTTTTCCTGCGTTCCGACTCATCCCAAACCATCTCAATTTGGTTGAGGTCGGGGGATTGTGGAGGCCAGGTCATCTGATGCAGCACTCCATCACTCTCCTTATTGGTAAAATAGCCCTTACACAGCCTGGAGGTGTGTTGGGTCATTGTCCTGTTGAAAAACAAATGATAGTCCCACTAAGCCCAAACCAGATGGGATGGCGTATCGCTGCAGAATGCTGTGGTAGCCATGCTGGTTAAGTGTGCCTTGAATTCTAAATAAATCACAGACAGTGTCACCAACAAAGCACCCCCACACCATCACACATCTTCCTCCATGCTTCATGGAGGGAACCACACATGCGGAGATCATCCGTTCACCTACTCTGCGTCTCACAAAGACACGGCGGTTGGAACCAGAAATCTCAAATTTGGACTCATCAGAACAAAGGACAGATTTCCACCAGTCTAATGTCCATTGCTTGTGTTTCTTGGCCCAAGCAAGTCTCTTCCTCTTATTGGTGTCCTTTAGTAGCAATTCAATCATGAAGGCCTGATTCACATAGTCTCCTCTGAACAGTTGATGTTGAGATGTGTCTGTTACTTGAACTCTGTGAAAATTTAATTTGGGCTGCAATCTGAGGTGCAGTTAACGCTAATGAACTTATCCTCTGCAGCAGAGGTAACTCTGGGTCTTCCTTAGCCATGGCGGTCCTCATGAGAGCAAGTTTCATTATAGTGCTTGATGGTTTTTGCGACTGCACTTGAGGAAACTTTGGATTGACTGACCTTCATGTCTTAAAGTAATGATGGGCTGTCGTTTCTCTTTGCTTATTTGAGCTGTTCTTGCCATAATATGGACCTGGTCTTTTACCAAATAGGGCTATCTTCTGTATACCACCCCTACCTTGTCACAACACAACTGATTGGCTCAAACGCATTAAGAAGGAAAGAAATTCTGCAAATTAACTTTTAAGAAGTCACACCTGTTAATTGAAATGTATTCCAGGTGACTACCTCATGAAGCTGGTTGAGAGAATGCCAAGAGTGTGCAAAGCTGTCATCAAGGCAAAGGGTGTCTACTTTGAAGAATCAAAATATAAAATATATTTTGATTTGTTTAACACTTTTTTGGTAACTACATGATTCCATATGTGTTATTTCATAGTTTTCATGTCTTCACTATTATTCTACAATGTAGAAAATAGTAAAAATAAAGAAAAACCCTTGAATGAGTAGGTGTGTCCAAACTTGTGACTGGTACTGTATATATTCAGTATTTATTTTTTTATAACTAGACGCACTACAACCGAGGCGTGGGCGTTCGAAATGATGTGCACAGGGATGGTCAGACAGTCACTGGATGGACAACCCAACTTGGGATGAGGGGAGGTTTTAGCGGGGGGAATATTGGAGGACAATTAGAGGTTTACTTAATAGCAGCTACAGTACACTTAACAGTGCAAATAACATGGTACAGCTATATGGACACTAAATGATCATGGTACTTCTTAATGGTAAGTTTACAAACATATATTATGTTAAGTATAATTAAAACGTGTATCTCATTATGGTAAGTGGTGAAATACACATAGCTAGTTATAATTGTAATGGCTTAGCAGATACTAAGAAAAGACGATCAGTCTTTACCTGGCTAAAAGAGAAGGAATATAATATTTATTGTTAATAATAATAATAATAATAATATGCCATTTAGCAGATGCTTTTATCCAAAGCGACTTACAGTCATGTGTGCATACATTTTTATTGTTTACAGGAAACTGAATCTACACCTTTAGACGAAGTTGTATGGAAAAAGGACTGGGGGGCTAAATACATTTCTCCCATGGGCAAAGAAACTCAAAAGGAGTGATGATATTAATTAACAATAATTTTTATCCGAATGTTCAAGCAGATCCGTTCAAACAGATCCGCAAGGATTTGGCTCATTAATCTATTTGGTCCAAGAAATGATGATCCACGCTTCTTTGAAAATGTATTTAATAATTTATCAAGCTTACATGACTCAATTATTATGGTGGGAGATTATAATATGGTTTTAAGTTCCTCAATAGACCGTAAAGGAAATCACAATACAAAGTATCACCCTCATGCACTTAAGGAAATTACAAATGTCATGGATATACTGGAACTAGTGGATATATGGAGGCTTAAACATCCTGAACTAGTGAGATGTACATGGCGGAGGCTCAATCAAGCTAGTCGTCTTGACTACTTTCTTATGTCATTCTCACTGGACCAAAAGTTAAAAGAGTGTTGTTAGGGGACAGAATGCGGCCGGACCATCAAATAATTGAGGATATTGGAAATGTAATCAAAGCCTACTGGATTACAACTTGTTTTTAACCAACTTGTTTTTTCCTACATAACATACAGTTGAAGTCGGAAGTTTACATACACTTAGGTTGGAGTCATTAAAGCTTGTTTTTCAACCTCTCAACAAATTTCTTGTTAATAAACTATAGTTTTGGCAAGTCGGTTAGGACATCTACTTTGTCCATTAAACAAGTAATTCTTCCAACAATTGTTTACAGACAGATTATTTCACTTATAATTCACTGTATCACAATTCCAGTGGGTCAGAAGTTTACATACACTAAGTTGACTGTGCCTTTAAACAGCTTGGAAAATTCCAGAAAATGATGTCATGGCTTTAGAAGCTTCTGATAGGCTAATTGACATCATTTGTGTCAATTGGAGGTGTACCTGTGGATGTATTTCAATGCCTACCTTCAAACTCAGTGCCTCTTTGCTTGACATCATGGGAAAATCAAAAGAAATCAGCCAAGACCCCAGAAAAAAGAATTGTAGACCTCCACAAGTCTGGTTCATCCTTGGGAGCAATTTCCAAATGCCTGAAGGTACCACATTCATCTGTACAAACAATAGTACGCAAGTATAAACACCAAGGGACCACGCAGCCGTCATACCGCTCAGTAAGGAGACGCGTTCTGTCTCCTAGAGATGAACGTACTTTGGTGCAAAAAGTGCAAATCAATCCCAGAACAACAGCAAAGGACCTTGTGAAGATGCTGGAGGAAACAGGTACAAAAGTATCTATATCCACAGTAAAACAAGTCCTATATCGACTGTACGTTTTGTTTATTCCATATGTAACTCTGTGTTGTTGTTGTTTTTATCGCACTGCTTTGATTTATCTTGGCCAGGTCGCAGTTGTAAATGAGAACTTGTTCTCAACTGGCTTACCTAGTTAAATAAAGGTGAAATATTTTAATTTTTTTTTAAACCTGAAAGGCCGCTCTGCAAGGAAGAAGCCACTGCTCCAAAACCGCCATAAAAATGCCAGACTACGGTTTGCAACTGCACATGGGTACAAAGATCGTACTTTTTGGTGAAATGTCCTCTGGTCTGATGAAACAAAAATTTAACTGTTTGCCCATAATGACCATCGTTATGTTTGGAGGAAAAAGGGTGTGGCTTGCAAGCCGAAGAACACCATCCCAACCGTGAAGCATGGGGGTGGCAGCATCATGCTGTGGGGGTGCTTTGCTGCAGGAGGGCTGGTGCACTTCACAAAATAGATGGCATCATGAGGAAGGAAAATGATGTGGATATATTGAAGCAACATCTCAAGACATCAGTTAGGAAGTTAAAGCTTGGTCGCAAATGGGTCTTCCAAATGGACAATGACCCACAAGCATACTTCCAAAGTTGTGGCAAAATGTCTTAAGGACAACAAAGTCAAGGTATTAGAGTGGCCATCACAAAGCCCTGACCTCAAGTTTATAGACAATTTGTGGGCAGAACTGAAAAAGCGTGTGCGAGCAAGGAGGCCTACAAACCTGACTCAGTTACACCAGCTCTGTCAGGAGGAATGGGCCAAAATTCACCAAACTTATTGTGGGAAGCTTGTGGAAGGCTACCCAAAACATTTGACCCAAGTTAAACAATTTAAAGGCAATGCTACCAAATACTAATTGAGTGTATGTAAACTTCTGACCCACTGGGAATGTGATGAAAGAAATAAAAGCTGAAATAAATCATTCTCTCCACTATTATTCTGACATTTCACATTCTGAAAATAAAGTGGTGATCCTAACTGACCTAAGACAGGGAATTTTTACTAGGATTAAATGTCAGGAATTGTGAAACTGAGTTTAAATGTATTTGGCTAAGGTGTATGTAAACTTCAGACTTCAACTGTATCAGTCTGGTGTTTTCTGTAATGACCTTAGTGATCACTGTTTTACAGCCTATGTTCGTAATGGCTGCTCAATGAAACGACCTGTCCTGATTTGTCATAGACGCTTGCTAAAAAACTTTAATGAGCAAGCCTTACTTCATGAGCTGGCCTCTGTAAATTGATATAAAATCAGCTTGATCCCCTCTGTCGAAGATGCTTGGACCTTCTTTTTTGATATTTTCAGTGGTATTGTTAACAAACACGCTCCCATAAAGATAATTATAATTAAAAACAGGATCAGCCCCTGGTTCGACCGTGATCTGGTAGAGTTACTCCACCTCAAGAATTCCATTTGGCGAAAGGCTTGGCACACGCATACTCAGGCTGTCTGGCTCTCGTTCAGGCAAATGAGAAATAAGTGCACTCAGGCTATCCAAAGCCAAAGTTAGTTACTTTAAGGAGCAGTTCTCTCTCTGTGGGTCTAACCCCAAGAAGTTCTGGAAAACAGTTAAAGACCTTGAGAATAAAATGAAATAAAATTGTATTTGTCACATGCGCCGAATACAACAGGTGTAGACCGTAACGTGACATGCTTACTTACAAGCCCTTAACCAACAATGCAGTTCAAGAAATAGAGTTAAGAAAATATTTGTAAAAGTAAAAAATTAAATAAAAAGTAACACAATAAGAATACATAACAATAACAAGGCTATATACAGGGGGTACCGGTACCGAGTACTGTGCGGGGGTACAATGTAAATAGTCCGGGTGGCCATTTGATTAATTGTTCAGCAGTCTTATGGCTTGGGGGTAGAAGCTGTTAAGGACTTGGCGCTCCGGTACCGCTTGCCTTGCAGTAGCAGAGAGAACAGTCTATGACTTGGGTGACTGGAGTCTTTGACAAACCCTCCTCCTCCTCACAGATGCCCATGTCCCTTAATGTTGATGATGTGGTTGTTACTGACAAGGAGCACATGGCAGAGCTCTTTAATCACCACTTCATTAAGTCAGGATTCCTATTTGACTCAGCCATGCCTTATTGCCCGTCCAACATTTCCTCATCTCCCACCCCTTCTAATGCGACTAGCCTTGACGCTCCTCCCTCTTTTCCCCCTGCCCCGCTACAAAGTTTCTCCCTGCAGGCGGTCACTGAGTCTTAGGTGCTAAAGGAGCTCCTTAAACTTGACCCCCCCAAAACATCAGAGTCAGATGGTTTAGATCCCTTCTTCTTTAAGGTTGCAGCCCCTATCATCGCCAAGCCTATCTCTGACCTTTTTAACCTGTCTCTCCTCTCTGGGGAGGTTCCCATTGCTTGGAAGCCAGCCACGGGGCATCCTTTATTTAAAGGGGGAGATCAAGCTGATCCTAACTGTTATAGGCCAAATTCTATTTTGCCCTGTTTATCAAAAGTGTTGGAAAAACTTGTCAATAATCAACAAACTGGCTTTCTTGTTGTCTATAGTATTCTCTCTGGTATACAATCTGGTTTCCGCTCAGGTTATGGGTGTGTCACTGCTACCTTAAAGGTCCTAAATGATGTCACCATTGCCCTTGATTCTAAGCAATGTTGGGCTGCTATTTTTCTATTGACTTGGCCAAAGCTTTTGATGCGGTAGACCATTCCATTCTTGTGGGCTGGCTAAGGAGTATTGGTGTCTCTGAGAGGTCTTTGGCCTCGTTTGCTAACTACCTCTCTCAAAGAGTGCAGTGTATAAAGTCAGAACATCTGCTGTCTCAGCCACTGCCTGTCACCAAGGGAGTACGCCAAGGCTCGATCCTAGGCCCAACACTCTTCTCAATTTACATCAACAACCTAGCTCAGTCAGTAGGAAGCTATCTTATCCATTTATATGCAGATTATACAGTCTTATACTCAGCTGGCTCCTCCCCGGATTTTGTGTTAAACGCTCTACAACAAAGCTTTCTCTGCCCTTAACCTTGTTCTGAACACCTCCAAAACAAAGGTAATGTGGTTTGGTAAGAAGAATGCCCCTCTCCCCAATGGTGTGATTACTACCTCTGAGGGTTTAGAGCTTGAGGTATTCACCTCATACAAGTACTTGTGAGTATGGCTAGACGGTACACTGTCCTTCTCTCAGCACATATCAAAGCTGCAGGCTAAGGTTAAATCTAGACTTGGTTTCCTCTATCGTAATCGCTCCTCTTTCACCCCAGCTGCCAAACTAACTCTGATTCAGATGACCATCCTACCCATGCTAGATTATGGAGAGTAATTTATAGATCGGCAGGTAAGGGTGCTCTCGAGCGGCTAGATGTTCTTTATCATTCGGCCATCAGATTTGCCACCAATTCTCCTTATAGGACACATCACTGCAGTCTATACTCCTCTGTAAACTGGTCATATCTGTATACCCATCGCAAGACCCACTGGTTGATGCTTATTTATAAAACCCTCTTAGGCCTCACTCCCCCCCTATCTGAGATACCTACTGCTGCCCTCATTCTCCACATACAACACCCGTTCTGCCAGTCACATTCTGTTAAAGGTCCCCAAAGCACACACATCCCTGGGTTGCTCCTCTTTTCAGTACACTGCAGCTAGCGACTGGAATGAGCTGCAAAAACACTCAAACTGGACAGTTTTATCTCCATCTCTTCATTCAAAGACTCAATCATGGACACTCTTACTGACAGTTGTGGCTGCTTCGCGTGATGTATTGTTATCTCTACCTTCTTGCCTTTTTGCTGTTGTCTGTGCCCAATAATGTTTGTACCATGTTTTGTGCTGCTACCATGTTGTGCTGCTGCCATGTTGTGTTGCTACCATGTTGTTGTCATGTGTTGCTGCCATGCTATGTTGTTGTCTTAGGTCTCTCTTTTAGTAGTGTTGTGGTGTCTCTCTTGTCTGATGTGTGTTTTGTCCTATATTTTATTTTAAATCCCAGCCGCCATCCCCGCAGGAGGCCTTTTGCCTTTATTGTAAATAAGAATTTGTTCTTAACGGACTTGCCTAGTTAAATAAAGGTTAAATTAAAAAAATTAAATGACTAAACACATTTTAAGGACAGCAGCTTCCCTGAACACATCACCCCCCTCTGCTCCGAAAGCCTGTCCTCTCTGTTGATGTTCCACAGAACTCAGTGCGTCTCTCCACCTCTTCACAACTCAATCCTCTGCTCATCGATACCCATATAAGACCAGGGAGAATTCTGCCCCCAGGGAGAATTCTGCCCTGACGCCCTGAAAATGTCAGCTCCAATGACACAAGCCAGGAATGAATGCAGGAACGTGGCTCTCCTGTGGAAGCCAGAGTAAACGTTCTGAAGGAGCAGGATGGGCCTCTCTCTGGCTCTGGCTGGCTGTGTGGAGCTGCCTGGCCCTGGCCAGGCTCAGCTCAGAGCAGCATTCTGAAGCACATTTCTAACCTAAACACACAGCCTGCCTGCCTGCTACTGTCTCCTAATAAAGGCAGGATGGAGAGACAGCGGGATAGGGCAGGGTAGGGTTGGGCCTTACTCCATGCGACTGCTACTTCTGCTGCTGCACTGAGGGGGAGGGGTCGTTACAGGTAAGGTAGCTACTTGAAAAGATAAGAGAGCTTTAAGGAGAGTCTTGGGTTGCCCATAGGGCTCTGGTTAAAAGTAGTGTACTACAGTATTTAGGGAATAGAGTGCCATGTGGGACAGTGTCTTGTTTTTGTATATGTATCCTGTTCCAAGGTGCTGATTGGGATTGTGGAAGAAGAGATTCCCCTCACACTAAGTCCATCTGAGGCCCAAATAGCATTCTGCTACTATAGGAGTACAGTATACTCTATATCAAGAAGCCATGGCATGTTTGTAGACCACATCTACAACACCTCTTCATCCTGTGGATGTTTCAAGTCCATGCAGTTGCTGTGTACTGCTGAACAAGTATCAGTACAACAGAGCATCACACACGCACACACACACACACACACACACACACACACACACACACACACACACACACACACACACACACACACACACACACACACACACACACACACACACACACACACACACACACACACACACACACACACACACACACACACAAACACAAACACAAACACACACACACACACACACACAAACACACTGAACATCAGATCAATTGATGGTTGTACCATGGTGTTGGGTTTCCAGAGCTCAGTGTAGTGTAGGCTTTCTGACCACAGGACAGAGTAGAACAAAGATTCATACTGTATGCCACCAGGTTCCATAGCTGTTGGAAAATACCTACAGTATACACTGTAATATAGCCTACTATTGAGCTCCAAGGTTTTACTTTGATTGGTTGCAAGTGTTTGAGATGCTTAAGGTATTGAGGAGGTAATGGCAGATAAATATGCATCTGTGTTGGTAACTTTTGTAATATGAGCTTTAGCAAATCATGAACCCATGATGCCCTTGTAGTGAAGAGTACCAGTATAAAGCATACCTGATGTACTAAAGCAAAGTACCTGACCACAGTAATCCATTTAACTGCACAGGGTCAAAGGTCAAAGCCTGAAATATGTTCAGTGACCACCCACTGTGGGGGGTGTCCCAATAATCTCTCTTTTCTCATGAAGTGTACACTTGTTTACTACTTCTCAAAAATCTAAAAGCATTGGATTTCTCCCTACAACCGAGGCTTGTTTACATGTCATCTTACTGGGCCGGTCAAAGATAACTATGTGTATGTCTGTGTGTGTGTGTGTGTGTGTGTGTGTGTGTATGTGTGTATATGTGTGTGTGTGCTTGCGTGCGGGTATGTGTGTTTCGTACAGAGGGAGAGAGTTTAGTGAAAAGTAGCAGTAAACCTGTCTGTTTATTGTGATGGAGGTGACAGGTGTGGGAAAGGGACACTAAACAGCTGCAATATCCAGACTCAGTTCCTTCCAGCAGGCCCTCCCTTATACACAGACACACACATGCCACACACACACACACACACACACACACACACACACACACACACACACACACAAGCATTATATAAACAAAATCATGGGAAACTGAAGGCTTGACCTGCTGGACAGCATTGAAACACACACACACACACACAGAGACAGACAGGAACCACACACTGGCCAAACACATTCCTATCTGCACAATAGCTAGTAGCACCAAACATCTGCAGCCTTATTCAAGTCAGCTGAAATCAAAACCAATAGTGTTTTCTAGGAGGACAGCAAGAAGGGGGCACATACACACAGGTCCAAAAGAGTAAATATACCACTGACTACTTCCAGACAAACCAACTAATACATAGGAATGTAACGATTCACCGATACGATTCGGTCCCCGATTCAAATGTTTAAGATACTACTGCGTCGTTCCAAGGACCCCAAACTGATCCAAATGTAGCAAGCATCGGTCAGAAAATCGATTCAACCGTTACGAAACGCAAATTCATGATTATTATACTTTCCGAAAATACCTCATATTTTGTGACAACTGATGCGTCCTCTCCTTCAGTGTCAAACTAAGCATTTAACTGTGTTGACAGTCATTGATCTACAAGCGTGGCGGAGGTGTTACTGGCCTCCGCCCAATACCCTGCCCTGAACCTTAGTCACTGTTACTAGTCGACTATCACCCGGTACTCTACCCTGCACCTTAGAGACTGCTGCCCTATGTACATAGTCATTGAACACTGGTCACTTTAATCATTACATTTACATTTACGTCATTTAGCAGACGCTCTTATCCAGAGCGACTTACAGTTAGCACATACATTATTTTATCGAACCCACAACCCTGGCGTTACAAACGCCATGCTCTACCAACTGAGCTACATCCCCTGCCGGCCATTCCCTCCCCTACCCTGGACGACGCTGGGCCAATTGTGCGCCGCCCCATGGGTCTCCCGGTCGCGGCCGGCTACGACAGAGCCTGGATTCGAACCAGGATCTCTAGTGGCACAGCTAGCACTGCGATGCAGTGCCTTAGACCACTGCGCCACTCAGGAGACATATGTTTACATACTGTTTTACCCACTTCACATGTATATACTGTATTCTTTTCAAGGCTCATCCTATATAACTACTGCTGTACATACCTTTCCTATTCATATACTGTCCATACTGTCTATATACACCATTATATACACCATTATATTCAATATACACAGAGTGTACAAAACATTAATAAATACCATGGTTGAACATGCCCAATGGAATAACTACCTGGGACCAAAAATCAGTGTCTCTGGTGGATTTGGTCTGGCAGTGAATGCACTAAAAGAAAAGGGTTGCAAAGCATTTTACTCCATAAAAAGACAATTCTCAAAAATAAATATTACTATCCAAATCTGGTGCAAAATATTCAATTTAAAAAAAGCAAAAAACAAATTGGCTTTCTACCCAAACACAGAACAACAGAACACATACACACATTACATATACTAATAAACCAGCATGCTCATCAGAAAAGCAAAGGAAAAGTATTTACATGTTTTGTTGATTTTAAGAATGCTTTTGATTCCACATGGCATGATGGATTATATTACAAAACCCTCCAAAGCGGCGTTGCGGGTAAAGTACAACATCATAAAATCTATTTACTCGAACAACACGTAGTATTAAACTGAACAATAAAATAACAGAGTTTTTTGCACAAGGGCGGGGGGTGAGACAAGGGTGCAGTTTAAGTCCAACCCTGCTCAAAGTCTACATCAATGAACTAGCAGTGTTGTTGGACCGATCTGCAGCCTCTGGACTCACCCTCAAAGATGAGGAGGTCAGATTCCTGCTCTACGCAGATGACCTTGTCCTACTGTCACCAACAGAGCAAGGTCTACAGGAACAACTTAACATTCTTTGTGAATACAGCATTAACTGGGCAATCAAAATCAACTTTCAGAAAACCAAAGTCTTGATTTTCCAGAAAAAAGCCAGGAATCAGCAGCATACACTCCTTAAAATGAGGAAATACCATGGTTGAACATGCCCAATGGTACAACTACCTGGGACCAAAAAATATGTGTCTCTGGTGGATTTGGTCTGGCAGTGAATGCACTAAAAGAAAAAGCCTGGAATGAATTTTGCTCCATAAAAAGAAACATCTTAAAAATCAATATTCCTATCCAAATATGGTGCAAAATATTCAATAGTGTAATTTTACCAATTGCACTGTATGGAAGAGAGGTTTGGGGTCCAATCTGTAATTACGATTATAAGCATTGGGAGAAAAACCCAATAGAAAATCTACATACAGAATTCTGCAGATATATCCTACATATCCCAAAGAAAGTACCAAATAATGCATGCAGAGCGGAACTCGGAAGATTCCCTTTAATTGTAAATAGAAAGAAAAGGATACTAAAATCTTGGCACCATTTGAAATTAAGCCCCAAAACATCCTTACAATTCAAAGCACTGGAAACCCAAGAGCTGAACCCTGAAAAGAGTCCCCAATGTCAGCTGTTAAAAACACTAAACAACCCTATTATCCAAACACACAGGGAAATCAATCAAATTGTTGCAGAAATGAAAACCTCCTATATAAAAATTTTTGAAAATGAAACAAAAACACAGAATAAACTAAATTGCTATTTGGCCCTCAAAAGAGAATATAAATTGGCAGAATTTCTCTACTCCGTCAGAGATACAAAACGGAGACAGATCCTGACTAAATACCGGCTCAGCGACCAGCAATTGGCTATAGAAAAAGGGAGACACAAAAATACATGGCTACCCAAAGAGGAGCGTCTATGTAGTCATTGCATGACATGGGAGGTAGAAACAGAGATGTACTTTTTCCTCTACTTTGAGAAATATTACCAAATAAGATAATATTCTTTCAAGAAAATATCTAAATCAATTCCCAACTTCTGGGCATTTACTAATGACATAAAACTGGGAATTATTCTGGGTGAGGGAGAAACCGCAAATATTGCTGCCAGATATGTATATGATTGCCAGAGCCTGAGGGAAATCCCATGACCAGTAATTCCCTGAAGTATTTACATTGTATCTAACTTACAAGTAACCATCATCCGTATACATTTTGTTGTTTATTTATTAGCCATTCTTTATTTTTATTTTTATAATCATATTTTTATTTAATGAAATGTATCGACTGAAGATTAGACAATACAACTGAATTAGGAAGGTGTTCTTAATGTATTGTACACTCAGTGTATATAGGCTATATTCCACCGCTCACCTTCCCACAATCCCCTGCGCATTGCTCCGCGTGCTCCCGTTGAAAATTGATGGGGGCGAAACTTCGTCTGGTGAATTCGGAAGTGGTGGAAATCCTACGTTACTGATCTTGCACATCTGCGCGGCTTGTGTGATATTAGGCTTTATTAGTTGAGTGACAACCTATGTAATTTGCTAGGTTATTCTTATCTACAGTGGGGAGAACAAGTATTTGATATACTGCCAATTTTGCAGGTTTTCCTACTTACAAAGCTGTAGAGGTCTGTAATTTTTATCATAGGTACACTTCAACTGTTAGAGATGGAATCTAAAAGAAAAATCCAGAAAATCACATTGTATGATTTTTAAGTAATTAGTTTGCATTTTATTGCATGACATAAGTATTTGATACATCAGAAAAGCAGAACTTAATATTTGGTACAGAAACCTTTGTTTGCAATTACAAAGATCATACGTTTCCTGTAGGTCTTGACCAGGTTTGCACACACTGCAGCAGGGATTTTGGCCATCTCCTCCATACAGACCTTCTCCAGATCCTTCAGGTTTCGGGGCTGTCGCTGGGCAATACGGACATTCAGCTCCCTCCAAAGATGTTCTATTGGGTTCAGGTATGGAGACTGGCTAGGCCACTCCAGGACCTTGAGATGCTTCTTACGGAGCCACTCCTTAGTTGCCCTGGCTGTGTGTTTCGGGTCATTGTCATGCTGGAAGACCCAGCCACGACCCATCTTCAATACTCTTACTGAGGGAAGGAGGTTGTTGGCCAAGATCTCGCGATACATGGCCCCATCCATCCTCCCCTCAACACGGTGCAGTCGTCCTGTCCCCTTTGCAGAAAAGCATCCCCAAATAATGATGTTTCCACCTCCATGCTTCATGGTTAGGATGGTGTTCTTGGGGTTGTACTCATCCTTCTTCTTCCTCCAAACACGGCGAGTGGAGTTTAGACCAAGAAGCTCTATTTTTGTCTCATCAGACCACATGACCTTCTCCCATTCCTCCTCTGGATCATCCAGATGGTCATTGGCAAACTTCAGACGGGCCTGGACATGCGCTGGCTTGAGCAGGGGAACCTTGCGTGCCCTCAGGATTTTAATCCATGACGGCGTAGTGTGTTACTAATGGTTTTCTTTGAGACTGTGGTCCCAGCTCTCTTCAGGTCATTGACCAGGTCCTGCCGTGTAGTTCTGGGCTGATCCCTCACCTTCCTCATGATCATTGATGCCCCACGAGGTGAGATCTTGCATGGAGCCCCAGACCAAGGGTGATTGACCGTCATCTTGAACTTCTTCCATTTTCTAATAATTGCGCCAACAGTTGTTGCCTTCTCACCAAGCTGCTTGCATATTGTCCTGTAGCCCATCCCAGCCTTGTGCAGGTCTACAATTGTATCCCTGATGTCCTTATACAGCTCTCTGGTCTTGGCCATTGTGGAGAGGTTGGAGTCTGTTTGATTGAGTGTGTGGACAGGTGTCTTTTATACAGGTAACGAGTTCAAACAGGTGCAGTTAATACAGGTAATGAGTGGAGAGCAGGAGGGCTTCTTAAAGAAAAACTAACATGTCTGTGAGAGCCGGAATTCTTACTGGTTGGTAGATGATCAAATACTTATGTCATGCAATAAAATGCAAATTAATTACTTAAAAATCATACAATGTGATTTTCTGGATTTTTGTTTTAGATTCCGTCTCTCACAGTTGAAGTGTACCTATGATAAAAATTACAGACCTCTACATGCTTTGTAAGTAGGAAAACCTGCAAAATCGGCAGTGTATCAAATACTTGTTCTCCCCACTGTATGTTTTAGGTTCACCATCAGCAATAGTTTTGGTAGTTAGGCTTTAAACAATCAGTGTATATGGTCATTTTTAGATATACAGGGTAAAGTTCATAATTTCACAACGAGGAATCCCTTTTTCTAGGCACACCGCATGGCCTTAGTAGGAGGAAAAAATAAGCTCACGGTCATAACCATTTGATTTTGAGATGGGGTGAAATCCAAAGTTGTGCTATATAGTCATTATTTACGTCATGCCTAATTTGTAAATGGTAAATATTGATACATTACTAGCTCAAGCAAAAATGACAAGTTAATTAGTGGGTGATGGTGATTTCAGAACCAAAGTGGGGGGACAAAAAACATATGCTAATCTGATAGTGATAGCGGGGTGGTAGATGCCTAGTCTCCTTTATGGCTCAGATCAGGTGCCTACATAGCATGCGCCATAGACATACATCATTTACACACACACATAATACATACACCATAGACATACATCATTTACACACACTCATGAGCTCCATCAGATTGAAAAATGAATATGTTTATGCAACAAATGTTAGTTAGTGCATTGAATCGTATCGCATCAAACCGAATCGATTCGTTCTCTAATCAAACCGAATCGCACCAACTTGTTTCAAACTATGACGCATCGTTTCTGTATCATATCGGAGCCCATGTATCGAATCGCCTAGAAAAGGAAAGATGCAGATCCCTACTAATACACGACAGCAACAAATAGATTTACAGCAAATCCTGTTTCTGTCTGAGATTTACAACGCAACACAGGCTGTATATCTAGACGTAGTCAGAGGATATATTGAGACTATAACCCAGAGATTCAGGAGGTGACTGATGACGTTTTAGCCAACATAAAATCTATTTTGAGGCCTTCTGAGGTAAGGCATGACTCCCCATACAGTGGGTTTGGGGTTTACAGTGGTGTGATCTGCGTTCTGCAGTAGACAGTAGAGTTCCCTTTTATCTTAACCCCAGGCTAAATGGGAGAGCTCTTAAATAAGATAAGATAGAATTTTACTAATCCCCCAAAGGGGACATTTTATTGCATTTTGGGTCATATTCAATGAAGAGGTGTACATAGGTCCTATGAATGACTCAATCCATATCTAAATCATACACATTCACCTCAACATTGAAAGATGAATACCACAAAGTACTAGACTAGCAAGTCTTAAGTAAACAAAAAGAGGACGGAAGGTAATGCACTTACTTTCCCTTGGTTCCAACTACATTCAAACTCAGCATGTGATTGATATTGTGGCGCAACACCACAATAGTGAAGTCCACCTGTCCTGAAAAAAATAAAATAATTCAGGGTTTTGAAGCCAAGGAAGGAAAAAAGTCTTATTAATCCCGGGAGGCCAGTAGTCTGTTCAGTGGTGAGGAGGCTGGAGGTGGTACAGGTGTGACAGGGTTAGGGTTAGGGTCCACACCTTCCCAAAGGAGGAGCAGGATTCAGCCTCATCCACGATAGAGAAGATAGCTTCAGCAGCCGACAAATATAGAACGGTGCTTTCCAGAGCACTCTGGAGAAAGCTGGGCCAAATAAATCAGTCCAGGAATGAGATACAGCAGAGAAAAGACGAGAGGGGAAGAGAGGGGTACGGAGAGGTGGGCAGGAAATGGGGTTAGGGAGGGAGTGAAAGAGGAGGAGAGGGGAGACAAAAAATAAACAGGGGTAGTAAAAAAGAAGCAATAGTCCACAGGTGGTTCTTCTTCAAACTATTCCAAAAGTTCTCAATTCTAACTTCCTTCAAATCTACTGTAAAATAGTCCAACATTCCATCAACCGGTCCGCTGTCCCTGCCTGCCGGATTTTCAAAATGTCCATCCTAACAACTAACATTAGGCCTCTGACAGTCTCACGCTAAGAAGCAGTGAGATGCCGGCCTTGCACGTTTCCGCGACTGTGCTGAGGAGGACTGTGTGCCAAAAGCGTCGTGGTGGTAACTTCATACAGGAGCAACCATGTATGGGCTGAAGAGAGGAGCTTTGATAGCGGGGAATCTGCCATAAATAGCCAGGGAGACGGCTAGCTCGGAGGGAGAGAGGGATCGAATCAGCTGTTGGAACAACAATCTAGTCTACCCCTGCAGCTCCAGCAGTTCACACAAACAGGGCTCCACTTTCACCATGCTGGGAAGAGCAGGGCTAACTAACGCCATAGATCTATAACACAAAGGAGTGCAGCATAGCAGACACATAAGGTGTTTCTCGACCAGGGTTGGGGTCAATTTGAATTGAATGCAGTCAATTCAGGAAGTAAACTCAATAATTCAATAATTGAAAAAATTATATGTATTTTCAATTACTTCTCAATAAACTGAAAAGAAGAAGGTTTTAAAGTTTTTTAATTCAAATCTCTTCTTAAATTGACTCCCTTCAATTCGAATTGACCCCAACTCTGTTCTCGACAGAACAATACAAAGCATGAGCTGACTCACACCCCTTAATAGATACAGAGGTGCTGACTAACGGAAAGGTAAACTTATAACACTTTGTAGAGTCGCACCCTCTATACAGGTAACTGCCAAAATAAAGGAAACACTAGAATAAATGAGGGATACAAAGTATAATGAAAGCAGGTGCTCCACACAGGTGTGGTTCCTGAGTTAATTAAGCAATTAACATCCCATAATGCTTTAAACATGTGCATGTATTTATCTTCTGACAAAACAAAAGCTGATTCAAAGGGGGTGTGGCGGGCTTCAAAACTCTTCCATGGTTGGATACACATGAGTGTCCTCGACGAAAGGTGGCTATCGAGGAGGGGAGGACACTCTTCCTTTTGCCTACTAATGAATTGACACACTCCTCGACCACTCAACCACTTATTGGTTTCCGGGTCACGGAAGAGAGGACTGAGGAGAGAGGACAGAGGGCAGACTTTTGCCTAAACGAGAAAACCCTTTTGATGCTCATGTGTAACCTACCGTGGAATTGTTTTGAAATCTGCCACACCCCCTTTGTTGGCTAATCACCACTGTCCTGAAGCTAACCCCAGTTAGCCTTGAGCTAGCCTCGAGCCAAGCCCATCTCCCGGCTATCTACCTCTCTGTCAACCGGACAGGACCTCCTGGTGTTGACACGGAGCCCCGCCGATCCATCACGACTGGTCTGCCGACGTAATCGTCTGATGTGGTTTCAACAGGCTTCCCGTTGCGACGACCATGAAGATCCATCTGCTAGCACCAGCCCGCTAGCACACGCAATCAACAGCCGTGCCTCCAGCTCGCCTGTAGCATAGCAGCCACTTAACTGCTCCCGGACTTACTTATTGCTGTTCACTGGACCTTATGATCACTCAGCTACACAGCTGATGCCTGCTGGACTGTTCCTTTATACGGTACCCCATCCTGTTTAGCCTCAGCTCAAACTTTCATCGCCATTACCAGCTGTTGTCTTAGCTCTCTCGAATAGCACCTGTGACTGCTTTATGCCTCTCTCCCATGTCAATATGCCTTGCCTATTGCTGTTTCGGTTAGTTCTAACTGTACTTTTTCAATGTAGAGCCCCCAGTCCTGCTCAACCTGTCTCAGATAGCTCCTTTGTCCCACCCCCCATACACGCGGAGACCGGCTCAATTGGTGCCTCCAGTGATGCTATCTCTTTCATCTTTACCCAACGCTTAGGTTTACCTCCACTGTACTCATATCCTTCCATATCCTTGTCTGTACATAATGCCCTGTATCTATTCTACAACGCCCGGAAATCTGCCCCTTTTTTTCTCTGTACCCAACGCACTAGAAGACCAGTTCTTAAAGCCTTTAGCCGTATCCTTATTCTACTCCTCCTCTGTTCCTCTGGTGATGTAGAGTTTAACCCAGGCCCTGTAGCCCCCAGTATCACTCCTGCTCCCCAGGCGCTATCATTTGTTGACTTCTGTAACCGCAAAAGCCTTGGTTTTTTGCATGTTAACATCAGAAGCCTCCTCCCTAAATTTGGTGGCTTAGGAAGGCCACCAAAGATTCTGAAATGTCCATTCCCAACTACATTTTCCGTCTAGATAGAACTGCCAAAGGGGGCGGAGTTGCAATCTACTGTAGAGATAGCCTGCAGAGCTCTATCATACTATCCAGGTCTATGCCCAAACAGCTTGATCTTCTACTTCTAAAAATCCACCTTTCCAGAAATAAGTCGCTCACTGTTGCCACTTGCTACAGACACCCCTCAGCCCCCAGCTGTGCCCTGAACACCATATGTGAATTGATTGCTCCCCATCTATCCTCAGAGTTCGTATTGCTTGGTGACCTAAACTAGATGCCCTCAATCTCACACAAATTATCAAGGAACCTACCAGGTACAACCCTAAATCCGTTAACATGGGCACCCTCATAGATATCATCCTGACTGATTTACCCTCTAAATACACCTCCGCTGTCTTCAACCAGGATCTCAGCGATCACTGCCTCATTGCCTGCGTCCGTAATGGGTCCGCGGTCAAACGACCACCCCTCATCACTGTCAAACGCTCCCTAAAACACTTCAGCGAGCAGGCCTTTCTAACTGACCCGGCCCGGGTATCCTGGGTGGATATTGACCTCATTCCGTCAGTAGAGGATGCCTGGTTGTTCTTAAAAAGTGCTTTCCTATCCATCTTAAATAAGCATGCCCCATTCAAAAAATTCAGAACTAAGAACAGATATAGCCCCTGGTTCACCCCAGACTTGACTGCCCTTGAGCAGCACAAAATCATCCTGTGGCGTACTGCATTAGATTCGAACAGCCCCCACGATATGCACTTTTTCAGGGAAGTCAGGAACCAATATACACAATCAGTTAGGAAAGCAAAGGCTAACTTTTTCAAACAGAAATTTGCATCCTGTAGCACTAACTCCAAAAAGTTTTGGGACACTGTAAAGTCCATGGAGAATAAGAGCACCTCCTCCCAGCTGCCCACTGCACTGAGGCTAGGAAACACTGTCACTACCGATAAATCTACAATAATCTAAAATTTCAACATGCATTTTGCTACGGCTGGCCATGCTTTCCACCTGGCTACCCCTACCCCGGCCACCAGCTCTGCACCCTCCGCTGCAACTTGCCCATGGGTGTACCTCAGCCACGCTCAAGGTCCTAAACGATATAATAACCACGATCGATAAAAGACAGTACTGTGCAGCTGTCTTCATTGACCTGGCCAAGGCTTTTGACTCTGTCAATCACTGCATTCTTATTAGCAGACGAAATAGCCTTGGTTTCTCAAATGACTGCCTCGCCTGGTTCACCAACTACTTCTCAGATAGAGTTCAATGTGTCAAATCGGAGGGCCTGTTGTCTGGACCTCTGGCATTCTCTATGGGGGTGCCACAGGGTTCAATTCTCGGGCCGACTCTATTCTCTGTGTATATCAATGATGTCGCTCTTGCTAATGGTGACTCTCAGATCCACCTCTACGCAGACGACACCATTTTGTATACATCTGCCCCTTCATTGGACACTGTGTTAACAAACCTCCAAACGAGTTTCAATGCCATACAACACTCCTTCCGTGGCCTCCAACTGCTCTTAAACGCTAGTAAAACTAAATGCATGCTCTTCAATCGAACACTGCTTGCACCCGCCTGCCCGACTAGAATCACTACTCTCGGCGGGTCTGACTTAGAATATGTGGACAACTACAAATACCTAGGTGTCTGGTTAGACCGTAAACTCTCCTTCCAGACTCACATTAAGCATCTCCATTCCAAAGTTAAATCTAGAATTGGCTTCCTATTTCGCAACAAAGCCTCCTTCACTCATGCTGCTAAACATGCCCTCGTAAAACTGACTATCCTACCGATCCTTGACTTCGGCGATGTCATTTACAAAATAGCTTCCAACACTCTACTCAGCAAATTGGATGTAGTCTATCACAGTGCCATCCGTTTTGTCACCAAAGCCCCATATACTACCCACCTTTGTGACCTGTACGCTCTCGTTGGCTGGTCCTCACTACATATTCGTCGCCAAACCCACTGGCTCCATGTCATCTATAAATCACTTCTAGGCAAATCACTGCCTTATCTTAGCTCATTGGTTACCATAGCAACACCCACCCGGAGACACTTATCTCCCTCACTATCTTTAAGCATCAGTTGTCAGAGCAGCTTACCGATCACTGCACCTGTACACAGCCCATCTGAAATTAACCCACCCAACTACCTCATCCCCATATTGTTATTTATATTGTTATTTATTTTGCTAATTTGCATCATCTTCTGCACATCTATCACTCCAGTGTTAATATTAAATTATAATTGTAATTATTTTGCACTATGGCCTATTTATTGCCTTACCTCCATAACTTACTACATTTGCACACACTGTATATAGATTTTCTATTGTGTTATTGACTGTAGGTTTTGTTTATTCCATATGTAACTCTGTGTTGTTGTTGTTTTTATCGCACTGCTTTGCTTTATCTTGGCCAGGTCGCCGTTGTAAATGGGAACTTGTTCTCAACTGGCTTACCTGGTTAAATAAAGGTTAAATAAAAAATAAATAAATACAAAAATCAGCTTTTGTTTTGTCAGAGGAGAAAAACATGCACAAGTTTAAAAACAATATGCTATGTTTTATCTATGAAATGTCTTGCACAACTAACTTAATTTGTTTTGAGCACTTTACAAATTTATTTTGGGATCCACCCCTGTAAACGTCATTTGCCTAATGACATGCAAGTGGAGAAGGACCGTCTCATTTCAAGCAAGTGCATTTCCATCCACGTTTACTCTCCTTGCCGACTCTCCTCGATGAACTTTGACCTTTTTCAAAAGAGGCGAGAGGACGGAGGAGAGAAGACGCAGCAGGTGAGCAAATCTACAGTGCCTTCAAAAAGTATTCACACCCCTTGACTTTTTCCACATTTTGTTGTGTCACAGTCTGAATTTAAAATTGATTAGATATATAATTTTTTTTGTCACTGGCTTACACACAATACCCCATAGTGTCAAAGTGGAATTAAGTTTTTAGAAATGTTTACAAATTAATTAAAAATGAAAAGCTGAAATGTCTTCAGTCAATAAGTATTCAACCGCTTTGTCATGACTTGCCCTCATGGGTTGAGGATCAAACATTCCTGCTAGGCAAAGGTTTGAACACCCCCATTCCTGGGGGCCAGTTTTATGACTTAACAGCCGGTCATAAATAGTTTGCAGAAAATGACTCCTTTTGGTCTCTAGTATGGAAGCCTTCCCGCCAAGACTCCAACATCCAAAAGTGGATAGTGAAACAATATTCCTACTTAAAAGAATGTGGGAAATGGTCAGTGGGGATCTAAAGAATAATCATGTAATATTTTTTATTATTTTGTGATGTCATTAAGGATGGTATCAATTAATAACTGTAACTCGGAAAGTGTACATATTCTATCTACAGTGAGGGAAAAAAGTATTTGATCCCCTGCTGATTTTGTACGTTTGCCCACTGACAAAGACATGATCAGTCTATAATTTTAATGGTAGGTTTATTTTAACAGTGAGAGACAGAATAACAACAAAAAAATCCAGAAAAACGCATGTCAAAAATGTTATTCATTGATTTGCATTTTAATGAGGGAAATAAGTATTTGACCCCTCTGCAAAACATGACTTAGTACTTGGTGGCAAAACCTTTGTTGGCAATCACAGAGGTCAGACATTTCTTGTAGTTGGCCACCAGGTTTGCACACATCTCAGGAGGGATTTTGTTCCACTCCTCTTTGCAGATCTTCTCCAAGTCAGTAAGGTTTCCAGGCTGACGTTTGGCAACTCGAACCTTCAGCTCCCTCCACAGATTTTCTATGGGATTAAGGTCTGGAGACTGGCTAGGCCACTCCAGGACCTTAATGTGCTACTTCTTGAGCCACTCCTTTGTTGCCTTGGCCGTGTGTTTTGGGTCATTGTCATGCTGGAATACCCATCCACGACCCATTTTCAATGCCCTGGCTGAGGGATCTCACCCAAAATTTGATGGTACATGGCCCCGTCCATCGTCCCTTTGATGCGGTGAAGTTGTCCTGTCCCCTTAGCAGAAAAACACCCCCAAAGAATAATGTTTCCACCTCCATGTTTGACGGTGGGGATGGTGTTCTTGGGGTCACAGGCAGCATTCCTCCTCCTCCAAACACGGTGAGTTGAGTTGATGCCAAAGAGCTCGATTTTGGTCTCATCTGACCACAACACTTTCACCCAGTTCTCCTCTGAATCATTCAGATGTTCATTGGCAAACTTCAGACGGCCAGGTATATGTGCTTTCTTGAGCAGGGGGACCTTGCGGGCGCTGCAGGATTTCAGTCCTTCACGGCGTAGTGTGTTACCAATTGTTTTCTTGGTGGCTATGGTCCCAGCTGCCTTGAGATCATTGACAAGATCCTCCCGTGTAGTTCTGGGCTGATTCCTCACCGTTCTCATGATCATTGCAACTCCACGAGGTGAGATCTTGCATGCAGCCCCAGGCCGAGGGAGATTGACAGTTATTTTGTGTTTCTTCCATTTGCGAATAATCACACCAACTGTTGTCACCTTCTCACCAAGCTGCTTGGCGATGGTCTTGTAGCCCATTCCAGCCTTGTGTAGGTCTACAATCTTGTCCCTTGACATCCTTGGAGAGCTCTTTGGTCTTGGCCATGGTGGAGAGTTTGGAATCTGATTGATTGATTGCTTGTGTGGACAGGTATCTCTTGTGTGGACGTTCCATCATGTTCACAGAGATCGTGTGAACATGATGGAACGCCCCTTTTACCCCGGGTGCATAAAAAGCCTTGAAAAGCAAATCAAACTTTAGACCAGCAGACGTGAAGCGTGAGCTAAACGTTGCAAAATGGTTTAAAACTACAACTCCATTACCAAAGGAAGACCAGCAGACGTGAAGCGTGAGCTAAACGTTACAAAATGGTTTAAAACTACAACTCCATTACCAAAGGAAGACCAGCAGACGTGAAGCGTGAGCTAAACGTTACAAAATGGTTTAAAACTACAACTCCATTACCAAAGGAAGACAAGCAGACGTGAAGCGTGAGCTAAACGTTGCAAATGGTTGAATTTCTACCAGACCAGCAAGACCAGAAAACGTGAGACGTTAGTCCACACGTTTGAAATGGAGAAACTCTGAAACTCTCAACCTCTACACGAGGTGAAGAAGAAGACAATGCACTAGACCTTATCATTTCAGTCTGCAGCTGGCATGTATAGTCGACTAGAGAACTTTCACTAAAGATATGAATTGGGAAGGACAATTTTCACAATTCCTGACATTTAATCCTAGTAAAAATTCCCTGTTTTAGGTCAGTTAGGATCACCACTTTATTTTAAGAATGTGAAATGTCAGAATAATAGTAGAGAGAATGATTTATTTAAGCTTTTATTTCTTTCATCACATTCCCAGTGTGTCAGAAGTTTACATACACTCAATTAGTATTTGGTAGCATTGCCTTTAAATTGTTTAACTTGGGTCAAACGTTTCGGGAAGCCTTCCACAAACTTCCCACAATAAGTTGGGTGAATTTTGGCCCATTCCTCCTGACAGAGCGGGTGTAACTGAGTCAGGTTTGTAGGCCTCCTTGCTCGGACACGCTTTTTCAGTTCTGCCCACACATTTTCTATAGGATTGAGGTCAGGGCTTTGTGATGGCCACTCCAATACCTTGACTTTGTTGTCCTAAGCCATTTTGCCACAACTTTGGAAGTATGCTTGGGGTCATTGTCCATTTGGAAGACCCATTTGCGACCAAGCTTTAACTTCCTGACTGATGTCTTGAGATGTTGCTTCAATATATCCACATAATTTTCCTTCCTCATGATGCCATCTATTTTGTGAAGTGCACCAGTCCCTCCTGCAGCAAAGCACCCCCATAGCATGATGCTGCCACCCCCGTGCTTCACGGTTGGGATGGTGTTCTTCGGCTTGCAAGGTACCCCCTTTTTCCTCCAAACATAATGATGGTCATTATGGCCAAACAGATCTATTTTTGTTTCATCAGACCAGAGGACATTTCTCCAAAAAGTACGATCTTTGTCCCCATTTGCAGTTGCAAACCGTAGTCTGGCTTTTTTATGGCGGTTTTGGAGCAGTGGCTTCTTTCTTGCTGAGCGGCCTTTCAGGTTATGTCGATATTGGACTGGTTTTACTGTGGATATAGATACTTTTGTACCTGTTTTCTCCAGCATCTTCACAAGGTCCTTTGCTTTTGTTCTGGGATTTATTTGCACTTTCGCATCAAAGTACGTTCATCTCTAGGAGACAGAACGCGTCTCCTTCCTGAGCGGTATGACGGCTGCGTGGTCCCATGGTGTTTATACTTGAGTACTATTGTTTGTACAGATGAATTTGGTACCTTCAGGCGTTTGGAAATTGCTCCCAAGGATGAACCAGACTTGTGGAGGTCTACTATTTTTTTCTGAGGTCTTGGCTGATTTATTTTGATTTTCCCATGATGTCAAGCAAAGAGGCACTGAGTTTGAAGGTAGGCCTTGAAATACATCCACAGGTACACCTCCAATTGACTCAAATGATGTCAATTAGCCTATCAGAAGCTTCTGAAGCCATGACATCATTTCCTGGAATTTTCCAAGCTGTTTAAAGGCACAGTGAACTTAGTGTATGTAAACTTCTGACCCACTGGAATTGTGATACAGTGAATTATAAGTGAAATAATCTGTCAGTAAACAATTGTTGGAAAAATTACTTGTGTCATGCACAAAGTAGATGTCCTTACCGACTTGCCAAAACTATAGTTTGTTAACAAGACATTTGTGGAGTGGTTGAAAAACAAGTTTTAATGACTCCAACCTAAGTGTATGTAAACTTCCGATTTCAACTGTATATCTTCTAATAGTTTAATTCGGGAGATGGTAACTCATTAAACAACTTCTTCCGTGGTGCCCCAAATTCCTAATGAGTTAATTGTTACATGATTAATTTAATTGAGTGACAATTAAACATAGTTAGGTGAATCGATAAATAACAGTCATACATTAAAGTAAGTCACGTCACGACACCTTTGTAATGGCAAGCCTAAATAAATTCAGGAGTAAAATTGTGCTTAACAAATCACATAAAAAGTTGCACGGACTCACTCTGTGTGCAATAATAGTGTTTAATATTATTTTTGAATGACTACCTCATCTCTGTACCCCACACATACAATTATCTGTAAGCTCCCTCAGTCGAGCAGTGAATTTCAAACACAGATTCAACCACAAAGACTAGGGAGGTTTTCCAATGCCTCGCAAAGAAGGGCACCTATTGGTAGATGGGTAAAAATAAAAAAAGCAGACATTGAATATTTCTTTGAGCATGGTGAAGTTATTCATTACACTTTGGATGGTGTATCAATACACCCAGTCACTACAAAGATACAGGCGTCCTTCCTAACAGTTGCTGGAGAGGAAGGAAACCACTCAGGGAATTCACCATGAGGCCAATGGTGACTTTAAAACAGTTACAGAGTTTAATGGCTGTGATTGAAGAAAACTGAGAATGGATCAACAACATTGCAGTTACTCCACAATACTAACCTAATTGACAGTGTGAAAAGAAGGAAGCTTGTACAGAATACAAATATTCAAAAACATGCACTAAAGTAATACTGCAAAAACTGTGGAAAAGCAATTAACATTTTGTCCTGTGTCAAGAGTAGTAGGCTAAAGCCCAGTTTTCTGTGACATTTTAGTGACAGAGGTCATGGGTAAGAAGGCCCCACTTGCATACACCCACACACACACTCATAATGAAGTTTCACTTTCACTCACATATGGAGCACAAAGAAGAAGGAACATTGAGAGAGAATTGACATTGATTAAAGAGAAGAAGAAAAATAATACGAAATTAATTCGGACTGGAATTTATTAAAATAATAATTAAAGGTTAAATATGTTAAATGTTAAAGGTAGAAATCATAGGGAAATATACAGTGGGAGATATTAAAGGATGATTAAAGTAATTTCAGTAAAATGGTTAAGAATGTTATAATGTTGTTTGCTTTAAGGTATGATGCATATAGACTATGTTTGTTAGGCTTCGAGGACAAGGCCTTAGGGCCTGTAGGAGGTTGATAATGAGATGTTATAGTGATGAAATGTTATAATGTTGAAGTGTTTAAAATGTTGGATGTTTAGGATGTAATGGGAGTAATAAATTAGGTTGGAGTGAGATTAGAATTGAGTGGAGTAAGAAAGGTTAATGTTTAAAAATAAATGTTTTAAAAGTTAATAATAACTTTTGGGGCGGCAGGTAGCTTAGTGGATAAGAGCGTTGTGCCAGTAACTGAAAGGTCGCTGGTTCTAATCCCCGAGCTGACTAGGTGAAAAATCTGTCGATGTGCCCTTAAGCAAGGCACTTAACCCTAATTGCTCCTGTAAGTCACTCTGGATAAGAGCGTCTGCTAAATGACTAAAATGTAAATGTAATAATGGAGTGTACTAAGGGTGCTAGCTTGCCCTAGAAATCCCCAGCTCAGAGCGGCTAGGAGGAGGCATCCTGTCGAGGCAAACGTGCTGCCTAGGCGAGAAAAGGTGGGTGCTAGTGAGTGCTGAAAAAGCACCTTTTGAGAAATGGTGTCAACCACTGAATACGTCATCGGGGCAGGTGTTAGCCACAATGAGTTAGCAGAAGATGAGGATTAGGGTATAAAAGAGGCAGGAATTTTGGGAGAGGTGGGACTCTCTTTGAGTTTGCTGGAAGAACCTGTCGTCTGCTGAAGGAAGATTGATTTGTGACTGATTGATCTGGGATTTTTTTATGCCTGTTTCTGGAATTGTTCTGAAAACCTGTGTCATCAAAGAGTCATGCAACCAATGTTCCCTCTAAGCTGCACGGGTGCGCGCGTGCAGTAGCCCCGAGACTGTGGTGCAGCTCCCCCTGGACTGCCACACAGAAATATCAGCCCACAGAGCACGAGTTTGAACTTCACTCAACTTTCTAGAGCGGTGGTCACCAACCAATTCAGCTGCACTGTGCCGGGTAGAACTGTTGCCATTTTGAACCAATTCATGTGTCTGAAGGTACAACCTCTGCCTTCCCAGTGGGCCCAGAGAGCAAATCAAGTGCACTATAGGCCTACCGCTGGCCAATCGGATGGCTCAGATGACCGTGTCTGCTGTAACATAGCAGGCATAAAAGAAAAGCTACAGCAAAGTTGATACTGTGAGATTTCAAAACATTTAAATCCATGACTAGAGAGAGACTGTCAACGAATACAGCAAAGAGATGCTTACTCAGCACTGTCGACACTTTGTATTCATAAAATGCGTGTTCTTCCTGTTTTCACTCAGCGCTACAACAAGCACTGCAGCAGTAATGAATGAGTAGGAAAGTGTATCTATAGGCTTGCGTTGTTGTTAATATTAGCGGCTTGGGTCTTTTTTAATATTGAGGAATATTTCACTTTCTCTGTTCATAGGAGTAACAACATGAATTTGTGCAGAATTAATGCGCCGTGACTCTAGTTTTGCCATCAGCTGGAAGACTGTCCCTTTTTGGTCAGTAGAGGAAAGGGAGAGCGGAGGGATGTTGAGAGGCGGACCCTCAGTCTGCTGCTCTCTCCCTCCGCTGAGATTGACCATCAGATGCAGGCACCATCAGCCCAGTAAAACAAAATAAAAAAGCATATTATTTAAATGTATGCTCACTCAGCTGTGCTTCATAAGTAATACAAAAACGGATCTATTACCGGTGTGATCATATAGCCTACCTCAGATTTTGAAATATAACTTTAAAAAATGGCCCGAACAACAATGCATTGGCAGGGCAAATCAAGCAAAGCCAATATGCAGTGATAATGTATTGGGCCTATAGCTTACTGCACAAACCTCATTGCTACAGTACTGTTTTTAATTGGTTAATGTTGCATAGGTTTACGTTTTTTTTTATAATGTTTCAATCTGAGGGGTTAGATCTCTGACCACTGCTCTAGAGTCTTCCCTGTTAACACTATCAACGTTTCCCTTTACTGTGGCAATTGTGATCGAATCAACGCAATATTAGCAACTTTCAATGCAACATACCGAAACAAAACGAACTATGCAAGAGATTTTGTTGTAGGCAGAACGCATCAGAGTAGGATTATAATGCATTGACACACTACTCAGCCCGTACTCTACACAGACCGGTGTGGCATAAACAATCAGAGCTGCAGTAGGCCTATATGCAAATAGACCATTGCCATATATGGATCTGTGCCATTTACTTTAAACTGGACTGTGTCAACAGCATGAGCGGTTGTGAGTAGATGCGCTTGTTTTGAGATCAAAGCGAGAGCTGCATGTAGCCACGTGTGCACATTTTGTTCATATCCTTTGCTAGTTAGTGCGTTATTAGCCCAGTTATAGATCATTTGTAGTCAGCAATAGGGGAGTGATTGCTTCCTACAAGAGCACAACATGTGTACATTTCTAGACATCTTTGAAAAGCGAGTCAGGTAAAGAGCTTTTTTTTTGTATTAAAGCGGCAGTGTTGTATTTTGAGACAGGCTTGAATAAGCTAAGTAGCCAATAGGCAGACGGTAGCATCATTTGTCTGATTCTCTGTAATAATGGTATGGGAACAATAATGCATTTTATTTTGTAAAGTGGTTTCTTGCATCAAGCAACACAACAACATTTTCAGTCACCTTGTCTGAAGGACAAGTGGATAAACAGGTTAATGTTAAGCCCTGCATGTATATTTTCAAAAGTCTCTTGGAATGTAGGCCTACATTGAACACCACACATTGGCTTCTACTGTAGGCTGACTGATAGAACAGCTATTTCCATGTTAAAATGTTATGGGATGTATTTCCTCCATTGTTTTTTATGGTAGGCCACTCTGGTAGGCCTACATTATGATCAAATAGCCACAGTAGCCTACTTGACCACTGTCTGAAACTGTAAGTTAAAGCGGGTACAGCCTCAGTGTTCACAGTAAACACGCACTGGAAGTTGCACATAATTTTCACAACTGTTGAAGTTTGGCCCCCAGCAGACCTGAAATTTGCTCAGTGCCTAATTTTTTTTACAGAGAACATTGCATACAATTGCATGTCGTTTTACTCTAGGTGTCTGAAATTGACTTGATTAATTGAGGATTTTTTAACATCTGGTTAATTAGTCTATCGGGAACCCGAGTTGCTGATATAATGGAACCTGAGACCCGACTATAGGTACTGAGTGCGTTGGTAGGAGTCGTAGTGAGAGGCGTCTCTGGGCTAAGCCAACCCAGAGGAGTGCAGCCCACTCATGGTGTTCTACGGTTGAAGCGCTGGTCTGCACGATCCTGAGAAGGCAGCGGGTTTATAGAGGTGAGGGAGCATAGGCACTAGACTCCGGGGATAGACCACTTTACTGTAAGGCCCTTACTGTTGAGTTTGACGAACAGTCCCTTGCTGTATACTAGCTCAGTGGTAAGGCAGAGCGGCATTCATCAGACCTGTAGGGATTAGGGACAAGGAATAACTGAACTGCCATTGGGTAGGCAGGGCCTAGTTGAGTTGTTAATCTTGCAGGGGTGGTATTTTAGCTTTGACACCTGAATACAAAGTGTTTTGTTTTGGGCAAATCCAATAAAACACATTACTGAGTACCACTCTCCATATTTTCAAGCATAGTGGTGGCTGCATCATGTCATGGGTATGCTTGTAATTGTTAAGGACTGGGGAGTTTTTCAGGATAAAAAAGAAACAGAATGGAGCTAAGCACAGACAAAATCTTAGAGGAAAACCTGGTCCAGTCTGCTTTCCATCAGACACTTGGAGATTAATTCACCTTTCAGCAGGGTAATAACCTAAAACACAAGGCCAAATCTACACTGGAGTTGCTTACCAAGAAGACAGTGAATGTTCCTGAGTGGCCGAGTTACAGTTTTGACTTAAATCTGTTTGAAAATCTGTGGCAAGACCCCCCCCATTTAATCAATTTTGAATTCAGGCTGTTACACAACAAAATCTGGAATAAGTCATAGGGTATGAATACTCTGAAGGCACTGTAATTGATAAAAGGCCTCTGCCTTCCTCTACAGAACACTGGTCAGTGTACTAACACAAGGTAATCTCTCCTTAAACCATCAATACGCGCTAATATCACCCGCACAGCTGATCTCAATTGCAACCATCACTGGCCACAGATTTACCCCTCCTTAAAGCGGATGTCGATGTTATCTTTAAGTCCTGATTGCTGCCAACATTTTTCAATAATATTTTACCCTCTGGTGGGTATTATCATTTCAACAAATTGATCCTGCTTTTTTAGTAGACTAAGGGTGATTTATATATTGGACAATCATTCCTTACAACTGAAATAAAGTATTTCCTCGCTTACCACGGCAAATCTACTGTGGCAATTTACCCGACATCTTGTATGAATGGAAACGACTGTTGGTTTAGGAGCCTATTCTTATAATTTTTTCATTTCCAATTTATGTAATCCATTAATTACAACTTGTCTTTAAACGCCCACACCAGTAGAAATGCCCTTTGTCTTTTCCTATGATGTGACATCATAATTATTTTCAGCCTATGTTTCGTTTCAGGGTTGGGTTTTATTTGAACGTTACCACTAACCAGCCTGGCATTGTTTTTCAATCAGAAACAACTGCAAAAATATTCCTCTTCGTGACTGAGATGAGCCAAACAGCCTTGTCTCAACTTGGCCACCTGAGCCATGGAACAAAAAAAAATAAGGGGTGCAAACTTATGTTTTTGCACATCCACTTTTTTTACCATAAAATTGTCATAATCCATTGGATAATTTGTACATTTCCACTTATTTTATATATATATATATATACAGTACCAGTCAAAAGTTTGGACACAACTCATTCCAGGACTTTTCTATATTTGTACTATTTTCTACATTGTAGAATAATAGTGAAGACATCAAAACTATGAAATAACACCTATGGAATCATGTAGTAACCAAAAAGGGTTTAAACGAATCAAAATATATTTGAGATTTGAGATTCTTCAAATAACCACCCTTTGCTTTGATGACAGCTTTGCACACTCTTGGCATTCTCTCAACCAGCTTCATGAGGTAGTCACCTGGAATGCATTTAAATTAACAGGCGTGCCTTGTTCAAAGTTAATTTGTGGAATTTCTTTCCTTCTTAATGCTTTTGAGCCAATCAGTTGTGTTGTGACAAGGTAGGGGGGTATACAGAAGATAGCCCTATTTGGTAAAATACCAAGTCCATATTATGGCAAGAATAGCTCAAATAAGCAAACAGAAACGACAGTCCATCATTACTTTAAGACATGAAGGTCAGTCAATCCGGAACATTTCAAGAACTTTGAAAGTTTCTTCAAGTGCAGTCGCAAAAACCATCAAGTGCTATGATGAAACTTTTGGTCATTTAGCAGACGCTCTTATCCAGAGCGACTTACAGGAGCAATTAGGGTTAAGTGCCTTGCTCAAGGGCACATCGACAGATTTTTCACCTAGTCGGCTCGGGGATTAGAACCAGCGACCTTTCGGTTACTGGCACAACGCTCTTACCCACTAAGCTACCTGCCGCCCTTTCCTGAGGACTGCCACAGGAAAGGAAGACCCAGAGTTACCTCTGCTGCTGTTTTTCAACAGTGTAAGGGCTGTGTAAGGGCTATTTTACCAAGAAGGAGAGTGATGGAGTGCTGCATCAGATGACCTGGCCTCCACAATCCCCCGACCTCAACCAAATTGAGATGGTTTGGAATGAGTCGGACCGCAGAGTGAAGGAAAAGCAGCCAACAAGTGCTAAGCATATGTGGGAACTCCTTCAAGACAGTTGGAAAGGCATTCCAGGTGAAGCTGGTTGAGAGAATGCCAAGAATGTGCAAAGCTGTCATCAAGGCAAAGGGTGGCTATATTTTGATTTGTTTAACACTTTTTTGGTTACTACATGATTCCATATGTGTTATTTCATAGTTTTGATGTCTTCACTATTATTCTATAATGTAGAAAATAGTAAAGATAAAGAAAAACCCTTGAATGAGTAGGTGTTCTAAAACTTTTGACCAGTAATGTATATATATATATACCTTGTTTTCCATGAAAATGTGTGTTCGCTCTCTCATGAGGCAGGCAACGTTGCAGGTAGGTAGGAGAGGAGGGTTTACACTAGATATCACAACCACAAAGTCAGATTCCACAGACCGGAGAGGAGCGTCAGCGAAGAAAGAAACCAAGCACAGAGTGCAGAGTCAAACAATGAGGTGCTGGTGCAAGTTGTTGAGAGGCGTGGTTGATAAGGCTCTGTAGGTTGTAGCTAGGAGACCACTGTGACTGACAGGTGAATCCACCTGTCGCAGTAAGCGTGAAATCCCAGGGACAGGGTTGTATTCCTTAAACAAAACAGAGGCAAACGGGCTGAAATTGGGGGAAGTACTATATGGAGCAGTGGAGGCTGCTGAGGGGAGGACGGCTCATAATAATAGCTGGAACGTCGTTATTGGAATGGCATCAAACACATAGAAACCATGGAAACCATGTGTTTGATACCATTCCACCTATTTCGCTCCAGCCATTACCACAAGCCCGTCCTCCCCAATTAAGGTGCCACCAACCTCCTGTGATATGGACATACTATCTCAACTTGTCCAATAAGAAACGCCTGCTTTTTCTTTTCCGTTGCAAAGGTTTTTCTATGATGTGAAATAATGAATATGTCTGGTAAACACGTTCGGTGCTGCTGCTTTGAAAGTGGTGTGGCACCTCCACACCAGATTGAAAAGTACTGGGGCAAATGCTGTCTCGCCACACGTTTTCCCGGCGGCTCTGGACTATGAATAGTGAGTTATACTGAAAAATGGTGAAGTTCACTTAACTATCTTCTATTAGTCAAAGTAAATTTGGTGTAAGTTAAGACATCTTGACATGTTAAGTTGATAGAGCTTGAAAAAGGCCATGCAACGGGAAATAATACGTTGAAACAACAAATAATCTTGACAGTGCAGTAATGAGGATCATGTGGATAACTGGCATGAAATAAAGTATTATACACTGACTACATGAATATTGTTGACTTTGCACGGGAGCCCATCTGAGACATGTTTGCCTTCCTTAGACATTGTGTGTGTACACAGCTGAGGTTTGAACACAGAGCAGTAGTTGGCACCTGGCCAACTTACCGACTGGAAGCCTGCAGATTTCTTGAACCCACACAGGGAATACCACAGTGGTGGTGACACTCTCCTATGGCCATGGATGTCCTGCGGAGGATGTTGTTTGGAAATCCTTCTGTGAAGACTAGACTACAATAGATAAGGTGTGTGTGTGTGTGTGTGTGTGTGTGTGTGTGTGTGTGTGTGTGTGTGTGTGTGTGTGTGTGTGTGTGTGTGTGTGTGTGTGTGTGTGTGTGTGTGTGTGTGTGTGTCAGAGAGAATGGTGTTTGTCAGTGTGCATGGAGACTTATAATACATATGTAGCCTATTGACTGCATACTAGTAAGTAGTACACTCTCAGAAAAAAAGGGTTTAGATTTGTTCCTAAAATAGTATAAACCCTGGGGTGGTACCCTGTAAGGTACGTCCTTTGTAACTTTAGTTATATTGGTACATAATTGTACCCCAGTTCATACCTCAGATAGTACCTTTCTTACATAGTATATATAATTTCCCAGTGTACCTTGCCTTTTCGAGTGAATTGTAGAGTTACCACCCATTTCTGTATTTATTAGTGACAGAGACATGGTTGTCCAATTCGTTCGTTTTCAGTCCTGTGACCTTCACCAAGGGAGTTCCTAGGCGATTGTTATCATTAAAATGTAACTCTTTAAGACAATACATTACATATCTCGAGCCCTAATTTTATCAGAATACAGTGGCCTGAACCTCATGGTTTACAGGCCACATCAGGCCTGCAAGTAGGGTTGCAAAATTCCAGTAACTTTCCCCAAATTCCCAGAAATCCTGGTTGAAAGATTCCAGATTTCCTGCTTATTCCCTCCTGTTTCCAGGAATCTTCCAACCGGGATTTCTGGAAACCCTGGGGATTTTGGGAAAGTTACATCGAGGCCTGATATAGCCTGTATACCTGGGAGAGTTACTAGAATTTTGCAACCCTAATTGCAAATCACATTTTGCTGGCTTGCCAAGTGACATGTAATTCCTATCAGAATCCAGCCAGAGTTAGGATATCCAACAGTTGGAATTTGTATTCACCCGCAACCTGCATTCAGAATGACAGCCAGGGTTAGGAACATTGTGAGGAAAATACCTAAGCTATTTAAAGTGAAACAACCATTTCAGTAACGGGTACAAAAAATCGAACTGGATTAGTTTAGAAAAATGAATGTTATTTATGACATGATACCCCTAACAGGGATTTTTCTACCTGTATGTGGGTGTCATGTGCACAGTGCTATTGCATTGCTATTGTAGTTCCCGTTTGGAATGGGTGTCAAGAGTGTCTGAGTGGGCTCAGGGGTCAGGTCAGAGCTCACTAAGCTATCCCCAATATTGCGACCACGCTTATAGACCACATGTTGGGGTTCCTTGAAGAGGTGTTCAATTTTTTTGTCTGATTGCAGAATATGCCAGTGCTTTTTCAGGATTGCTTTCATTTTCTCCGAACACTTTTCTCCGAACACGTTGTTTTTCTTCTTTGGTTTAGTTTTTAGCAATTCCTCTCTTGGCTTTTGGGATATTTTCATCATTGCAGCATCAATACTTTTATCCTTGTAGCCTCTCATTTTGAATTTATCTGTCATTTACTTAGCATTGCTGTCAAAATCTGACTGGCCACAGATGCGTTTAACCCTTCATAACTGGCTATATGGTAGACCATTCTTGAGGGGAAGGGGATGCATACTATCCGCACATAGCAGGGTATTGTGGTCTGTGGGCTTTGTGCATAAGTCTGTGTGTAATGCATCATTCTCTTTGTTGATCCATAAGTCCTGGTAGTTTATTTTTCTTTCATCAGTCTGCATGGTGAATCTGAGATATTCAGAGCTCTCGTTTAGCAGAGTTAGGAATTAATTTAGTTCCTGCTGACTTCCTTCCCAGAGCACAAATACATAATCTATGTATCTCTTCCATAGGAGGATTTTTGAAAGTAGGTGGTGTGTCTCTGTTTTGTAAATGAGTGCTTCCTCAAATTGTCCCACATACAGGTTCGCATAGTTGGGGGCAAAGGGGGAGCCCATGGCTACACACCGAATTTAAAGGAAAAAGTCTGACTCAAAGACACAGTAGTTATTGGATAAAACCAGTTTAGTGAGTTGTAAGATGCAATCATTAGATGCTGAAGGAAGTGTTGCAACTCCTACAGTATGCGACATTGGTCCCTAATTGACAGTCCTAGTCGTTACACTATCTGACATAAGACAATCTTTAAATCTCTTCGACTAGCTCAGCTGCTTAAATTCCATCACTGCAGCCTGTCCAGGGCTGCAGTCAGTAAGAAAACACAACACTACCTGATTATTGTACAGCACATCTGTTAATCCCCTCTTGATGCTGGGGAATTAAAGAATCTTGTCAGTCAGACAGACAGACAGTTGCCCCTAGCTCTCCGTTCAGAGACAGGGGCTTGGAATGTGCCACACCCCATACTCATCCCTTTTCTCTACATAATGCACTACAGGACTCTATAGGCCCTGGTCAAAAGTAGTGTACTATATGGGGAATAGGGTGCAATTTGGGATGCAGACTCAGACCCCATTCCAATTCACTGACGTGTCATCCACAGTCCCTGATCAGGGCCTGTGTCCTCAAAGGCTCTCAGAGTAGGAGTGCTGATCTAGAATCAGTTTAACCTTTTAGATCATAATGAAGAAGAGTATGACATCACGATACAGTATCTGAACTAACACTCTAGAACAAAAATGTCTGATTGATCACAAAGACAACCTTCATGCAAGGAGTTTATTTATGAATCAGACAGCAGTGTCATACAACAGTAGCACAATCATATGACTATGTATTATGCTTATATTCATCAATACAAAGGTAAAGGTATGCCTTCAACTAAAATAAAATAAACAAATGATTTTCCTTTTGATTTTACTCAAAAAATAGCATTTAAATACTAGTTTCGTAAATAAAATTATGAAAGGTAATGGTTGCCCATTGGTTCGTTTGACTACTGGAGAGTACCAAATGCAAATATACTGTATGCAAAAAAAAAATAATCCTCCTCTCTCTTGCATTTCATGTAAGAAAGAAAAAAACATGTCAGTGAGTACAAAAAGCACTTAATTAAATCTCATATGAAAATACAAAATATTACAAGTGTGCATAATTATTCATGTTGCACATAACCTGCAGTACAAAACGTCAAATGACACTAAGTTCCAGCTTCATCTGGCATGCCAATTCATTGGGCCTAGCTATGCTCTGTAATGGACATTTTAGTGGCGTGTTCGAGGGGCAGTTTACTTCTTAAGACTGAGGCCAGCAACAACTGTGGGTAATCTATCCACCTGGTTGCTTTTCATGTGATATTGATCAATTATATTTATCAATGGACTCAATAGATCAACAAACTACTGAATTCTCTTGCTCTGCCTATAGTTGTTTTGTTTGAGAGTTTGTGCATTTTAGGAAGTCTGTATTATGTTGGACTAACTGCACTGTTCTCCTGATTTTTGATTGACCCAGGCAGAGAAAAGAAAGTGAAGGCCAGTCACTATGTAAGTATGCAGTCAACATTGCTACATTTCAGGCATAAGAAGTGGCAGAACCAGAATAAGTTGTTTGTAAAACCTAAAATGATGAAACAGTGTGCAATTAGTAATTATTTGGCATTGCCTTAAGTATAACGTAATGCACACAATTGCCTTAGATGACATGATTATTCAAAAAATTTAAATATGTTGGTCAGAAACATTAAGCGTAGCTAAGACAAAGTTCTAAGTCAATTAAATACTACAACCGCAATAATGCTACATTACAGTATACGTTATAAAACTATGTGATTGAACAGTAGATGTATTCACCTTCGACAAATAGGAAAACAACATTAATGTGTGCCTTTATCAATGCATTATACACCCTTCCCTAACCTTGTATCATTGACAGCTGTCTAAAACTCAAAAGTCGCTCAATGTAGAAAGAAAGAAATGTTAAGTTGCATGAATAAAATAATGGATTTTTTATTTTTAAACGTGTTGCTATGAATCAGCAACAAAACAACAGTACGTGATTTGGCTTGGAAGACATACAAAGACCAAAATAAGACAGGTCAGCAGGGTTGGGGTCAATTCCGGAAGTGAACTGAAACTACGATTGTAATTCCACATTTTTCCTATACAGCAGCATTGAGCATTAGGTTCCTGGATTAAAATGGAATTGACCACAACACCGCATGTCACAGCTGCCATAAACATAAGAACACAGCTGAGATGGATCGATGTATTAAATATAATAAAGAGCGCCCAACATCAAATGTTCAACTTTTTTTCTGACAGCATGTGAAAATGCACTACAAATAGGAACTCATGGCACAATCAGAATTCCCCATCAAGTCAAGACTCAGAAAGAAGATAAATCCTCCTCTTGTCACTAAACAGAACAACCGTGTGATCAAGGCACACTGCAGACCGCTTTGTTTGTAAGGTCATCCTTTATGTCAATCTTTTTGTCTTATTTTTTTTGCACTAGAAAATTATATACTATCATTATGGTACTGTACAGACATTATGATACTTTCAACTTGTGATCAAAGTATGCAGAAATAAAATATATTGGTTAAATACAAAATATCTCTTAAAATATTTAAAATATACTTTATTTTGTACATTATGCAAACTGATTAACAATTCAATGATAACAAAAATAAATATTCAGTGAAATGTAGGCTGCGTCTAAAATGGCACCATATTCCGTATATTTTGCACTACTTTTGACCAGAGCCCTATAGGCCCTGGTCAAAAGTAGTGCACTATATAGTGAATAGAGTGCCATTTCAGATAGGGTCGTAGTCTCTTCATATGATACACAAGTATGGCCACTGATATTTTCTATGAAATAAGCACCCGCCCACACCCAGTATACTCTGACACATTTCCATTTAGAAGATTCAAATGATGACTTGTTAAAATGTGACATCCCAAATGGCACCCCATTGACTATTTTGTGCACTACTTTTGACCAGGGCCCATGGGGCTCTGGTCAAAAGTATTGCACTATATAGGGAATAGGGTGCCATTTTGGACGTATACAACGAGATTCCTGACAATGGTTCCCAGCTCCACTGACTAAACCACAGCTGTTTGTATGACAATATTGCTCTATCTTGTCCATATAATTCTTGTTAACAACTCAAACTGGCACACTCCATGCCATTATTGCTTCCTGAAATTACCTGGGAAATAGAGCTATACACCAGAATTTTTACATTTAAGTTAACTACCCAGAATGGTCTTATATATCCTGATCCAGCCTATACATCTAAATACAGACGGCAACTCCTAGCCTGGTCCTAGATTTGTTTGTGTTCTTGACAACTCCAATGCTCATTGTCAATCCAACAGGGTTGGGGTCAATTCCATTTCAATTCCAGTCAATTCAGGAAGTACACTGAAATTATTTTCAATTAGGAAAACTTGGAATTGGAATTTGGTTTACTTTCTGAATAGACTGGAATTTAAATGGAATTGACCCCAACCCTGCAACCCAATGAGTGACAAGGAGTTGACATGATAGCACAAACAGACTGACACTCAGGCTAGGCAACTCCCTTCCCCCCATAATGTAGAACCAATGCCTCAGAATACATATCACTGATTTACCATTATGCCACATAGGTAGGTATAGAGTGACTCTTCATAGAAGAGCTTTATGGGTTATGATTTCAGTGTGCGGGAAAGCGACGAGACGGACAGGCCACAGTGTATCAAAATAATAATAGACTGATTGATTGATCTATTAATCTGAAAATGAAAACAGTTCTCGAGCCAAAGACATTGATGTCCAATATAATATATTTATTCTCAACTCTCCATAATAACAATAAAATGTAACTATTTTGGTGTAATCGACTCTGATTGTAACAGAACAGCTTTGATGATGCAAATATTCTCCCTATGTTGTTGCTACTTGTTGTGTAAAACATAAGTACTTACATTTATATCTAAACAACTCGCCCATAAACAAACAGAATCATACAGCGTGTGAACAGAGTCTACTAACTGTATTCACTATCGACATTATTTTTGCATAATGTCTACCAATGAAAAGCATCTGGGAACGTAGAATAAGAAAGGAGAAAGGACAAGCCGCTACAAGAAAACTAGGAATTCAGTCCGAAATGGCACCCTATTCCCTATGTAGTGCACTACTTTCTGGGCTCTGGTCAAAAAGGGCCCTGGTCAAAAGTCGTGCACTACATAGGAAGTAGGGTGGCATTTGGGCCGCATCCAAGTAGAGGATGGGTTGAGGAGAGGTGAAGGGGAGGAGGGGGGTTAGTTGGAAGCTGCCCCTAGGTGGGGGAACACCTCCCTTTTGGCAGTGGAACACTTGGTACTCTTAGTACTCAGCGATGCCGAGGGTGAGGGGGTACACAATGCTCTTGTCGGAGAAGAAGGCCATTTCTGTGTTGGGATGAGATGAAGGCATTCTAGTGGGCAGCCAGGTCACAGTGTTGGAGGGAGCTAAACCTCTGATGGAGAAAGATGACGGGCGTCTCAGTCTCTCTACACTTTCTCCACTCGGCTTGGGTCGTAGGCCTCTGGTATAATACAAAGAAAGAAGGGATACATTTAATCATTTATAGTAATGTATAGTGCACTACATTTGACCAAAGCCCTCTGGGCCCTGGTCAAAGGTAGTACACAACATAGTGAATTGGGTGCCATTTGGGATGCACCCTATATTATGGGCAGTGGCATGGCCAGAACATTTAGAATGGGGTGGCCAACGTGGGGCACAGACCAAGTTTAGGGGGGCCATAAAATGTTGAACCTTAATCGATGCAAGGTGGATTTTTTCAATATAATTATGATTATCAATGCATTAAATGCTTCAGCTTAGGTTTCCCTGTTAAAATAAATCAATTACAAAAATAATGTTACAGTGTTTGCATTCAAGGTCCGAATTATACCGTGACATTCAGGGGTCTCTGTTTATTTGTTAAATATTTTTTTTGTTACCCCTTTTTCTCCCCAATTGGTAGTTACAGTCTTGTCCCATCGCGGCAACTCCCGTGCGGACTCGGGAGAGGCATGCATCCTCCGAAACACGACCCCGCCAAGCCGCACTGCTTCTTGAACACTGCTCGCTTAACCCAGAAGCCAGCTGCACCAATGTGTTGGAGGAAACACATGCATGCGCCCGGCCGCCACAAGGAGTCGCTAGAGCGTGATGTGACAAGGACATCCCAGCCGGCCAAACCCTCCCCTAACCCGGACGATGCTGGGCCAACTGTGCGCCGCCTCATGCGTCTCACGGTCACGGCCGGCTGCGACATAGCCCGGGATCAGTAATGACGCCTCTAGCACTGATCAGTGCCTTAGACCGCTGCGTCACTCTGGAGGCACCGGGTCTCCATTTTTTTTATGGGACCTCCTATGTGTGCACGCGAGTTTTAGTAAAGACATGTAATTTAACTATAAAAATGTATTACCATTTAATGTGTCATGAACACAACCAGTCATTATGTTTTAATCTGATTGCCAAACAAATCATTTCAAAAGTAGGTTAAGTAGGTTCCCTGCGCACGTTCAGGCTGAATCTATTTCACCGGAGAAAGCATCCGAGCGAGGCAAACAGCGCCCCTCTGTGTTAGTATCTGTAGCCCATGATATGACACTGTCTGGCCAAAAAGATATGACATGTCATACTGTTTTTGGCCAGACAGCATCAGATACATGGGCTACACATACTAAGACAGAGGGGTGCTGTTTCGCTCGTGTGGATGATTTTTCCGGTGAGATTGATCAGTCTTGGTCAAAATTAGCAATATATTCAGAGACGACCTATCAGATCTCAGAATTTCTGTGGGGGGCCACTGGGGTGGCCAATCAAACATTTTAATGCACTTTTCTCGGATTGGGGTGGTGGTCAGACACCCCCATATGGAAAACATCCGGTTGACACCAGGAGAACCAGGGACCGACTCCTGCCTCACGGAAGGCCGATTTTGATGCACTTTTCTCGGATTGGGGTGGTGGTCAGACACCCCCATATGGAAAACATCCGGTTGACACCAGGAGAACCAGGGACCGACTCCTGCCTCACGGAAGGCCGATTTTGATGCACTTTTCTCGGATTGGGGTGGTGGTCAGACACCCCCATATGGAAAACATCCGGTTGACACCAGGAGAACCAGGGACCGACTCCTGCCTCACGGAAGGCCGATTTTGATGCACTTTTCTCGGATTGGGGTGGTGGTCAGACACCCCCATATGGAAAACATCCTGTTGACATTTTAAAACATTTTAAATAAAGATCAGTGGGGAACCATCAGGGCCTTCTAGGCCATCAGAGAATGCCTAAGGATTTATAAAAATGTATAAATCCCTTTAAAAAAAAATCTAATTACGTTTTAATTGCTATTTCATCTTTACAATAATTGTAATAATTTTCTGATTTCATCTCTTCAGTTTGTGTTGGAAAGAGAAGGGTTAATACAGAATATAAAAAATTATCCAATCAGAAAAATCTAGCTAGCTCAGCCAGCCATTGGCTAGGCAGAAGGCCTCTGCCATTCAACTGTATTAGAGCAGAATTTTAGAGTGACAGTGGAATGAACCAATCACATTTTGACTTGAGTGGGACCGTATTTTTTTCTCCAAGGCCTAGACACCTCACTAGTCAGAGCGCAAGAGGTAATGAATTCATAATACAGAATAGCAGGCTGATAAACAGCCAATACAGTAGGTGGCGGCAATACACTAATAGGTTGTAGTCTACCATAAAACCTGAGTGCATACAATAATGTATGCACTCACTACTGCAAGTCACTCTGTATAAGAGCGTCTGCTAAATTACAAAATTGTAAAATGTAAGAATGTAAGAGCGTGCAAGAGAACATGATCAGTGTCACAAGCAGTAGTTTTCCCACGCTAACATGCTGACTACACCGGGCACGCATGCTGATTTTGTCCATCCACACCAGACGCGATCCGGGACACGCAGGTTGAAATATCAAAACGAATTCTGAACCAACTATATTAATTTGGTGACAGGTCGAAACACATATGAAACATTCATGGACATTCAGCTAGCTAGCTTGCTGTTGCTAGCTAATTTGTCCTGGGATATAAACATTTTGTTGTTATTTTACCTTGAAATCTACAAGGTACTATTTTCTGGGAGAATATCGACCCATTTTGAGTCACACAAAATAATGTGTTCTCTACTCCGACAATTAATCCACAGATTAATGGGGAAACGTATTTAGTTTCTGGTCTTCTTCTTCTTCTGTGGACTTTATATGGAGGTTGGCAACCAACTTTAAGCTACATTACCACCAACAACTGGACTGGAGTGTGGACCTCAGTTCATCTTTCAATCACCCACGTGGGTATATGCTCCTAAAAACCAAGATGGGAGAGGTGGGACTTGCAGCGCATCAATGGTAATAAATAGAACCAAGTTCTATTTTAGCTCCAGGCTACGCAGGCGCTCATTGATGCATGAGAGCAGTTTGGCTGTAATTATTGAATAACATTTATGTGTACATTTATTTTGCAGCGCAAGCAACGTGGCCAGTGTGGTCAGCATGTAACACTAGTAACGTTAACTAGCTTGTGTTGTAGTAGTGTGACAATGGCGATGGCGGCTGCAGCAGCTGTTATCAACTTCAAGGTGGATGTTGTTGCTAAGTTGTTAGCATCACCTATTTCAAGACTAACTTTCAAACTTTTTTTTACAAATTATCATAATCTGGTGAGTGGCACTGTTTTTTGTTGCAGATTACTTGCTGTTAGCTATCTCTTTGAAAATAATGACTGTGAAACATTGTTGCAATTCAACTTTAGATCATGGGCTAGTGTGATGAACGTGATAAAATATATTTGCAATGGGAAGTAATAGCTGGTTTGTTAATTAAATGCTTTTGTATTGGTATGATTTCATGGGGCCTACTGGAGTGAATGGGATGCTTAATCTTTAACATTATTTGATGCTGTTGTAACAGATGTTAATCATACTCTCTTTGCGTTGTGTTTAGTTTAAAGAAATCACCCCAGTCAGTGGTCCCAGTTGATCGTTATTTATTATCTGTGATTAAATAGGAAACGGCATGTTAGTTGTGCAGGGCTTAATGATGTTGATGGCTGTCGATGGTAGAATCCCTTGCATCACATTTTCATACTGGGGAGACCTAACGTTTGCGATCTCCCTATCTGCAAGCGCGGCCAATAACAACACGCCTTATTTTCATCGGAATTGAACCAACCAATAAAAGTGCTTGAACATTAAATACACATTTCTTTAGAGGCAAGTGGAAACATAACCAACCCTGTTACATTCTCCCCTGCTGAATTCCACTTGAATACTATAAAGAAATAATAAAAACAAAATGAGGTATGCAATACCTTGCAATATATATGTCACCAAATATTCCAGCGCAAAGACTATTCTCTAAAGAGAATTAGGGGAATTTAAAGACCCCGTAGGAAAACATGCCTGTTACATGTTCAGTACACTCTGTGACAATAAGAACCTCAGACAGAAAAACCTTGGCCTACTTGACCTCTGACCCATTACCTCCATAGGGCCTCTTGAAAGTAAAACAAAAAATGGGCTAAAGACCTTGAAATCTACAGGCCAACTTGGATTCTAATCCTACACCCGTGCAGGTATTCTAATGAACTCTGTATGAAAAACCCTCTGTGTCTGCATAGTCTCTATGAGTCTCACTGGGTGTTTCACGACCAGCCCCTGACCTGACAGGCCTATCTGAGTTATCATTACGGTTAACCTGTTCAACTACAACCACCATTGGTGGGTCACTGCCCACAGTCGGCGGATAGTCAAGGTCAAGGGTTCTGTAACTGTTGCTGGAGCTTGTGCTACCAGCGGCATCTTCAGAATGTGATGAGTTCTGAGGGTCCCTCGCCAGTGACCCATCTTCCAGCACATCTGGGGCATCTTCTTCAGAGGGCTCTGACTGTGTTCCACCAGAGGTCTGCTCTGATACCCTACACTAGTCATCTCACCCATGTCCATTTCTGGTATATCGTTCATGGATGAGGCCTCCATCTCCTCCCTCTGATCCTCACTGTCTCCCGTATTAGGTGTCTCCAAGGCAGTGTCCGGGAGAGGCAAGAAGTTTACAGGCATCATCAGATTACAGTGGACTGTTTTCTCCTGGCTGGTCGACATGTTCTGTATCTTGACGATGTGGATGTCACTATTCTTCTCCGTAACAATATAGAGGTTTGTTCTCCCAATGATCAGCCAGCTTCCTCTTTCCACGTTCACCCTTATTCGCCAGCAGCACCCGATCACTGACCTCCACAGGAGCTCCTCTTATCTTCCTGTTGTAGAGACCTGCATGCCTCTTCAGCTGTTTGGTTTCTGACACCTGTACCGTCTCCATGGCCTCCCTCAGGTCTCTCGTCAGGGACTTGATGTACCCGTCATAGTCTACAACCTCTGAGTCTTGCAGCACGGTACCAAACATCATGTCAACAGGCAGACGTGGGGTTCTCCCAAACATCAACTGGAAAGGGGCTTGGCCCGTGGTTTCATGGACTGTACAGTTATAGGCGAAGGTCAACAACTTCAGCTTCTGGGGCCACCTGTGCTTCGCTCTCGTAGGTAAGGCCCTGATCATGTTTCCCCGCGTTCTGTTGAACCTTTCGACTCCCCCGCTCCACATCGGATGGTAAGGAGTCATGTGCGACTTCTGGACTCCTGCAGCACAAAACAACTCAGCAATCTATTTACTTTCAAAGTTGGCCCCTTGGTCGGAATGGATACGACGAGGAAAACCATACACACAGAAGATGTTGTTCCACAGCTGAAGGGCCACTGCTTTAGCTGAATGGTTCGGACACAAGAAGGCATGGGCCATCTTAGTAAAATGGTCAGTGACGACCAGAACATCCAAGGACTTGTTGTTGGAGTCTTCAGCAGACCAGAAGTCCACACACACCAACTCGAGGGGCTCAGTCGTGTTGATGTTCTCTAATGGAGCTCTGGACTCTGGCTCGGGGCCTTACTGAACACACACCCCTTGCAGCTCTTGACGTACTCTCTCAAATCAGACTCCAGACCTTGCCAGAAGAACCTCCGTCTCGTCAGGTACAACGTCCGCTGTTACCCCTGATGACCGGCTTCATCGTGTACACCCTTCAAGACTGTCGCCCTCATGGAGGTGGGTACTACATACTGGTATGTCTTCTTCTTTGACAGTGAACTTTTGGTAACACGATATAGTACACCCATTTTCAGAGTGAGCTTCTCCCAGGTCTTCAGAATCCGCAGAGCCTCGATTGGTTCCTCCTAGAAGGTCACCGGCCCCTGTCGACGTAGTGCGTCATCCTGACGCTGCTTTGATATCAGGTCATCACGGGATGGCACTAGTGACTGAGTGAGCTGAGGCAGTAGCAGCGCACAGTTCTGTAGACCAGCCTCCCCTTGTGACTTCAGGACTGCTGACACCACTTCCTTTGACAGAGAACCAGGAGAGGGATAGGAGGTAGTTTGACAGTTCATGACAGTTTCACAGGCATCTGCCTTAATTGACGGTGAGCAGTGGTTCGACCAGCGGAACACATCTTGCACCTTCTCAGCATGTACTCCCGCAGCTTCTTCCAGCAACGCCTTGTATGGAAACCTTGTGATGCGGTGGAGAGCGCTCGGCTGCACACATGGCAGTCTACTGAGTGCATCAGCAATGACATTCTTGGGACCGGGGATGTACTTGATGTCAAACTCGAATGGAACGAGCTTAGCAACCCATCTCTGTTCACAGGCGTCCAATTTGGGCTTGGACAGGATGTACGTTAATAGGTTGTTGTCTGTCCATACAGTAAAAGGCTTGCCCCTTAGCCATTGACTAAACTTCTCACAGACAGCCCAGCGTAAAGCAAAAAACTATAACTTATGGGCAGGATACTTTGACTGTGCATAAGTAAGTGATTTGCTAGCGAATGCTACGGGTCTGGCCGCGGATCCATCCTCTGGCACCTGGGAGAGGACAGCACCTAAGCCATTACTAGATGCATCTACAGACAGCAAGAAAGGTCTACTAAAATCAGGGTGGGCTAGCATAACCTGATCGATGAGAGCTTGTTTCAACTGACTGAAGGCCTGTTTGCACTCACCAGTCCAGTTTGCTGCTGTGAGTTTCCTATGTATTCCTTGTCTCTTCTTGCCCTTTTACATGGCGTGGTGCCTTCGTCCCAGTTGTCAGCCCATGCAGCGGCTTAGCGATGGTGGAGCACCCCTCAATGAACTGCTGGTAATAGACTATCATTCCGAGAAAGGACCGAATCTTCCCCTGGGAGGGCACGTCCGTGTTATCCTCCATGAGATCCTCCTCTGTCATCACTGCAATAGCCTTCACTTTTTCTGGGTCTGTGGCGACACCTCCTTCACTGATGACATGCCCCAAGAACCGCACTGACCTCTTCATGAAATGGCATTTCTTTGGAGCCAATTTCAGATTATGGGCTTTGAGACGCTCAAAAATGGATCCAAGTTCTTCAGTCGGGGCAAAAACTAGCACATCGTCCAGGTAACAGAGAAGGCTAGAAAGATTTGGATCCCCAAAAACGCTCAACATCATCCTCATGAATGTGGCTGGACTATGTTGCAAAGCCCTTGTGGAAGATGGTTATATTCATATAAACCAAAAGGAGAAGTGAAGGCTGTAAACTTCTTGTCGTCTTCATGCACCTCCACATTGTAGTAGCCTGAGGTCAAATCCATTGTAGAGAAGAAGGCATTGCCACCCAGGGCCGCCAGAGCATCAGCTTGGTGAGGTAGAAGGTGAGCATCCTTTACGGTGCGAGCATCGAGCCATCGGAAGTCTGTACACAGTCTCAGATCGCCAGACTTCTTCCAGACCAGCACGAGCGGGGAGGCACACTCACTGCTGGATTCCCTGATTTATCTCTCGCTCTTCCATCTCATCCGAGGCCTGCCTGAGCTTGTCATAATGGTTAGGGGAGAGCCTACTGTAAGGTAGCCTAGAAAGCTTGGTGTCACTGAGTCTGATGCGATGGACAGTAGCCTTCCCGAAATCTAGTTTTGTGCTGGGAGAAGATACTCGTAGCGGGCTATAAGCTGAACTAGCTTGGCCTTACACTGTTGCGACATCTGAGTGGACTCAATGTCACCTAGCCCTAACTCGTGCAAACACTTCACTTGTCACTCTGTGCGGTTTGACGTCACTGTCAATGGTCAAGCTATCTGCACTACCAAGTCTGGATTGTCATCTATTTTGTGTACCTGCTGCACCAGGGAGACTGGCGGCACAGTGGGCCCATCTATATAGTCAGTGTCAAAGTCCTCTAATGCCATGCAAGGAAAAACGTCCGCTATCTTGGCATTGCGTCTCACTGTTACTGGCTTTGGTGAGGGATTGATAACTTTGACAGGGACCCAGCCATCGCTCCACAATGTCGCTACTGTTCTCCCCACTAGAATGTTTTTCGGTCTTGAGCGTGCCCTCGTAAGCTCAATAACAACAGCACTGCCTGCGGATACATTTTGAGGGTACACAGCCGGCCCCAGACCAAATGCTCCTGCATAGGCTCCAATGTGACTGCCCGCTTCAGCCTTACCGTGCCCACTCTTTCTGGCACTTCGGTTCCTTTCCATCTCTCTACATTAGCCAGCAGAGCAGACAGAACAGTTTGTCATCTCCATTGTGTTCAGACGATGACATCTTCTCCCAGAAGTCACCAGTTGTCTTCAGCTCCCTGATGAGGTGTTTAATCACGTTGCTGCCTAGGATGAGCTCATCACGTTGACCATCCACTACTAGAATAGGGACAGAGACACTGCTGCCATACACAGACAGATTCAATTCGCACACACCTACAGGGTTGGTCTTCAACCCCTGCAGCCAACCAACACCACTTCGGTCGGACTGAGGGAGCCACTCTTAAGCACACCTGCTTTCTCAAGGCGTGGCACCACCGTTGAGCTCAATGTGCACGCCATAGACCCGCTTTCAATCATAGCGCTCACCTCTATAACATCCCCCAGTAACACACTAGTATAGAAAAGTTCATTGTTGTGGACCACTCTCTGTGTATTCTGCATAATTACTTTTTAGTTTGACTTAATTTCATCACAAATCTACACCACTATCTGATTGGGGCACCTCACAAGGCCCAGCACTTCCCCTAACCCCGTGCGGGCCAGCTAGTTTTCCTGCCACTGAGCCGTGTTGCTGTTTGATGGAGCGAAGGGAGTTACCGATGAAGCGCATGGACATTCTTGACGTGTGTGCCCAGCTGCATAACAGAGGAAGCAGAGGTGGTGTGAATAACAATGATCTATTGTGCTGTGATTTGTGTCCCCACACACTTTGCATTGCAAAAATGAGTTCTCCCTTCTCCTGGGCCTCCTCTGGAAACGGTTATCATAGCCGCCTACAGGTTGCTGTGGCCTCTGCTCCAAGACCCGTTCAAGCATGGCAATCACACGATCCAATGCCTCGGATGAGCCATTTGTGGGCTGTGGCAAGGGGTCCAGGCAGTTTACAACAGCCGACACTGGCCTACTCACTTCCTGCGTCAGTGTGGTGACCAGTGGGGGCAGCCGCAAGGGACGTGGAGCCTAGTACTTCCTCTGGTACTCCTCCAGCCTGCCTTGGACCTCCGCAGCCGTCCACTCATGCAATGGTTTGCACATGAATATGAATGACAGCTCTGGGTTCGGACAGTGCTTGATGAACATGACAGTCAGAACACGTGACGGATTGTCTAGCTCCTTGTTCTGGCTCTTCAAACAGTCCTCTGCCACCTCTATGGCCCTGTTCAGTCTAATCCAGTAGTCAAATGGGGTCTCCCCTTCCATTGGCAACGTAGAATAAACATCAGCTAGGGGCATGTCAGAGTTGATTGTGTCGCTAAAGTGATGCTTCAAAATGTCAAAAACCGGTCTAGGGCCCTGGTTTAAGTCAACTGGGTTACTGCGTAGGCTTACTCTGACCACATCCTGTGCCCGACCAGTCAGCTTGCCCAAAACTTCATCTGACCTCTCCTGCCCACTATAGCCCTTCTTCTGCATGTAGGCTAACATGAACTCCTCCTACTCATACACTGTGCATTTCTCTGAACCATCCCCCCTAAAACACACTGGTTCCCTGACATCATTTTTTACCACTACATTTAGACTACAAGCTGTCCCCAACCTTGGTACCACCAACATTATCATCCTTCTGAAGTCCCACCCCATTTCCCATAACCTTTGATTCTAAACAAGAGGCAATAGGTCACTCCATAGGTGAAAATATCTGCTTAACAATGCCCGCCAGGAAATCCATAGGACTAGGTGAAACTGGCTCAAATGCACTGAGTTGAGGTAGCTCTAAATCATGTGGAAGGCGCACACTTGCCTGTGCAGTTGACCTGGCCAGAGGTGTGGAAGTGAGTGGAGAAATCGCTGCCCTCCTACCCACTGACAGTGAAGGGTTAAACATGAGAACTCCTCTCCCAAAACCAAAACTCTCCATGTATTATTTTTTTTGGGGGGAAAAAATTAAGTAAATAAAAATCTATATCAATATCAACACACTTATAAAATCAGCTTGAATATAATGCACTCAAAATAAAAGTTCAGTGGTAGCTGCACCAGTCTCTAACAAGACTAAGAATCGACACAGAATCGAGTGGCGCAGCGGTCTAAGGCACTGCATCTCAGTGCTTGAGGCGTCACTACAGACACCCTGGGTCGATTCCAGGCTGTATCACAACCGGCCGTGATTGGGAGTCCCATAGGGCGGCGCACAATTGGCCCAGCGTCGTCCGGGTTTGGCTGGTGTAGGCCGTCATTGTAAATAAGAATTTGTTCTTAACTGACTTGCCTAGTTAAATAAAAATGTTAACACAGAAAAGTAACAAAATGCTCTCATAAATAGCTCTGTCGCCACCGTGTGGCGAAAAGTGGCGTCGCCCTCACGTTAATTGGCGTCGTTAAGTATATTATATTTCCCCCATTCCGCTCGTGCGGAACGCGAAACAGTTCATATGCACATGCTAGGCCTCCGGTGTGCATTAGCACCCATGGTACTTCTTGAAGCCGGCTCGCGGATCCCTCCACGCGACATCCAGCGAAGACAAGACGACGAGTCTCTGCACCAGTGTAACATATGTTAATCGTATTCTCCTTGTGTTATGTTTAGTTTAATGAATTCACCCCAGTCAGTTGATCGTTATTTATTATCTGTGATTAAATAGGAAACAGCACGTTAGTTCTGCAGGGCTTAATGATATTGATGGTAAAATCCCTTGCGTCACATTTTCATACTGAGGAGACCTAACGTTCGCGATCTCCCCCTATCTGCAAGCGGGGCCAATAACAACACGCCTTATTGAACCAACCAATAAGAGTGCTTGAACATTAAATACACATTTCTTTAGAGGCAAGTGGAAACATAACCAACCCTGTTACACTGTGTGTGACTGCTGTCCCCTGTGTGTCAGCCATGTCTATGTGTTTGACCAAAATTGGCTATCCTTCAGCGCCATGGAGTGCACAAGTATTACGGTGGCTGACCTTTCAGCACCATGAGCCTGTCACCTTTGATGTGTTTGATTCATTCATAATGTTTTATTCATTCATTCACCAGAACTAGAATGGTCCGACTACAGAAGATATCATGTCTGGCGCATTAAGTGATACTATGTTTTCTGTTATTTACTAGATTATATATTTTTTTATACAACAGAAGATTTTTGGTCCCTCTGAAGACCTAGGTTTGCCACTGATCGAAATAATATTTATTTTTTTACAAACCCAGGAGCTTGTTGTGTTGAATTGTATTGTGAATTCCATTAGGCTATGTGATTACTAAGTGTCATTCCAGTTTAAAGATGCACTATGTAGAAATCGCTCTGCCATTTCCTGGTTGCTAAAATTCTAATAGTTTGCATAATTTCATTTTATGTACAAAATAAGCAAGTATAGTGTAGAGAATCATTGTACCATCTAAACTGCTGTGAAATATATTTTCCATAACCAAAAATATTGTATTTTCAGCTGTTTGAAGCTGGTGTACAAAACCAAAAGACGCAAAAAAATAAACCTAAGAATAGGAAACAAAGAAATTGTGCACATAGAACAGATCTACCGCTTCTTAGACTTGCTTTCAATGAGAATGACAGATCTATAACACACATTTCTATGTTATTTTGGTCGGGTCGCCCAAAAAGTAACATATTGCAGCTAAGTGTTCTGTTGTGTGAAAGTTTGATGCCGATTAAAAAAAAAAAAAACTTGTACAATGATGAAGTCTTTAAAAATACCTAAATAAATGCATGTGACATATGAGAATCATAAGTTTCTCTTGAAAAAATATATGTGTGATAGTAAAAACTGATACAATGTATCACATTAACCAAGTACCTTTAAGGCTTGAAAATTATGCAATTTATGCATTGAATTGTAATTAATAAATTATAAATAAATACATTCCTATTAAATAGAAAAAGTGCATTGGCCCAATGTTGGCAGCCTACATGGGGCCAATAATGTGGATATGTTTACTGGGAGCCTATTTGTGTGGTGCTGTCCACGTGCAGAGCTTATGTTCCCTTCCACCACGCGACAATAAGTAGCCAAGTTTATTTTACCTGACTCCTTGCTTATGCGAAAATGGCTAACGTAACAGGATAAATAAAAATAAAGATTATAAACAGGTCGTGGAAACAGGTGCTGTCCGAGTGAAATCCCCGGTTTGGAAGGATTTTGGAGTCATTGTGGACAAGGAGGAGATTCAAAGATGTCTGCAGAAAGAATGGTGTGTCAACTATGACATGACACCTTAAGTTTGAAAAATATTTTGATTATTGAACTACAGTAGGTGTGAAGTGGATTTACATCCGGTAACGGAATTACGGTAACGGAATTACATCATGGTTCTCTGATCTGTACTATACAGAAATGCATAATTATGGATATGAATATCATTCTATTCATATAGATGTATCCTGAATAGGCACACAAAGGTAGAAATATGCAATATCCTTTTTTAGCATATGTGGGCATTATTCTACACACTGTGTAGAGAATTCCCCCTGCTGAGGGCGCTGCAGAACACTTTAATTTACTGTTTTTTTTGTGCACAATTGTTTATGTTTGGCTCTGCTGAGTCTGGCTCTCATGTGAGGAGATATCTTCAGAGCACAGCCCACAATCAGCTGGTGCCCACTTGCCCCACACTCCGTACATGAGCTGATCATGCAACCTCTGGTTGGCAAAGGACATTAGCTGTTCCTGCACTGGCTAATCAGGCCCGACGCATGCTCTTTCATCCAAATAAATGGACCCAGTCGGATGGTCCTGCCTTCAGCACAGATAAGAGGTGGATTTACAGCAGTGTGTTCATGGAGTGCGTGGATAGAAGTGAGTAGTGTTTATTGTTGTTATGGTTGAGATTTGTGTGTGTTTACTATTACTGTTAGTAGCCATTGCTATTATATATTCCCTGTAATGTTATTACGGAGTTATTTATGTTGCATGTTCAGGTAACATGTTTATGTTTACATTTATACAGTCCTTTGTTCTATTTATCGTTATCACTACTTGAGCTATTGTGGTCATTACTCTATTCATTACTTTGCACTGTTGCACTGCTTATATCCATGTTATTACATGTATAGTATTCATTATTTATCTTTCTCTGTACTTTCAGACCATTTCCATACCCCTGTTCGGCAATAAAGTTCCCTGTGTGTGTGTGTGTGTGTGTGTTAACTCTCTGTGAGGTTGCCTTATTCCTCTGACCGGGAAAGGATTTACGTGGGCCACAGACCATTCAAATAGGAGGGGAGTCCCTCACACTATTATTCTAATGAGGTCCGCCACCAGAAAATACCACATTTGGTTGGTCCGGACCGGACCATATCTGAACCAATCATAGACGTCTATGTTTCACAAGTTTGGACATCACAGTACAGCACGGTTGAGTAGAGTTCAGTACAGTAAGTGTTCAGTACAGTACATTATACTGTACTCTACTCTAGTGTGCTCTACTGTACAGTAGTCTACTTTTCTTTACTGTTCTGTACTGTACTGTGCTCTACTGTACTGTGCTGTCCAAACTTGTGAAACATAGACATCTTTGATTTGTACAGATTTGATCCGGCCAGGGCAGACTGACCAAATTTCAACTACTTTATAACATCCATGGAAGTCCTGTCTCGGAGTATGCTTGTTACAGTAAATGGAAAGAGGGTAGGTGGTACAGTGAGGGAAAAAAGTATTTGATCCCCTGCTGATTTTGTACGTTTGCCCACTGACAAAGACATTATCAGTCTATAATTTTAATGGTAGGTTTATTTGAACAGTGAGAGACAGAATAACAACAAAAAAATCCAGAAAAACGCATGTCAAAAATGTTATAAATTGATTTTTCATTTTAATGAGGGAAATAAGTATTTGACCCCTCTGCAAAACATGACTTAGTACTTGGTGGCAAAACCCTTGTTAGCAATCACAGAGGTCAGACGTTTCTTGTAGTTGGACACCAGGTTTGCACACATCTCAGGAGGGATTTTGTCCCACACCTATTTGCAGATCTTCTCCAAGTCATTAAGGTTTCGAGCCTGACGTTTGGCAACTCGAACCTTCAGCTCCCTCCACAGATTTTCTATGGGATTAAGGTCTGGAGACTGGCTAGGCCACTCCAGGACCTTAATGTGCTTCTTCTTGAGCCACTCCTTTGTTGCCTTGGCCGTGTGTTTTGGGTCATTGTCATGCTGGAATATCCATCCACGACCCATTTTCAATGCCCTGGCTGAGGGAAATCACCCAAGATTTGACGGTACATGGCCCCGTCCATCGTCCCTTTGATGCGGTGAAGTTGTCCTGTCCCCTTAACAGAAAAACACCCCCAAAGCATAATGTTTCCACCTCCATGTTTGACGGTGGGGATGGTGTTCTTGGGGTCATAGGCAGCATTCCTCCTCCTCCAAACACGGCGAGTTGAGTTGATGCCAAAGAGCTCGATTTTGGTCTCATCTGACCACAACACTTTCACCCAGTTCTCCTCCATCATTCAGATGTTCATTGGCAAACTTCATACGGCCCTGTATATGTGCTTTCTTGAGCAGGGGGACCTTGCGGGCGCTGCAGGATTTCAGTCCTTCACGGCGTAGTGTTTTACCAATTGTTTTCTTGGTGACTATGGTCCCAGCTGCCTTGAGATCATTGACAAGATCCTCCCGTGTAGTTCTGGGCTGATTCCTCACCGTTCTCATGATCATTGCAACTCCACGAGGTGAGATCTTGCATGGAGCCCCAGGCCGAGGGAGATTGACAGTTATTTTGTGTTTCTTCCATTTACGAATAATCGCACCAGCTGTTGTCACCTTCTCACTAAGCTGCGTGGCGATGGTCTTGTAGCCCATTCCAGCCTTGTGTAGGTCTACAATCTTGTCCCTGACATCCTTGGAGAGCTCTTTGGTCTTGGCCATGGTGGAGAGTTTGGAATCTGATTGATTGATTGCTTCTGTGGACAGGTGTCTTTTATACAGGTAACAAACTGAGATTAGGAGCACTCCCTTTAAGAGTGTGCTCCTAATCTCAGCTCGTTACCTGTATAAAAGACACCTGGGAGCCAGAAATCTTTCTGATTGAGAGGGGGTCAAATACTTATTTCCCTCATTAAAATGCAAATCAATGTATAACATTTTTGACATGCGTTTTTCTGAATTTTTTGTTGTTATTCTGTCTCTCACTGTTCAAATAAACCTACCATTAAAATTATAGACTGATCATTTCTTTGTCAGTGGGCAAACGTACAAAATCAGCAGGGGATGAAATACTTTTTTCCCCTCACTGTATGTGTCAGGGTAGGTGTCAGTAAGAGCTGAGAGAGAGAGAGAGAGAGAGAGAGAGAGAGAGAGAGAGAGAGAGAGAGAGAGAGAGAGAGAGAGAGAGAGAGAGAGAGAGAGAGAGAGAGAGAGAGAGAGAGAGAGAGAGAGAGAGAGAGAGAGAGAGAGAGAGAGAGAGAGATCACAGTCTTGCTTTGACCACCAGATGACAGAAAGAGAAAGAAAACAGTTATGAGCTGAACATAACAGTATGCCAGTGGAAGGGAGAACCGTAGCAGGTGACCAAACTGTGGTTTGTGACTACATTTTAGTCATTTAGCAGATGCTCTTATCCAGAGCGACTTACAGTTAGTGAGTGCATACATTTTTCATACTGGCCCCCCGTGGGAAACGAACCCACAACCCTGGCGTTGCAAGCTCCATGCTCTACCAACTGAGCTACAGGGGACCATGACTACTATGATTTCCCATTGTATCTAAATCAATTGCAGTAATTCTGTTACAGATTTTTCTGTAACCGATTTGGTAACAGAATTACGAGTTTTAATCACTCAATAACTCATAAGCAAACTTGATATAACATTTTTAGGATGGACATTTATATATGCCTTAATTTAAAAAAAATATAGACTCTTAGCTTTTATTTGACATGCTCCTATGAACTTCATATGTTGGTGCTCATGGGTCCTTTTAGATGCAAATGCCCCCTATTAAATACATCTAGGCTATCTGCAGCCTATAGCCTATTAGCTATTTGATTATCTAAACACTATTGAATATAAAGGTATTGTTATGTTCTGTCAGTTATAGGCTTTCATTAGGTAAGAAGAGGGCTAATTAGAAGGCTTTTTTTCAAAGCGATTTGAGTTATTGCATTGTGAAAATAAGAAGATAGGCTTATGGTTCTTAATTCATGGCATGGTTTCCTTTTATCCAAATGTTGAATTGACATGCAGACAAATTAATTCATGAAGGGAATGGGAATAGCCTTAAATCCTACTACTCTGTTGTCATAAAATCAATAAAATAAATGTATGTTATTTGGCGGATCACGGATCGGCTCTCAGAACAATACTATTTGGGTGGATCGGATTGCAGAGAAAAATCTGTCCTGATGTCAGATGGGCCTCGGAATTGATGTGGCCGGCACAGGGTGGAGGCGGCTTTAAAAAACTGACCCCTGCAGGACTCTAGTTTGAAGTGTTTTATCTAGGTACAATAGTCCTCTCTTGTGGAAAGACTCCATAGTAACAGCCACAGTTTCACTGCTTGAAATGCTTGCCTCATAAAATAACACTAGATAATACTAAACACAAAAATAACAATAACAAAACATTAGGTCAGAGCCAAACCATGTTTGCGTTGCTATACACTATACAGTGGGGAGAACAAGTATTTGATACACTGCCGATTTTGCAGGTTTTCCTACTTACAAAGCAAGTTGAGGTCTGTAATTTTTATCATAGGTACACTTCAACTGTGAGAGACGGAATCTTAAACAAAAATCCAGAAAATCACATTGTATGATTTTAAAGTAATTAATTTGCATTTTATTGCATGACATAAGTATTTGATACATCAGAAAAGCAGAACTTAATATTTGGTACAGAAACCTTTGTTTGCAATTACAGAGATCATACGTTTCCTGTAGGTCTTGACCTGGTTTGCACACACTGCAGCAGGGATTTTGGCCCACTCCTCCATACAGACCTTCTCCAGATCCTTCAGGTTTCAGGGCTGTCGCTGGGCAATACGGACTTTCAGCTCCCTCCAAAGATTTTCTATTGGGTTTAGGTCTGGAGACTGGATAGGCCACTCCAGGACCTTGAGATGCTTCTTACGGAGCCACTCCTTAGTTGCCCTGGCTGTGTGTTTCGGGTCGTTGTCATGCTGGAAGACCCAGCCACGACCCATCTTCAATGCTCTTACTGAGGGAAGGAGGTTGTTGGCCAAGATCTCGCGATACATGGCCCCATCCATCCTCCCCTCATTACGGTGCAGTCGTCCTGTCCCCTTTGCAGAAAAGCATCCCCAAAGAATGATGTTTCCACCTCCATACTTCACGGTTGGGATGGTGTTCTTGGGGTTGTACTCATCCTTCTTCTTCCTCCAAACACGGCGAGTGGAGTTTAGACCAAAAAGCTATATTTTTGTCTCATCAGACCACATGACCTTCTCCCATTCCTCCTCTGGATCATCCAAATGGTCATTGGCAAACTTCAGACAGGCCTGGACATGCGCTGGCTTGAGCAGGGGGACCTTGCGTGCGCTGCAGGATTTTAATCCATGACGGCGTAGTGTGTTACTAATGGTTTTCTTTGAAACTGTGGTCCCAGCTCTCTTCAGGTCATTGACCAGGTCCTGCCGTGTAGTTCTGGGCTGACCTCACCTTCCTCATGATCATTGATGCCCCACGAGGTGAGATCTTGCATGGAGCCCCAGACCGAGGGTGATTGACCGTCATCTTGAACTTCTTCCATTTTCTAATAATTGTGCAAACAGTTGTTGCCTTCTCACCAAGCTGCTTGCCTATTGTCCTGTAGCCCATCCCAGCCTTGTGCAGGTCTACAATTTTATCCCTGATGTCCTTACACAGCTCTCTGGTCTTGGCCATTGTGGAGAGGTTGGAGTCTGTTTGATTGATTGTGTGGACAGGTGTCTTTTATACAGGTAACAAGTTCAAACAGGTGCAGTTAATACAGGTAATGAGTGGAGAACAGGAGGGCTTCTTAAAGAAAAACTAACAGGTCTGTGAGAGCCGGAATTCTTACTGGTTGGTAGGTGATCAAATACTTATGTCATGCAATAAAATGCAATTTAATTACTTAAAAATCATACAATGTGATTTTCTGGATTTTTGTTTTAGATTCCGTCTCTCACAGTTGAAGTGTACCTATGATAAAAATTACAGACCTCTACATGCTTTGTAAGTAGGAAAACCTGCAAAATCGGCAGTGTATCAAATACTTGTTCTCCCCACTGTATATGCAAATATATGTGGACACCCCTTCAAATTAGTGGATTCGGCTATTTCAGCCACACCCGTTGCTGACAGGTGTATAAAATCGAGCACACAATCATTCAATCACCATAGACAAACATTGGCAGTAGAATGGCCTTACTGAAGAGCTCAGTGACTTTCAACATGGCACCGTCATTTCCAACAAGTCAGTTTGTCAAATTTCTGCCCTGCTAGAGCTGCCCCGGTCAACTATAAGTGCTGTTATTGTGAAGTGGAAACATCTAGGAGCAACAACGGCTCAGCCGCGAAGTGGTAGGCCACACAAGCTCACAGAGTGGGACCGGCGAGTGCTGAAGCGCGTAGCACGTAAAAATAATCTGTCCTCAGTTGCAATACTCACTACAGAGTTCCAAACTGCCTCTGGAAGCAACATCAGCACAATAACTGTTTGTCAGGAGCTAAATGAAATGGGATTCCATGGACGAGCAGCCACACACAAGCCTAAGATTACCATGCGCAATGCCAAGCGTTGGCCAGAGTGGTGTCAAGCTCGCCGCCATGGGACTCTGGAGGAGTGGAAACGCGTTCTCTGGAGTGATGAATCACGCTTCACCATCTGGCAGTCCGAAGGACAAATCTGGGTTTGGCAGATGCCAGGAGAACACTACCTGCTCGAATGCATAGTGCCAACTGTAAAGATTGGTGGAGGAGGAATAATGGTCTGAGGCTGTTTTTCATGGTTCAGGCTCCTTAGTTCCAGTGAAGGGAAATCTTAACGCTACAGCAAACAATGACATTCTAGACGATTCTGTGCTTCCAACTTTGTGGCAACAGTTTGGGGAAGGCCCTTTCCTGTTTCAGCATGACAATGCCCCCGTGCACACAGCGAGGTCCATACAGAAATGGTTTGTCGAGATCGGTGTGGAAGAACTTGAATGACCTGCACAGAGCCCTGACCTCAACTCCATCGAACACCTTTGGGATGAATTGGAACGCCGACTGCGAGCCAGGCCTAATCACCCAACATCAGTGCCCAACCTCACTAATGCTCTTGTGACTAAATGGAAGCAAGTCCCCGCAGCAATGTTCCAACATCTAGTGGAAAGCCTTCCCAGTAGAGTGGAGGCTGTTATAGCAGCAAAGGGGGGACCAACTCCATATTAATGCCAATGATTTTGGAATTAGATGTTCGACAAGCAGGTGTCCACATACTTTTGGTCATGTACTGTATTTGGCAGTGAAAATGATGCACAAATGTGTAACAAAACATTACATTATTAACCCCTGGTGAAACACTCTTATATTCAGAATAACATGTAACACAGTTCAACATAAAAAATAATTGAATAAATTGAACAAAACACAAATGTATGAAGTAGCTACCTGAGAGAGATGACACCTCATCTTGCAACACTGTATCTTCAGAGGCCTCTCTATCTTTCACTGTATCACTCTGGTAGGAAGCAGGTAGGGTGAGCACGTCCACTTGCCCACCGCCACGCTTGGCCTCCGTCTCCGTCTCTGCCTCCCCCTCCCCAGAGTCTGTGCTCCTGATGCTGAGGCATCTCATGCGCGACACTGAGTCCACCTCCTTCATCCGTGCCAGGCACTCTACCGCCACCCGGTGGCTGGGTGAGGCAGCCAGCTTGTCCTGCAGGGCCTCTATGCGCTGTGAGGGTCCTCTGCACCTCCTTTCTCCCTCCAGACTGTGGGACAGCTTAAGGTCAGGGTTGATGGGGACCGAAAGCGGTAGTCTGTCTGGTGGAAACTCCTGCATACCTGGAGTTTCTCGACCCAGATGGGTCCATTTCACACTCCTGATGTGCTCTGGGTTATCCTGTGGTGGCTCCTTTTCTTTTGCCTCCTTTTCTTTTGCCTCCTGCCCATCAGGAGGAACTGTAGATACCGTTCCAGAGTCCAGTTCCTCAGAATCTGGATCACTCACATGCGTTTGTACTGTCTGTTCGTTTGCACTACTGCTTTCTGGATCTTCTCTAGCAGCGAGTTTACTCTCTGTAAATTCAATCTCCTCTGTTGCCGTCTCGCTAACCCTCTGCTCCCCTGTGACTAAAGACTCTGCAGGTATATCAATCCCTAATATCCTGGCTGCCCTCTCCTCTATGGACTCGTTCTCTGGAATGCCCTCAGCACATTTAAGTTTGAATAGATTGCCAAGGTCCTCTGCCGCTGCCAGAGCTTGGTTGGTCTTCTCAGCAGCGACACTCCCCTGCACGTTCTTATCTATGAGTGACAGCTGCTTCCTCCAATCGCAACATATAGTCTGAGCCTCTGAACGATTTGAGCCAGAGGAAACCTTTGTGTCTCCTTCGCCTTCAGCTGGTTCTTCAGATGTTTCAGCTTCTTGTGGACTGTCACTGTCGCCAACAATCGTCGCACTACTTTGATCGGATAAGTCTGGGCTTGACTCCTCATGGAGCGGAGACATTGGACTTGGTCTGGAAATCTGGCTCTCGCTCTCTTTTTTACAAATGGGGCATTCCTCTACAGAGTCTAAACAGGCACCCCCTGGAGGCTCTGTATCGCAGCTACCACCACCAGGTTTAGATATGGCAGTCAACGTTTTGTTAACCTCTGAGTCTCGGGTCTTTTGTAAAGACTGACATATGTCCTCATAGTCAGGGGGACTCGTAAGTGTAGAGGCGTCCTGCATCGGCTGCCTATCTGCCCAGGGGACTTCGGCTGCAGTGTGCGTTGTTGGCGTCATTGGGCTGAAGTCTCTGGTCTCGCTGGGATCACTAGGAGAGTCAGTAAAGTCACTAGGGCCAGTGAAGTCACATGGTGGTGGTGTCTCCGAAGGCGAAGGGAGGTCTAGCTTCACTGTCCTGCCACTGCAGCTACTTCTCCTCTGCGACAAGTTCGAAACAACCCTGTATTCTCTGAATCCTGTAGGCTTGCGTGGTGGGACAGGGAGCTCTTCTCTTAGCTGCTTGCTGAAAGTCACAGATTTTCTTTCAGCGGGTCTGGAGAAGGCGCTCTTAACCTCCCTGTACTCCGGGTCGACAGACACAGACCAGCTCTCGATACTGTGCCTAAGGCTGCTGGGCTTGCTGAGCCCCGCCTCCCGTGCCAGCCTTATCTTGATCCGCTCAGGGATCTGCACAGCGCCGCTATTGTTGGAAATGTTATTGCTGGCAGTGCCTAGCTCTAGGATGTCTTTGTAGGCCTCGTTGAGGTCCTTAATGCACTGGTCAACACTGGGTCTCTTGCTGTTCTGCTGCTGATCCTGGAACTCTTTGTTGATAGTCTCCAGCTCCTCGATGGCGTCCCATGGCCGCCTGCTGACAGGCTTCAGAAGGAACTGACCGAAGGCTTCCTGCCCACTGCAGGTCGCTGCTGGTTTGGCCTCCTCCGTCGTGTTTCCTGAGGGTGGTGGTGGTGCTGCTGCTGCTGGTGGCTGAGCTGTGCTCTTGTTCAGCTGGCTGGAAATTGAGAAAGTAGCCATCCTGGAAAAGGCGCTGTTGCTGGATGGTTTCAGGCTCTTCACCCCTTTTATAGGATAGCTGAATGCAGTACTGCCCACACCGCTGGGATCTGGGGTGATGACGTCAGAGGAGCCTGGGGCAGGGACTTGAGGGTCTTGTGCTTCCTTGTTTTCAGGGCCTGGAAGAAGGGGAGGCTGAGGTTTTCGGGCTTCTGGGCTAGTTTGGGTCTCCTGGTCCCGGTATTGGTTCCCAGGCCAGGCACCCGAGAGTTTCAGCTCCTTGTGATGGTTTATTTTGGGGGGCTTAATAGGGAGTTTTCTCACTATTTTGCTGCTTGATCTGCTGCTCGCTATGCTACCGGTTAGTGCTTGCAGCTCAGCCTCTGCTGAAGATGTGCTTTGGAGACTTTGGTTTGTTAAGTGGCCTGTTTTGTTCTCACTGAGACTGTCCACTGGGCTTGATGGCCGGACTGGGCTTGGTGGCTTCTCGTCGTTGTTGTTGTTTTGATCACGGGACGTACCGCCCGGCGTTGGAGGGATGGGAACAGACACCAAACAGAATATTGTCTCACTAAGTTTCTTTTTTACACTCTTTTTCTCTGTTTTTTCTGTTTTCTCTGAGTCAGTCTTTCTTGGTTTCTCTTTCTTTGTGGAGTCAGGCTCATTGACTGACTTTTTCACTTGAGTCACAGTTTCTGACACACCTTGACCTTGGTCCACATGCCTGATCAGCTGCTGAGGCGGTCTAATCTGAAAAGCTATTGGATAGTTACCACAGCTCTGATCAGGAGCTACATGGTCTACACTTCCTTTGTTTATTAAACCCCTGTTGCACCATCTAGTACTACTACTGTCGTTGTTATTGAGAGATGTCTTGCGGCAGTCTGTATTGAGAGATAGCCCCTGTGGGGGGGAAAAGGCACTATCATGTGTAGATTGTCCTAAAACCTTAGCGCAGGGAGTCTCTTTGTTCATGTTTCGGATCAACTTGTCAGTGTCAGTGAGAGAATTTCCGCCAGACCCTCCTGAGATATGTCTCACTCGCAGATCATCAAAGGGTAAATGGTGAACATGCCCCAGATGTTCCTTGGTGTGTCCAGGGTTAAGGTTCGGGTTAGCGTTAACCTGTTTTCTGTAGGGTATACCTCGATCCCCGTAGTGTTCCAGCCACGACCCTCCAGTCTGTCCGGAAAACCACTTTCCCGCCTCTGAGCTCATAGGCATGTGCATCTGTATCTGCATCTCCCCACTCCACTTATAGTTTGCCACTTCGTTGCGGTTGATTGGTCCTCCCCTGATTGGGGGCAGGGCTCTCTTATAAGACGGGGGCGGGATATAACCGGGGGGCTCCATACCAAAGATAGCAGAGTGTTGTGCGAAATAGTCTTGTCTTTGCAATTCTCCACCCCTTGGGTAATAGATAGGCCTGTTGTCTTTCTGTTGTTTGGACCCTCCCTGCTGGTCTAGTACAGCTACAGCGAGCATCTCTTGGCTACCCCTAGTCTGCTGGTGTATTTCGTATGATGGAGGCTTGACAGGCCTGCTGAACCTGGGCTTTGGTAAAAGTGCAACATGTCCGACGCTTTGCCAACTGTTCCTGGCCCACCGGTCCCTGCCGACTGCGGCACTGTGGTAATACCGACTATAAGGCCCGGAAAAGACGGTGCTGTTCACGCGCTGTCTATCAACCTGGCCTGGTCGAAGCTGGATACTGACCAAACTGGACTGTGTGTTTGTGTGTTCAGTAGTTCCATCAGGCGACAGCACTCTGGGGAGGGACTGGGACATCCCTCTGGTTCTGGGGAGGATAGAACCAGCGCTCTCTGGAGTCCTCAGGCGGTGCTGCTGCTCCTGAGCCCACCTCTCGCCCTCACCATCCGACAGCTGCCTCCCCAGCCCCACCGCAGGCTTCCACTCCTCTGTGCCCAGGCTCTGGCACTTCCGCTCCCCAGTCACCCCAGTCATTACCCTCAACTGTCCAGGAGCCGCATCGGCCTCTCTTAGCCAGGAGATGGAGGTGTCTTCCCATAGCTGCTTCTGCTGCTTCTGCGTCTTCTCCCTCTCTCCCCAATGGTCCTCTGCGATCAGGGCCTGTGGTCGCCATGCCCCCTCAGAGGCCTTCAGAAATCCAGTGGACGCTCTCAGCTCCCGGCCGTCTGTGTAATCCAGGAGGAAGCTGAAGTCCTGACCTCTCCTCCTCCAGTAGGACACATCCCTCTCCTCCAGCTGCTCTCTTCTCTCGATCTGCTCAGAATAGGTTAAGCTGGGCACGTCGTAGAACCTGGAAAGAGAAGAAAGCACAATTGAGTGGTAGGGTACTGAAGTTATTAATTCATTAATATAAAACATGTAATATTTACAATAAAATCTAAACATATTATAACCTGTAAACATGTAACACTAAAAACCTGGATGTACAGTGAGGGAAAAAAGTATTTGATCCCCTGCTGATTTTGTACGTTTGCCCACTGACAAAGACATGATCAGTCTATAATTTTAATGGTAGGTTTATTTGAACCGTGAGAGACAGAATAACAACAAAAAAATCCAGAGAAATGCATGTCAAAAATGTTATAAATTGATTTGCATTTTAATGAGGGAAATAAGTATTTGACCCCTCTGCAAAACATGATTTAGTACTTGGTGGCAAAACCCTTGTTGGCAATCACAGAGGTCAGACATTTCTTGTAGTTGGCCACCAGGTTTGCACATATCACAGGAGGGATTTTGTCCCACTCCTCTTTGCAGATCTTCTCCAAGTCATTAAGGTTTCGAGCCTGACGTTTGGCAACTCGAACCTTCAGCTCCCTCCACAGATTTTCTATGGGATTAAGGTCTGGAGACTGGCTAGGCCACTCCAGGACCTTAATGTGCTTCTTCTTGAGCCACTCCTTTGTTGCCTTGGCCGTGTGTTTTGGGTCATTGTCATGCTGGAATACCCATCCATAACCCATTTTCAATGCCCTGGCTGAGGGAAGGAGGTTCTCACCCAAGATTTGACGGTACATGGCGCCGTCCATCGTCCCTTTGATACGGTGAAGTTGTCCTGTCCCCTTAGCAGAAAAACACCCCCAAAGCATAATGTTTCCACCTCCATGTTTGACGGTGGGGATGGTTGTTCTTGGGGTCATAGGCAACATTCCTCCTCCTCCAAAGACGGCGAGTTGAGTTGATGCCAAAGAGCTCGATTTTGGTCTCATCTGACCAGAACACTTTCACCCAGTTCTCCTCTGAATCATTCAGATGTTCATTGGCAAACTTCAGACGGCCCTGTATATGTGCTTTCTTGAGCAGGGGGACCTTGCGGGCGCTGCAGGATTTCAATCCTTCACGGCGTAGTGTGTTACCAATTGTTTTCTTGGTGACTATGGTCCCAGCTGCCTTGAGATCATTGACAAGATCCTCCCGTGTAGTTCTGGGCTGTTTCCTCACCGTTCTCATGATCATTGCAACTCCACAAGGTGAGATCTTGCATGGAGCCCCAGGCCGAGGGAGATTGACAGTTATTTTGTGTTTCTTCCATTTGCGAATAATCGCACCAACTGTTGTCACCTTCTCACCAAGCTGCTTGGCGATGGTCTTGTAGCCCATTCCAGCCTTGTGTAGGTCTACAATGTTGTCCCTGACATCCTTGGAGAGCTCTTTGGTCTTGGCCATGGTGGTGAGTTTGGAATCTGATTGATTGATTGCTTCTGTGGACAGGTGTCTTTTATACAGGTAACAAGCTGAGATTAGGAGCACTCCCTTTAAGAGTGTGCTCCTAATCTCAGCTCGTTACCTGTATAAAAGACACCTGGGAGCCAGAAATCTTTCTGATTGAGAGGGGGTCAAATACTTATTTCCCTCATTAAAATGCAAATCAATTTATAACATTTTTGACATGCGTTTTTCTGGATTTTGTTGTTGTTATTCTGTCTCTCACTGTTCAAATAAACCTACCATTACAATTATAGACTGATCATTTCTTTGTCAGTGGGCAAACGTACAAAATCAGCAGGGGATCAAATACTTTTTTCCCTCACTGTAGATCTATAGTAGCCTATCTGAACAACCATACTGTAGGTACTAAAGACTGGGAAGAGGCCATTGATGACAACTAAATCCATTGGAGGATAACGCTGTATACAGTATCATCCATCATGGTGTCATTACAAATGGCACCCTACATCAGTGGTCACCAACCGGTCAAGGCATTCCTAGTCGATTACCAAACATTTCTGTAGAAAAGCCAATGATAAAGGCTTGCACTCCTTTTTTTGTGTGTGCGTGTGTGTGTGTGTGTGTGTGTGTTTTGCGCTGTTAGCGATAGGTGCACTTCATTCAGAAGGCCTGCGCTCCGGGTAGGCAAAGTGTTCCCATTTTGAACCATTTCAATTGTCTGAAAAGACAAACGGGAGATCTGTGGCTAAATCGAGTGCCCCTACTGCCTACTGCGCTCAAATCATTGTGCCTACAGCTTCCACGACACCGGCCACAGCAAAGTTTGATACTAGCCTATGTGAGATTTCATAACTTTTAAAACCAGAGAGAGACTGTCAAAGAATACTGCAAAGAGCTGCTGTTTTTAGGAATGACTTCATGTCTACGTTTTTATTCAGCACTGTCAACACTGTTTTTATTCAACACTATTACAAAACATAAAATGAGCTTCTCCCTACTTCCACTTGCGCTGCAGCTGCAATGAATGAGTAGCCAAGTGTATCGATAGCCCTGCGTTTTTATTTCTCTGGTCATAGGAACAACATGAATTTGAGTATGAGGTAGATGCGGTGCGACTCGAGTTTTGCCATCAGGTGGAAGACGATTTCCCCTCTCTCTGGTCAGTCTCACCGGAGGAAAGGAAGGAGAGAGCAGGTACCATGAGAGACGGACCCTCTGCTGCTCTCCCCCTCCCTCCGCTGAGACTAATGCTGTGTTCAAAACAAATGGAAATCTCCAACTTCAGTGCGTTCAAGACAACTGGGAACTCTGGGGAAAAAAACGAGATCCGACTGGGAAAAATAGTTTTGAACGGTCATCCAACTCGGAAATTGAAGTCGGAAAATCTGGCATCTTTCTAGAGCGCCGACAGTTCCAACCTGATGATTTGACCTCGTTTTTTTTCTCCAAGTTCCCAGTGTCTTGAAAGCACCATGACCATCAGATGCAGGTACCATCAGTCCAGTGAAATAAACAAGCAAATCATTTGCAAATTATTTCAATTTCTGCTCAGCTGTGCCTCGCAAGTGCTACACCAAATGATCTATTTTGTTATCAAAGCTCGATTTTTGAAATATAATATGGTATGAGAAGAACAATATTGGCTGGACAGGCATACAGCCTATATGCTGTGATAATGTATTAGGCCTACTGCACAAACCTCATTCCTAGTTTTTAGTAGGTTAATGTAAAACATTTTAAGTAATGTTTTTTTTTTTTTTTTTTATCTGAGTGGTAGATCTCGGCTTGCTTTTTGACTGTGAAAGTGATATTGACTCAAAAAAAATGTTGACCACTGTCCTATATAGTGCACTTCTTTTGACCAAATGGCACCCTATTCCCTATATAGTGCATTACTTTTGACCAGAGCCCATTTCAATGGAAAGTGCTCTCTTTAAGCATCGATTCACATCACATCGCAACGTAAACAACCCAACAGTGCAGAAGAAGAAACCTTTACATGATAAGAATTCCTCATCATATCACAGCATAAGGCACCCTATTCCCTATATAGTGCGCTACTTTTACCCAGGGCCCATTGGGCTTTGGTCGAAAATAGTGCACTATATAGGGAATAGTGTGCCATTTGGAGCACAAACCTCATCTTATCGCAGCATCTGGCAAGACAAGGCAGTGGTGCAGCAGCCTCAGTGTTCGTTCTGCAGCTCTAGAAGGAAGGAAACGGGGAGAAAAAGAAAAAAACCACCCTCCTGCGCAGTGCAGACAGGGTGGCTCGGCTTTGCATGCAATGCTGAAGGGCCCGGCAAAAAAAAAAGGGAGGGAAGGTATTGTGGGGATCTCAAAAGAGAGAAAAATATATTTTTTTAACTCACCCGCTATCCGTGGCGAGAGAATCGCCCAGGGGCTGTGCTAGGCTGTCACCTAGGTTACCGCTGCCAGCTTCTTTTCGCCTTTGGTTCCTTTCCCCGCAGCTCTCATTGTCGCAGCTGCCGGGGTAGCCCTTCGCCAGTAGTGCCTGCCTGCTGCTGCTGAAGATGCAAGCCCCCCTGTCTCCCGCCTGTTCATACCCGTTCAGTGATCCACCACGACCAGACCTCTGGTTCTCTGCTGCTGGGATTTCACGGTGGCAAGCGACGGCGGCGTGGCGCTGCTTCTCGTAAGGCGCGGTGACGGATGAAGTTGAAGAGGGGCAGGGGATGCTTGTCTTGGGCAGATTGTATCCGTGAGAAATGAGGAGGTCCTCCACACTGTACATTGTGGTGTGTGTCTCTCTCTCTTGGCAGCAGTGTTTATTTTGTTCCTTATGCGCAGTGCTGCTGGTAGAAACTGGAGCACAACTTCTCAGCAGAGGCCATCCCTATGGGGAGAAGAAAGGTAACATTTAGCTAGCTTCAAAAGCGTAACTACCAATTATTTATATATACACTAGATGACTAACAGGGGGCACTGTTTTGAAGCCACCCCGCTTCCATATTGGCACTCCCCCACCATTGTAAAAAATATTTTGGAAGCTATAGAAATGTATTAATGTCTACATTTGTTTTTGCCACGTTTTTGCCACGCTCAGCTGGTAGAGCACGGCGCTTGTAACGCCAAGGTAGTGGGTTCGATCCCCGGGACCACCCATACACAAAAAAAAAATTTATGCACGCATGACTGTAAGTCGCTTTGGATAAAAGCGTCTGCTAAATGGCATATTATTATATTATTATTATTATTATTATATTATTATTATTATTATTATTATTCTATTACAGACACCTTAATGCATACTTTTAAATTATATGTGAGCTAAACATAAAAATGAAAAAATATATAAACGTTTTACTTAATGTATACTTTTTTGAAAGTACTAATGTTACTGTCCCCACTACAACAAAAACATATTTAAATACCTGTTATTTTGTCCTTGAAACATTTAATAACCCTATAGAGCAGGGTTTCCCAAACTCGGTCCTGGGGTCCACCCTGGGTGCACGTTTTCAACCAACACATCATCAAGCTTTGATTATTTTCATCAGCTGTGTAGTGTTAGGGCAAAAACCAAAACGTGCACCCAGGGGAAGCCCCAGGACCAGGTTTGGGAAACCCTGCTGTGGAGGACTGCTCCTTCTGGGGAGTGCCAATATGGCCTTATGGTAGCTTCAGGGCCTCTCATTGGCCAATACATAGCATCAGCAATACATTTTAAATTTTAGTCATTTAGCAGACACTCTTATCCAGAGCGACTTACAGTTAGTGAGTGCATACATTTTCATACTGGCACCCCGTGGGAAACGAACCCACAACCCTGGCGTTGCAAGCGCTATGCTCTACCAACTGAGCTACAGGGGACTGTAATACAGGGTTTATATACACTACCTTTCAAAAGTTTGGGGTCACTTAGAAATGTCCTTAGAAATGTTCTTTTTTTGTCCATTAAAATAACATCAAATTGATCAGAAATACAGTGTAGACATTGTTAATGTTGTAAATGGCTATTGTAGCTGGAAACGGCTGATTTTTAATGGAATATCTACATAGGCGTACAGAGGCCCATTATCAGCAACCATCAGTCCTGTGTTTCAATGGCACGTTGTCTTTGCTAATCCAAGTTTATCGTTTCAAAAGGCTAATTGATCATTAGAAAACCCTTTTGCAATTATGTTAGCACAGCTGAAAACTGTTGTGCTGATTTAAAGAAGCAATAAAACTGGCCTTCTTGAGACTAGTTGAGTATCAGCAATTGTGGGTTCAATTACAGGCTCAAAATGGCCAGACACAAATAACTTTCTTCTGAAACTCGTTAGTCTATTCTTGTTCTGAGAAATGAAGGCTATTCCATGCGAGAAACTGCCAATAAACTGAAGATCTCGTACAACGGTGTGTACTACTCCCTTCACAGAACAGCGCAAACTGGCTCTAACCAGAATAGAAAGAGGAGTGGGAGGCCCCGGTGCACAACTGAGCAAGAGGACAAATACATTAGAGTGTCTAGTTTGAGAAACAGATGCCTCACAGGTCCCCAACTGGCAGCTTCATTAAATAGTACCCGCAAAACACCAGTCTCAACGTCAACAGTGAAGAGGCGACTCCGGGATGCTGACCTTCTAGGCAGAGTTGCAAAGAAAAAGCCATATCTCAGACTGGCCAATAAAAATAAAATATTAAGATGGGCAAAAGAACACAGAAACTGGACAGAGGAAGATTGGAAAAAAGTGTTATGGACAAACGATTGTAAGGTGTTCGGATCACAAAGAACATTTGTGAGACGCAGACCAAATTAAAAGATGCTGGAGGAGTGCTTGATGCCATCTGTCAAGCATGGTGGAGGCAATGTGATGGTCTGAGGGTGCTTTGGTGGTAGTAAAGTGGGAGATTTGTACAGGGTAAAAGGGATCTTGAAGAAGGAAGGCTATAACTCCATTTTGCAATGCCATGCCATACCCTGTGGACGGCGCTTGATTGGAGTCAATTTCCTCCTACAACAGGACAATGACCCAAAGCACAGCTCCAAACTATGCAAGAACTATTTAGGGAAGAAGCAGTCAGCTGGCATTCTGTCTATAATGGAGTGGCCAGCACAGTCACCGGATCGCAACCCTATTGAGCTGTTGTGGGAGCAGCTTGACCATATGGTACGTAAGAAGTGCCCATCAAGCCAATCCAACTTGTGGGAGGTGCTTCAGGAAGCATGGGGTTACCTCAACAAATTGACAACTAGAATGCCAAAGGTCTGCAAGGCTGTAATTGCTGCAAATTGAGGATTCTTTGACGAAAGCAGCGTTTGAAGGACACAATTATTATTTCAATTAAAAATCATTATTTCTAACCTTGTCAATTACTACATTTCCTATGCATTTTGCTATATTTCCTATTCAAACTCATTTCATGTATATTTTCATGGAAAACAAGGACATTTCTAAGTGACACCAAACTTTTGAACAGAAGTGTACATCATTGATAGTTACCTACTGATTGTGTGGAACACTAATGTATGTACACTACAGTGCATTCGGAAAGTATTCAGACCCCTTGACTTTTCCACATTTTGTTATGTTAGTCTTATTCTAAAATTGATTAAATTGTTTTTTTTCCCCCCTCATCAATCTATACACAATACCCCATAATGACAAAGCAAAAACAGTTTTTTTGACATTTTTGTACATTTATTAAAAAGAAAGTAATATCAGATTTACATAAGTATTCAGACCCTTTACTCAGTACTTTGTTGAAGCGCCTTTGGCAGCGATTACAGCCTTGAGTTTTCTAGGGTATGACACTACAAGCTTGGCACACCTGTATTTGAGGAGTTTCCTATTCTTCTCTGTCGGGTTGGATGGGGAGCATCGCTACACAGCTATTTTCAGGTCTCTCCAGAGATGTTTGATCGGGTTCAAGTCCGGGCTCTGGCTGGGCCACTCAAGGACATTCAGAGACTTGTCCCAAAGCAACTCCTGCATTATCTTGGCTGTGTGCTTAGGGTCGTTGTCCTGTTGGAAGGTGAACCTTCGCCCCAGTCTGAGGTCCTGAGCGCTCAGGAGCAGGTTTTCATCAATGATCTCTCTGTTATTTTCTCCGTTCATCTTTGCCTCAATCCTGACTAGTCTCCCAGTCCCTGCCGCTGAAAAACATCCCCACAGCATGATGCTGCCACCACCAGGCTTCACCGTAGGGATGGCATTGGCCAGGTGATGAGCGGTGCCTGGTTTCCTCCAGACATGATGCTTGGCGTTCAGGCCAAAGAGTTCAATCTTGTTTTCATTAGACCAGAGAATCTTGTTTCTCATGGTCTGAGAGTCCTTTAGGTGCCTTTTGGCAAACTCCAAGCGGGCTGTCATGTGCCTTTTACTGAGGAGTGGCTTCCATCTGGCCATTCTACCATAAAGGCCTGATTGGTGGAGTGCTGCAGAGATGGTTGTCCTTCTGGAAAGTTCTCCCATCTCCACAAAGGGACTGGAGTTCTGTCATAGTGACCATCGGGTTCTTGGTCACCTCCCTGACCAATGCCCTTCTCCCCCACTTGCTCAGTTTGGCCAGGCGGCCAGCTCTAGGAAGAGTCTTGGTGGTTCCAAACTTCCATTTAAGAATGATTGAGGCCACTGTGTTCTTGGGGACCTTCAATGCTGCAGAAATGTTTTAGTACCCTTCCCCAGATCTGTGCCTCGACACAATCCTGTCTCGGAACTCTACGGACAATTCCTACGACCTCACGGCTTGGTTTTTGCTCTGACATGCACTGTGAACTGTGGGACCTTATATAGACAGGTGTGTGCCTTTCCAAATCATGTCCAATCAATTGAATGTACCACAGGTGGACTCCAATCAAGTTGTAGAAACATCTCAAGGATGATAAATATAAACAGGATGCACCTGAGCTCAATTTCGAGTCTCTTCACAAAGGGTCTGACTACTTATGTAAATAAGGTATTTCTGTTTTATTTTTCATAAATTTGCAAAAATTTATAAAACCCTGTTTTCACTTTGTGATTATGGGGTATTGTGTGTAGATTAAGAAAAACATTAATTTAATCAATTTTAGAATAAGGCTGTAACCTAACAAAATATGGAAAACGTGAAGGGGTCTGAATACTTTCCGAATAGACTGTATATGTAGGGGAGAACCAACAGGGGGAGAGTGAAACAGGAAAAAGGTAACATTCTGTCAAGACTGTCCCAAATGGTACAACCTTTCAGTTACTGTCCCAACACTCTAACCGCTAGGCTACCTGCCGCCCACTTCTTAGGGAATAGGGTGCCATTTGGTTAGGCTATAGGGTGCCATTTGGGACACACACAGTTAGTTTCAGAGCTTGTTGTATCTGATTAGGTCACTGGAGGGTGGACATTAGACTATTTGTATTTTGTACATGTTCCTGTTACGGCCCAGTTACACCAGGCACTACCTCTAGTGATTAAACTACCGGAGGTCAATAATTTTATAGAACTTAGAGGTAATTCTTGGTTAGTCTCTTCAAAAAAAAAAAAAAATAGATTTAAGTATATTACGTGCAAATGTATTTCCTATAATAGATTGAACCCTGAATAGTTTAGTATGTTTTCAGTGGGTGCATGGGTTTTGTCCCAAATGGCACCCTATTCTCTACATACTGCACTACTTTTAACCAGAGACTATGGGCCCTCGTCAAAAGTAGTGCACTAAATATGGAATAGGGTGCCATTTGAGACGCAAACCTGTAACACATTCCTTTCAGTATTTACTGAATGGCTGTGTATTTTTCTCTGTCTTTGACTGACTCAGCCAAAATCAATCTGTTTCCAGATTAGCACAGCAGGGGGTTGCTATAAACAGATGCTGTTGAAGAACAAAGTTTAAAAAATATATTTTATGATTTGAATACTTGTTGCTCTTTTTTCTGACAATAATTGCAGTGCCAATCATTTTAGAAACAGAAAAAAATTTGCCAGCTAAAAAAATGCATCAATGCCTCATTACTAAACAAAAAGGTAACAAATGTTTGACATGAAAGAAACATATAAACTGAAAAGTGGTATTGTACAGTAAGAAAACTTTTGAATTACAACCCAAAACATTGTGTTTGTTCAGGTTGAGTGACTTGATACATTGTTCAGGAGCAGTGTTGGGGAAGCTACGCTGAAAATATAGTTTACAAAGCTACCAATTATAGTTAAGCTACACTAAAGCTCCCCTTAAGAAAAATATAGTTAACTAAAGTAACTTTAAAAAAGTAGATCACTACATCCAAACTACTTCATGAAATATTATCATATCTAAATATGAAATGTCATAGACTACAAATTGCAAGAAAATAGTCAGATTTTAACAGAATGTGTAATATAGCCTTGTATTTTACCCCCAATTTCAATCTTGTCTAATCGCTGCAACTCCCCAACGGGCTCAAGTCATGCGTCCTCCGAAACATGACCCACCAAACCACCCTTCTGCTTAACCCGGAAGCCAGCCGCACCAATGTGCTGTTCGTTCACCTGACGTCAGCCTGCAGGCGCCCGGCCCGCCACAAGGAGTCGCTAGAGCACGATGAGCCAAGTAAAGCCTCCCGGCCAAACCCTCACGACGCTGGGCCAATTGTGCGCCACCCCTATGGGACTCCTGATCATGGCCGGTTGTGATAGAGCCCGGGATCGAACCCGGGTCTGTAGTGACACCTCTAGTACTGCGATGCATGCAGTGTCTTAGAACGCTGCGCCACACGGGAGGCCCCAAAAACAATGCTTCAAGTGAGAATTCGGCAGGTCTGATGCTGAAAAAGAAAGGAAATTCTTGCCTACCCATATTTTATTTTTGCAAAAGAAGTTGTGTGTGGACAAACCCGTTTTGGTGATTTCTGGTATATCATCAAAATAAATAAATCATGGCATGTTTTTTGACTCATTTAGGTACAATACCGTTGGAAATTAATGTTGAAAGTTCAATTTATATTCCTAAAACTTAAGTTTAAAATGATACTGTCACTGCTTCCTGTTGACAAAACATATTGATAAATAGCCCAATGTCAAGACACAGTTTTAAAGTGTCCAAATCAATAACCAATATGCAGAAACAGTTTGTGATATATTGAAAAAATCTAATGTACCATCTACACATACATGTGCAACAATAGTAATCATATTGTTTGTATTTTTTTTAACGATCACCTTATAAACTGCACATGCACCCAAAAGCCTGTCGTTTTGTCAAGTGGCAATAAATCACTCATCGAAAATGATAGCTGCGTTCTAAGTCCTGTGACCCCCAGTGCGTATGACAAAATCAACAGTACAAAACCAAAGATATTGATCTGTTTTAAGCAATTGATCTTGTGTCATCGTGTTGACTGTAAAGCTAGCCCACCCAGACTAGCCCACCCAACTACCTCATCCCCATATTGTTATTTATTTTGCTCATTTGCACATTTGCTCATCATCCCAGTATCTCTATTTGCACATCATCTCTTGCACATCTATCATTCCAGTGTTAATACTAATTGTAATTATTTTGCACTATGGCCTATTTATTGCCTTACCTCCATAACTTGCTACATTTGTACACACTGTATATATACATATTTTCTGTTGTATTTTTGACTTTATGTTTTGTTTTACCCCATATGTAACTCTGTGTTGTTGTTTTTATCGCACTGCTTTGCTTTATCTTGGCCAGGTCGCAGTTGTAAATGAGAACTTGTTCTCAACTGGCTTACCTGGTTAAATAAAGGAGAAAAAAAAAAGTATACTAACATCACCAATCTGAGGTAAAAAGGATGTGTAATTCTCCCCAATTCGATATGGTCAAAACTTCAGCTTGTGTAATGTAGTAACACATACTGTCCACATCATGGAAAGTAGCGTAATATACACTGCTCAAAAAAATAAAGGGAACACTTAAACAACACAATGTAACTCCAAGTCAATCACACTTCTGTGAAATCAAACTGTCCACTTAGGAAGCAACACTGATTGACAATACATTTCACATGCTGTTGTGCAAATGGAATAGACAACAGGTGGAAATTATAGGCAATTAGCAAGACACCCCCCAATAAAGGACTGGTTTTGCAGGTGGTGACCACAGACCACTTCTCAGTTCCTATGCTTCCTGGCTGATGTTTTGGTCACTTTTCGGTGCTTTCACTCTAGTGGTAGCATGAGACGAAGTCTACAACCCACACAAGTGGCTCAGGTAGTGCAGCTCATCCAGGATGGCACATCAATGCGAGCTGTGGCAAGAAGGTTTGCTGTGTCTGTCAGCGTAGTGTCCAGAGCATGGAGGCGCTACCAGGAGACAGGCCAGTACATCAGGAGACGTGGAGGAGGCCGTAGGAGGGCAACAACCCAGCAGCAGGACTGCTACCTCCACCTTTGTGCAAGGAGGAGCAGGAGGAGCACTGCCAGAGCCCTGCAAAATGACCTTCAGCAGGCCACAAATGTGCATGTGTCTGCTCAAACGGTCAGAAACAGACTCCATGAGGGTGGTATGAGGGCCGACGTCCACAGGTGGGGGTTGTGCTTACAGCCCAACACCGTGCAGGACGTTTGGCATTTGCCAGAGAACACCAAGATTGGCAAATTCGCCACTGGCGCCCTGTGCTCTTCACAGATGAAAGCAGGTTCACACTGAGCACATGTGACAGACGTGACAGAGTCTGGAGACGCCGTGGAGAACGTTCTGCTGCCTGCAACATCCTCCAGCATGACCGGTTTGGCGGTGGGTCAGTCATGGTGTGGGGTGGCATTTCTTTGGGGGGCCGCACAGCCCTCCATGTGCTCGCCAGAGGTAGCCTGACTGCCATTAGGTACCGAGATGAGATCCTCAGACCCCTTGTGAGACCATATGCTGGTGCGGTTGGCCCTGGGTTCCTCCTAATGCAAGACAATGCTAGACCTCATGTGGCTGGAGTGTGTCAGCAGTTCCTGCAAGAGGAAGGCATTGATGCTATGGACTGGGCAGTCCGTTCCCCAGACCTGAATCCAATTGAGCACATCTGGGACATCATGTCTCGCTCCATCCACCAACGCCACGTTGCACCACAGACTGTCCAGGAGTTGGCGGATGCTTTAGTCCAGGTCTGGGAGGAGATCCCTCAGGAGACCATCCGCCACCTCATCAGGAGCATGCCCAGGCGTTGTAGGGAGGTCATACAGGCACATGGAGGCCACACACACTACTGAGCCTCATTTTGACTTGTTTTAAGGACATTACATCAAAGTTGGATCAGCCTGTAGTGTGGTTTTCCACTTTAATTTTGAGGGTGACTCCAAATCCAGACCTCCATGGGTTGATAAATTTGATTTCCATTGATCATTTTTGTGTGATTTTGTTGTCAGCACATTCAACTATGTAAAGAAAAAAGTATTTAATAAGATTATTTCATTCATTCAGATCTAGGATGTGTTATTTTAGTGTTCCCTTTATTTTTTTGAGCAGTGTACATTAATTAGATATGGCAAAATAATTAAATATACAAATTAAGCAAACTCACAGCTTTTTTTAATAATCACATATTTCGAACTAGTTAACTAACCATTTAGACATCAAAAAATGCTCCTGAGCACAATTTAACCAGGCGCTCTAGACTAGCCCATCCATAGGGTCTGTGCAGCAGGTTGAACGTTTGACGTCCCTATAAAGAGCCTAGCTTGTCTGATGAATTATTTAGTGCCTATTGCAGACTCAGCCAGCCTGGAGATGTCAGTGGCATGGCTTATGAAGCAAAAATGCTGTGATCAAAGGCTTTGCACACATTAGCATTCTGATAATCAGGGTTGGACGTAAATGGTGGCTTGCCATTCAGTTTTCATAAAAATGTTGGTATTCAAGGGACACATTTCGAGTCAAAAGCAATATGAGTGCTTGGACAGACCAATAATTACAATCCACTTTGAATCTAGCACATAGGGCTCTGGTTCGAAAGTAGTGCACTAAATAGAGAATAGGGTGCACTTTGGGATGCATCCTAGGTAAACTCTTTCCACTGACTCTCCAGGCTGATAGAATAGTTTCTAGGTACCCAGAAGTTGTACAAAAACAAGTTACTCTGTGCGCTGTGATTACTACTAACAACACTGATGCTAAATGTTGTTACTGGTGTAATTACATTGTTGCTACACAGGTATAAGTGCAACATAAAGGGGTAGTTCACCCAAATTACAAAATGACACGTTGGTTTAAGTTAGCCTTTGGAGACAGTCTCCAGGTAAACCAAACCAAAGCATGGATTGCTGTCTTACCTTGTCCGTAGACTGCTTACAGGAAAACATGTTATTTTTTAGTTTGGGTGACCAAAATGTGGATAATTAAGAACTATCCCTTTAACAGGACTACACACCCTTTTTCAATAACAAAAATATGAAATGATATTTTAACCAGTCCTACATGGCAACAGGTTACTGAACCTTATTCTGTGTTCCTCAATTCATTCCCTCCAAGTGTTAGCACATTTACTAACTAACACACCTGATTCAACTAATAAGGGTTTGGTGATTACCACAATCAGGTGTGTTAGTGCAGGGCTGGAACAAAAATGTGCACACCCTGTGGGTCCTACAGGAATGGATTGAGAAACACTGTTCTAACAAGATCAACACTGCAAAGCACTCAGGGATTCAAACAAAAACAAAGTGAACACCCTGCCACTTATTTGGTTAACAGATAAGGGATGGCACTGGAGAAATGTAGCAATGTAGCAATTCCAGATTGCTCGTTTAAGCTGCTTGTTCTAAACAGATGGCTTAGGCCAAAAACAAATGCACACAATTTCAAATCCAAAGCAGTACAGAAGTCAGCAACAGATGTCCATGGAGCACTTTTGGTAGGACATCAAAACAACTCAAAGTCTGCGTCCCAAATGGCACCCTATTCCCTATATACTACACTACTTTTGATCAGAGCCCTATGTGCCCTTCCCCTGGTCAAAAGTAGTGCACTATATAAGGAAAAGGGTGCCATTTGGGACACAAATAAAGTCTAGTTGCTCGTTATAAACAAGACTCCAAGTAGGTGGCATAGTTTGTGGGGCAAAAGGTAGCAAAGGTGTGTGTTTAGTATTTAATAATATAGTCATAGAATGGAGAAACATTTAACCTTCAAACTGTGTGGTTAGCGGGGAAGATTCATATCTGCATTTTCCTGATAGAAGTTATTACAGTTATTATTGTGCAGGAATAATTATGTGCATACATCCCAAATGGCACCCTTTTCCCCATATAGTACACTACTTTTGACAAGACCCCTATGGGCCCTGGTCAAAAGTAGTGCACTATAAAGGGAATAGGATGCCATTTGTGAAGAATGCGTTCACTTTAACTTCAACTTGAACCAGGGGGACCACTAAAGGACATGGGTAATATCACTGTACATTATGTACATCCACATAATGTCACACTTGCCATGTACTATTTACATTAAGTTGTTATTTATTTTTCTCAGTTTCAGTCTACTTATATTCCAGCAAATTCTCATGACCTCAAATTGACCTTGGCATGTTCATAATTTAAAAACCTTGTATATGTCCCAAATGGCACCTCATTCCCTACCCTTTAAGGAAAAAAACACATGCATTCACGCGATCACATGTGATCTTATGTGACGTTAATGTAATAATGTGACAACATGTAAAGCAACATGTGATAACCTGAAACTACATGTCAAAACGTTCCAAAAACACGTTTTGCACATTTTCCACATGTGAAATCATGTATTTTATTATGTAAGGCAATGGTCACCAACCGGTCGTTTGTGATCGACTGGTCGTTCTTCTAGGCATTCCTAGTCA